>NC_064599.1:41536414-41854386 GCF_943734845.2 Anopheles funestus
CGAACAGGCGCTCTCACGTCGTGACCCGGTGGCACGGAGATGCACGTTTGTAGGCTGTGTTCTACTCGGTTGGCCGTTTAACATGCGTGTATTTTTTATTTATTTTAAAACGCATAATATTTGTTGTGTCGGCCGAAAACACGCCAGAATAAGATTGCTTTTTTACGAAATAAGTTTTTTCAGATTGCAACAGTTATAGGCAATATGGTCTGGATGTTTTTAATGAATCTACATAAAATTATTAAATGAAATTTGATTAATAAGAATGCGTTTATGAGGTAGAAAATTCCGCGCATTAAAATAATATTGGTTTCTAAATCTTATAAAAGCATAATACAATGTTTCAACCTTTACAAATACAAATACAAATTTACGGTTTGAATATTAGTTTGAATAAAGATTAAAATAGAAACCTATAAATATCCCGTCAAGGTGAAACAATTTAATAATTGTTTAATTAATAATTTTTAATAATTAATTAATAATTTTTTTTATGTTATCACGAATCTAGAGGTTTCATTGCGGAAACACCGATCTACACACGACAAGAACGGTATCAAACTCAATCCGAAATGGCTTACCCTTAGGCAGTCCATCTATAGGTAAGAATTGTCAAGGAATTCTTAAATATTTATTAAATATTAAATTCAGGACAATAATGTCCCGACATGTTTAATTACTTTGTTTAATTTTGTAAAGGATTGCTTGCGAATTATGAACATTTAGCAGCTCATTTATCAAACATTACAATCGCAAATATTTAAAGGTTTCTGACATAAATATAACTCGTTATATATTCTGGTTCAAATGTTTACTTTCAAACATGCCTTCCCTATAATTGTGAAAAGTAATTAAATTTATTGATACCCAACAAATCATCACAGTAGAGAACGTCCTCGGAAAACAATGAATTAAACATTCTCATCCGCGAGCAGGCAGATCAACTAGTTTCTCTCGTGATCAACTTCGCATCTCTCACAATTTCTTCTGCGCTGAAAATCGAACACACTCGCATGATGGTGGAATAGGTGCGACGATAAAGGTTTTTTTTCACCGGTAACTTTACCCCGAGAGCGCAAATAAAGCGAGAGCATAATTATGTTACGCGGTGTACGAGAAGTAAGAGAAAGAGAGAGAGAGAGAGAGAGAAAAATGAGCGCAGCGTCGGGATGAATGAAAGTATGCGTGTGTTTTTGTGTAGGGCCGCCGGTCCACCACCCATCATTACCCCATTGCGTGGCGTTTTTCTATGCTGCACAGCATTCTTACTTGCTTTATTCTTGTTTTGTCTTTCTCGCTCTCTTTCCCTCCCTTTCTTTGCTGCGGTAAGCATTCCTGTCTTTATTTTGATCTTTCGCTTTTCGATCGAGTGCAACATACTCTTTTGATTTGAATTCTTTTTCCATCGCTAGCTTCTTGCTTATTTTCGGCTGACTCGTTCGTGCTTTTTTTGTATGTTTGTTTGTACCAAATGGGTGCTTCCTTCTGCATCTCATTCATCCCTGTTGGCGTTGTTGGAAAGGTTTTGCCTCGCGTTTAGTTTGCTTCGCAGTGTTTTAATGGTTAACTTGTGCCGCTGCAGCAAATCCAGGAAATAAAACGAGTCATTCTCGACGAGCAGTCAGCAATAGAATTCTTTCCAAGAGAGTGAGAAAAGGAACCGAATTGGCCGAAGAAAGAGTGAGAGAGAGCGAGCAAGCGAGCACGATGGATGGAAGAAGGTTGAAACAGCGGATTAGGTAGCATAAAACGCTTTGATCGAGTGCGAGCAGAGTTCGCTTTCGTTCTAATATGTTTCTGATGGGTTGCGGAACGGACGATGCTAAGCATCGAGACAGATGCATAACTAAGAACGCTGAATCGTCTGAGCAGAGCAAGCTGAGTGTGTTTGTTTCTGCTGCTGCTGCTGTTGCTGTGGAATTTCTTTATGCGGTTAAAATAGCATTTTATGTTTCGCTGTTTGTTCCCAGCGTAGAGGTCATTGAAACACATGGATATGCAATTGTTCATCACTATGCAGGGTGCGAGTAAACTCATGCTTAGACACACTGGTTGCTGGTTCTGTGGCGATGGCCGGTGGAAAGTGTCGGGACGCTATCGGAGTCGATTTACTTATGCTAACCGTGTCGTGGAAAGACCCACTGTGAGCGAAACTGCGAAAAGGCGAAGTTGTTGGAACTGTTTCGCGAAATGAAAACTTTGCAAAGTTTATAGTAAAAATTAAAATAAAATTAATATAATTTACCATGCTAATCTATTAGGTATGTTTATTTTCCTCAAATATTTAAATCATTACGAGAGTCAGATATGTGTTCCTAAATTCTTGCACTTAGGCGATAAAATCGAACGTACCCAGTGACGACCCGGATAGGAAAATGCAAATTCATCATTCTTCCCACCCGGCGACATGATCGGGGTGGCGATCGTCAGGATAGGTTTTTTTCTCCACGAGTAAACGAATCATTAGCATTGCTTTCATAGCATCGAAGAATGGGAACGGGCGGGCCAAACCTTCCATTGAGTTCGTTAAAAGACTCGCTACACACACCCTAACCTGCCTGCCTGTAAGAAGACGACCATCCAGACCATCCAGACGTAGCGAAACGGCATCCAAAGCATAAAAGTGCAGTAACCTCTCACATAGCGCCCTGTGCAAGTGGCCACGGTCTCGCGTGGGGCTTCGTGTTGGTACCGTCGATCGTGATCGCGATCGCGATCTTCGGTGGCATTACTCATCCGCCTGATGTGCGCGCAGTGAATGTGGATGCAGTTTCGTTTTAAGCCTCTGACCGGTTCAGCGTGAAGTCGACGTTTGGTAGTGTGAAGGTATAATGGCAATTCACTAGCACCGATGAAAATAGGGGGGATTAAATCAATCCCCTTGCAAGCGTTTAAAAGTGCATTATTCAATCTTATGTTGCGAGCCTGCTGCTCGTAAATGCTGAGTCGGATTTTATAAATTTTAAACATTCAAACACTAATTGGCAATATTACACCTCGTAATTGCATGCTGTGTGCGTATAAAGCACAATTTGAGGGCTTTAAAAATCGATAATCCAGTTTTTGTGGTAAAACTGAATTGTTTATGAATTATTGTACAAAGTGGTAAAACAATATTAGCAAAATATTAGAAATTCCACTCCTTTAGGTAAAGATAAGGTGGTGTTTCGTTGTTGAAAGTGTTCATATACGTTACATTTTACGATAGCTTAATTATAAGTTCCGTTTGGCAGACTTGTGCAAAATACAACGTCTCCCGACCGACAGGAAGCGCCTAGCCAGACTTCAACGCCGTTTTTCATCGTTCAGGCTGGATATAATCTCCCATGACGTTCATCACGAGCTATCGGTTGTCGTCCGCTGCTTAGAAGCAACTTTTAAAACTCAACCGTCTACCAACATCATAAATCATTCAGGAAGGTTCACAAAATTGTTTTACCTTGAGTGAAAGAAAAGTTTCACGATCAACCATGTTGTGCATAAGGCATTCTTCCCATCTAAACCATGGTGAACTAATTTAGCAGCTGAGCCAACAACTCGAGCTTAAAATAATGCCCAGTGCAACGTATGGTTTGCAGGGCAGGGACATAATTTGCTCCTGTCGGACGTAAGCTTTTGGGGTGATATTACAGCGAAAGAGAATAAGGTGATTACTAGCTAACCTTAACCTACTGACCGGGATATGTACGGTGGTGTTTATCATTCCACTCAAGGCAACTCATGGAGATGCAAAAATAAAAGTCAACGTCCAGCAGGAGTTGCGAGTCAATGAGATAGCAAGTGCAATTCTGAAATGCGAAGTGTAAACAAATGGACTTTTATGATCTTTGCACCATATTCGAAAACTTGTCTCATTAAATGATTCTCTCCCGAACGAACCTTGGATCATTCATTCATGCACTGCGTATTTTGTGTGGTTTCAAAACTCGTGTAAAGGATTTTACTCTTTTCAAAGGATGCTATCCGAGCAGCAGACTCGAGATAGTAGGTTTTTTTTGTGCATGTTTTCATAACAAGTTTTTAATGTTCCCTTAATGGTTTGAAACAACCAAAAACCGGGCAAATCATACCAACCAAACGAAAAGTCCACCGGTGGCCTAACAGAATGGGTAAGCAAACGAAAGTGGAGTGTAAAATGAAGCATCTTGTTCAAGTGCAATCTTACATTGACGCTTAATTTATGTACCTCAACTTTGCTCATAAATATTTAATGGAACAGATCTGTTGCCCCTTGCCGTGGTTTGGTGATGTGAGGTTTGCTTGCTGTAGTCAGTACCAGTTGGTTGGTTGGTAGATGGTTTTTGTTTTAACTTTTATCTCCAGTGTGTTTTTTCACCTGCATCTTTTTAAAAAAGAGTATTTTTTAACTTCTGTTAGCATGAATTGTCCGGAAGGAAATAGTATCAGTTTGCTCCATAAGTTCCTATTCATAATTGGTTGGTAAAAGGGTATCACATTAATTATCAGAGATTTGAGGATGTTGATTTTTTTTGGTCGGGAAATCTTAAAAGAAAACTTATTGGGAATGCCAATTTAAGATACATTAGCAAAAACTAATAAGAAACCAAATAACCATCAGTACTAAACCCTTCATCGAATTATGATTGAAATACTTCCGGATGTAAAGGTAGTCGTGGAGTCACCTTCAGTAAATTGGTGATGGGTCAAGACGAACATCGAGGATCGATCGTCCTTTGTCTTCTCAATATATTACCAAGGAGAGACCAAGGGACACAAGCTGGTAAAGTTCTCTAGAGCCTCTTATGGTCGGAGCATACTGCTGCAAGAAATAGCAGTAATCGTTTCGGACAGTTCCCATAACTTTCTTTCGTCTTAGCTGCTTTAAGCAATATTCGTTCACAAAAGAGGACTTTTTCCCTACGTTTTTAAATCGTGTACGCCATCGCTTCAAGCTTTCCATCGATTTTATAACTAGCGTGTGATATAAACACGTATATATAAAAAAAAACAAAAGAGTAATGAATATTTTAAGCATTGTCCGATTGAATTTAATATTTTTATATAAATTTAATTTAATTTAATTTAATCAATTTGCATAAAAATAAATCATCTTCCTTATTTCCTCTTTGGTGAATATTACTGTTACGTCTATTTTGATTGCTGTATTTGTACCTATTTTGCCACTAAATTAAACAGTGGAACTTATCAGTACGGTTTGGTCCTTAAACATAAACTGTAACAAAAACTGTACAGCACATAAAAAAAAATCTTATCTTGCCACAGGACGCCAGTAATCAAGCAGTTCTAAGCTTTCATGATAATACATATAAAAAACGATTCTGGGAAATTTAACACCGGGAATGAAAATCCAACGAAAAATTATTCGACCACCACGCCAATCTTAGCAAATCGAACGAAAAAATACTTACCACAGAGAAAAAAAACCAAAATCCGTACCGTTTGCTTTTTTCATTCATATCGTCCCAAAAATGTACTCCACAAAGCATGAGCGGGTTTTAACTATTAAGAAAAACCACCACCCCCCCCAAAAACATGGCAGAAGAAAATCTGCAAACTGAAGCAAATGAAGAGAAATCGGTGCTTCTTGTAGATGCTTTGAAGAAGCACATCGCTTTCGGAAGGATTACATTTGCTATAGAAACGTGTTGAAATCGGAACACTTTTTTTTCTAACGATTTTTAAAAGGGTATCGAGCAGCAGCTGAGTTTGGTCAGGAATGGTTTGCAGTTTTGCTATCGGTTTCCTTTTTTCCTTCTTGCTTTTTTTTGCACAGTGTCATCGAGACTGGTGGATCGATTCATTCGTTATTTTGTGGCTTTACGGGGTGGTTTTAGGAAACGAAGAAAAAAAAAGAAGGAAAACCTAAAGCTAGCTTTAAGCTTCTTATAGGTCCACTGCTCAGAGCTCAAAATGCAAACGGTAGAAAGCATTTCCATTCCGCTTCGCTTGCATCATTTTGCCACGAAGCTACATAAGGGCACCCACAGTATTGGTGTTGTCCGTGTGTGTGTGTGTGTGTGTGTGTGTGTGTGTGTGTGTGTGTGTGTGTGTGTGTGCGAAGTGTTTGGGCATTTGTAAAGTGATTGCAATGCTTGCTGGCAACACCGCACCCTGTAATCCAACGCTCTAGAGAAGCGGCTTAAGCGAACACGGTAAGCTATCGGTTTTAAAAAGCTTGCCTGCGTTCTGTGTTTGACGAGCAATTTATCGAATGTCAATTCTACTGTGAGGATATTAGTCACTTTGGATAGACACCTCGTACGAATTGGCTAGCGAAGGTGTGTTGAAAATCAACGTGCTGGAATGGAGCCCCCAAAAGTGTAAGCTTTATGATTGTTTTATGATCGACCCCAACACTCGCCCTCACATACTGACAAAATGCACACACCACTGGCACGTGGGCAAAGATTTGCGAATCCTTCCCAAAGCACGAGCATGCCGCCATTAATCTTTTCCCGTTAATTTTCCATCCACTATCGGACGTCCGGATGCGATTTCCTGCCAGCTAATAACGGTCAGACTGCCCGGTTAGCTTACGTGGGCGTTGGAACCACTGACCAACACTGCCACTCGTTTCGAGTTGATTAATGTCCGTGCAAGACCGGGAAAGTGAATGGGAAGCGGGGAGGTACAAAAAAGCAACAAATTATAAACAAACGTAGCTTTATAAAACACGACACGATTAAAATATTGCGAAAGCGAAATGGTAAGCGAATCGGTGAGTTGAATGGTGTGCGGTGGCGCTGACTAGCTTCATTCGTTCACTGTTTTTCTCGCGAAACGGTGCCATGCGCGTGATTGCGCAAATAAATATGATAACATCGTCGACATCGCACGGGATTCGCAGTCGTGTCCAAGGGCTTCGCTGAGAATTACTAATCGTTTTTACTCATCACGCATCCGCTCGCGGTTGGTGTGCAGGTGAGTAGAGCGTACCACTCCGGGAGCGAATGCATTTCCGGTCACGTCAGGCGGCCTAAGGTCTCTTTGCGTAAGGGTCTTCGCGCCGGTTATGACTTTCTGTGTGTGCTTCTTTTTAGCTTGTTTTGTTATTTCGAGGGCAGGCCATTGCTATTAACAACAATGATTAGTATGTGCTTGAATGCGTTATTCTGATGGAATTGTTTGCGTAGGATTTATTGTACGTTTCAAAAGGTTTCAATTGCTGAAGTAGATTAGACGATTGAAGAGAGCTTAGCATGCTTACATAGATGCTATTTCTAATATCTTGAAAGAGTATTTAGCATTTCGGGCATAGGTATATAGTATTGGAATATCAATAAATTGAATAAATTGAATCTACATAAACTAAATAAAACATCAAATAGATACTCAAACTGGTAGGTAAGAATTATTTGATTATGTTAGGAAAAAAAACTACTGAAATTAACTGAAATTAGCTGAATTTCGTTGTGACTTATACTTGAGGTTGTATTTTTCATATTATAATTGCTTAACTGCTTTTTCCATTTGGGATAGACCAGAACAACGTATAAATTTGGGAGAAATATTCATTGAAACACAAAAAGAAGATGTAACGTTAACTTGAGACGAGTTCTGTGGAATCAATATAAAAATATATTTACAAACTGCACTAAAATAGAGTTTATTCAAGAAGAATAAATAGATTCGAAAGCAAAGTTTTGAACATACGTTTCACATACGACTTTTCATAGTAATCATCAGTGCATGTGCGTCGCATTGCGCATTATGGTAAGTTTCGTTTAGAATTCGGTGTTGTCAAGATAATAGGTCGGAGGAGTGGTGATGCATAAGTTCTCTTTTTTATTTGTGTTGTGATGAAATTATTACGCATCTTACTTTTAAAGACCCAAAGACTAAAAAACATCGTGTTGCAGGACGGCATGTTTGTTATGACAATGCACGTGTAGTTTACAGATGCCTTTGAATTCAAGTGTCAATGCAGACGCAAAGAATTGTGCAATTAAGTTGTGTATTGAAGTTTTTTTTTGCTCGGTTGGAAATGCCTGGTCGTATCAAAATTGTGTATTGAAGTTGTAATACGGAGTTTAGTTCCAAATTAAATTAATAAAGAAAATTATTTACATGAGGATATAAATAACCGTGTTATTTTTATATAAAGGTTATTTTATATAAAAATTTCCTGATATCCCAATCTTTTATATTAAATGACTTAGACCATAGGAATAAAAATTAACGTACATTTCCTTTATTCGCTAGTTCTCTTTCAGCGTATAGACCATAAAGGCGACAGCAAGTTTTTTATATTAAATGACTTAGACCATAGGAATAAAAATTAACGTACATTTCCTTTATTCACTAGTTCTCTTTCAGCGTATAGACCATAAAGGTGACAGCAAGTGTCACACATGATCTGTAAATTTTCTTCTCTGCATGTGAGCTATGAAAAACTCCACCCATAAATGGCAAACATGTGCAATCGAGCCCAACACATGCCGGTTGCTGGAAGGCAGTAGAATATTAATTTCATTTCGTTCACATATCCCCTAATGCGGTTCCCCAGCAAAGGACCGGAACGCAACCAGACGACTGTTTGGTAGAAATCTTTCGGACAACGTGTTCCCGTGAATTCATGAAAGGAGAAAAAGGCCGAAATCGTCACATTTAGCCCCATGGCGTCATCTGTCGGGATGGTGGCGTTTGTCATCCCAGCGATGACTGTCAACTTTGAAATCCTCCGTAGACCACGATTGCTGCCCAAAATGTCTACCGGCTAGGATTGGGTGGTTTTTTAAAACGTTATGAGAAACAACGGCAAAACTTTGGTTGGGTTGGTTGGCCCTCAACAAACACAACGACCCGTTCGGATCGTATCGCTCATAACAATGCGTTTTTTTCGTAAAAGAAAATGTTGTGAATAAATTTGTTAATATAATTTAACGCATGGTTAGATATGGTTTGGTTCGTTATGTGTTGTAGTATCGATAGCAGCAAAAGAGGAGCAAAGAAAAAAAAATCATAAAACATAAATGTACGCATACGAAAACAATCAGCAATTGTCATGGTGGATGGATGTAGAAGTTTGTACGGCGGGTTTTGGAAAGCATAGCAGTTCTAGCACCTGGATACGTGCAGTAATGTAATGTCTGCAAGATGTCGCCTTTCGTGTGAGGTTCCATGTAGGGAGACTCCACCGTGATCCAGGCCTTCTGTCCAAGTCCGGTCTGTGAGGGTAAGTAATCAGCAACCATAAAATATGCATTCATGAATTGCCACCCTTTCTCCCCCTCTTTCTCTTCTACTTATTCCCACCAACCGAGAGCTACCCATGATGTCCACCTACCGTGCAACACTGGTTGCTGAATGAAAACGATGAAAATTATGAATACATACACAAACCCCGCACAAAAAGGGGAAAATTAATTTCCGGCTAGCGCTTGCCTTGGTCAAACAAAAACACGCTTAACAACCACTATTCGTATAACGTAGTCGGGTGTTTTACACTGACATTTCATTTCATTCCCTGCAGTTTGTACGATACAGAATGGTACGAGATTCTATTCTTCCTGGTTTCGTGGCTTAGTAACCCTCAACGGTGCGAACCAGTTTGAATGGACTGACGTGCAAATACCAGCAGATGATTCCGGTTAGCGCTTGCACAAAATATACCAACACGGTAGAACTGTTGACTTTGGGTAGAATCTTTATTTACGCCGTCCGAAACGTGACCGTTTTGCGTAACTGACCAATTTTTTTTACCAGAGTTCGTGCTCCATTTAGCTTTAAAGCATTCCTTTCAACGGTTGATTGGCTGGTTTCATGCTTGACTTTTTAAAAATAATAATACCTAATAAAAAAAAATCTCATGCGATATATACGAATTAAGTGCATTTTCCCAACAAGTTTCTAAAATTTGTTTATTGATTGATTAATTTAATATGTTTCTAATGTGTAATACAATATTCTGAAGTAATGTCTCACGCCTCTTTAAGGCCTTTAATTGACGATAACAATGAAATCATCCAGCAAATGTATGTGACAACAGAATAAACAATGACTGTGGGTCGTTTATTGGAATCATTCCCACAAAAGTGCCGCACAACAAGTATCTCTTTTTAAGCAGATTCACACCATCCCAACATTTACGGTCACAAAGTAAACGCACCGCTCAGGTTAATTATTGGCAGAATCGTAAAATAAGTTCGTCTAGGAATGTTCACTTTTAAGAAGAGCGTAAAGAAGCGAATTTTGGTAATGAAAATGGTATTTCATTCAGATGGATCATCAAACGTAACGTGATTAGGGTAGGTGTAGAATTCGAAATGATCCATAGCACTGAGAAGGAAGCCGTAGCTTGGACAGTTCGCGTAAAGTCACATTACCGTAGTGAGTGTCACGATTTACTGCACAGTTGACGATTCTCGTTACTCACCCGAAGCGTCGGAGTGCATTTTTAATTTAAAACCTAATCAGCTGGCAATTAAAGGAGCTACCTTGAATGTGCCATCTGAATGCTTACCATGCAATACTTACTTTTTTATGGATTGAGCAAAATATTGGTTTGACGTTTTGTTGTCTTTCAAAGTCCCAATGCTGGAACAATCGGTTTCATTCAAGTGAGGCAGTTTACAGGCCGACGAATATAAGCAAAAGCTGCAAATAGAATAAAAATAGGAAAGGAGTTACTTTTTGGGAAATTTGTTGTAAAAAAACCTGCGAGAAGCCAGTGAAGATTGCAGAAATTGCCCGAAGCAGTTCAATTACAATATACATAAAACTAAATTTCATAAAACGAACTTTATTTACTTTGTAAGTTGGTGCTTATTTGACCGGAATTATTTGATTTATTGGATAAATAAAATTTAATTTAATACTCTAAATGTTATGATGAACAATAAACTGCTACTTATTAAAAAAACAATGTAATCTTAGTCCTGGGTAAAAGGTAATGATAACATCCCCAGCATGGCTTAATGTTAATGTTGGAAACGAGAAACATGTTCACACTTCACTCAAGAGCTATTTGAAAAACTTATTTTTTAGACATGAAAATGAAACTGGCTCCTGTTTTCTTTGGCCACAAACCGTAATAGGTGCGGTGAGGATTACAAAAGCCGTAAAGCCTCATTGTTACATGAGGAGACTTTAAAGTTTTTATACTACCGTTTGGTAGATAATTCAAATGCAAGTGAAGTGAGAAATGCAGCCAACCGTCCTACCTGGCGTCTTGAGCTATTGTAATCCTAAAGAGGTGCAAATCTTTCAGCTAATCTCAGATTTATGTTTAGGGTTTTTTTAAATTTTCACTCTGTACTATTTGTTTAACAGACCTTTTCCTATTTCAGGTAATTTAGAAACCCTTCTTCAGCTTACAATAAATGTTTGTCTGAAATTGATTTCTTTCGTTGAAAATCATGCCTACAACTGAAAACATATTTATCATGCACTGCAAGAGTTGGCTACAAAATGTGTTTCATTTTACAAACCGGTTCGATTGGCACGATTGAACCCGATCGGTAAATTTGATGACGCGTCACAGCCATTTCAGCTGTCGGCAAAACACAAACAAAGTTATTTTAATCTTAATTTTTTATTTTAAATAGAAAGGGTCAAAACGATCCATTGTCAATTGAGGCCTATCTTTGGTTGGAATCCATCTTGACAAAGATCAACAACCGGATGACCTACTGTTACTACTGCTATGGTTTTTACTATCGCAACCCTACGAACTTCTTCAGTGGTGGTTAATTGTTTGATTCGAATTTTATTGGACCAACCATTTGGCACCAGCGGTTTACTAGGATGGGTGGGTCACACGGTGGAGAAGTTTTAGAAAAAATTATATTGGAGCTTCACTGTCAGCTGTGTACATGTGCCTGTGTCATTATGTTACATTATGATAGAGGTCGGAGGGATACTCATGAAGATTTATCCATGTGGCTTCTGCCTGAGCTTGACTCATTTAGTCCATTTAGTCAGCAAGTGAATCATGTTCGTTTATTTTTAAAGGCTTCTGACGTAAGCGTGTCATGCTCCTACATATGACGAGAAATGTGTTGATGTTATTATTGATTTTATTTCATCCAACGTGCAACCGAGCCATTATGCTTATGATCAATGATGCAATCGTTTTACTGCATCAGCTTCCCTTTTCAATGTTTGTGCATCGCAGCTTTGCCACGGCTTCGAAAACATGGCAAGACCCAAACGTCCATCGTGCAATATCTTGTCCCGCTGTCACACTGTCGGCAACTGTTGTTGCTGCTTTGGCACAAGGGGTTTCGGAGATTTTTCGGTCCTCCTTCGGTCGGGTAGTTTATATATAGATCCTGCATAAATAATATCGAAACTATTTTTCACAACCTCCGGGTACACCGAAAATTTGGGATGAGTGTTTGACAAGAAAGATTCAACTATCCCCCACATAAACATGCGTGTGTATGATGAGTCATCGGTTAAAATTGAGAAAGTGAGAATCGTTGTGCTGTACTATGAAACACAGTTTATTCGAAATGAGTAGTGAAAATTCCCCCATATCATCAAAAACACATGTTTGTGGAAAAGCAGTCGTAGCTGCATGAATGATTCAAGTGTTTGACGGTAGAAGATCGAAGATCTTTAATGTTTTGTCAATATAGCAGATCAGTTTTGACAACGTTCCAAAATTCGCTTAAACTATATGCGCACAGCAAAAACACAAGGAAGCATACCTCTTCTTGAAAGCTAGGTCACCTCCATCAAAGTTCATTGGAATGATCGGTTCGTCAACTATGTTTTTGCTTGAACCTTTGCCAACGATACAATCGATGCGGCAAACGACTGTTAATAATTACGACAGTACGGGTTGTTTGGTCGTGATCCAAGAATTACTAATCTTTTGAAGAAAAAAAAACTTATAGACCCATCAGAGAGCAGAAGAGTTTTTTTCGGTAAGCAGTTTGAAGATGAAGATCGTTCCACAGTTCGGTAGATTGTTGCGTATTGATATGTCCCATCAGTCGGCAAGCGACGTTTCAATGACGCTGGTATGTCTGGCCGAATCCGAATCCGTAACCAAGACGGTACGCTAAACATGTGACAGCGTCGGATCGTAATCATCCGCCCGGATCTGTGGGTCACTGCTAAGATGCTTCTTCAAACAGACGGCAGCTACGCTGACAACAAATAAGGGCCACTGTTTGGATTTACAGTGAACGTGCGTTCTTTCTCCAATTTAAATATGTACCCTTGAACGGCGCACGCACTCCAAGTGCAGGCGTTGTACGGAATGACCTGGGAACTGTCAGAAAAAGGAACAGTTTGTATCTGGCCTGTAGCAACAATTCGAACGTTTGTTTGTCTCCACCGTGATGCATCTGCGAGGCAAGTTACGTCCTCAGCAAATGCTATTGACCTGCATTTGTGTTCCCCCAAATGTGATGGCTCAGGTCTCTAGTGGCACCGCATCAATGGCTTGATGTGCTACTGTAATGAGGTTTTGCTGTCGTATAAAAGGGATTTGTAAGACATACGATCTTGGTGATCATTATCCCCAAATTTCATTGTAATAAATTTACAGGTTAAATGAGAAATAAAAGGGGTTTCTGTACCCAACCGGAATGACTCGCTGGTAATTGAGTGATTAAAACAAATCTTTTAATGCAAAGGAAATATTTTAAAAGGCAATACGACAAATTCGTTCGTCAGGATTTTTTTCAAATGGTTTAAGTGTCTGTTATGTTGCTTCTTTTATTCAGATAGAACGGCCTGGCCGTATTGTTCCGTTATGTTGCTTTATTGCTATAATTTACATTTTCGTTGTACAAAAACTTACCTGTTCCAAATCTTAGTTCAGGTCAAAAGGGTACTGATGAAGAAAGAAATTTACAACATAAAGTTCTTTATAAATAATAGTTCTAAAATGGTAAAATCATATGGTACGCATGTGTTACGTAAACATGGAACTAATGACTGGGTATAACGAACAATAAATTTACATTGCATTACATCGCATAACTGCAGTTAATTTTAATTGCATACTAAACCACAAATGAATACAAAAACAATTTGAGATTTGATCCAAATCATAATTCTGCGGCAGAGAATTAATGCTAAAATATAGTGCGAAAGCAGAGGGTTTTTAATTTCATTTGGAACATATTTCAAGGCAAGTGAGCAACATTAATTGACCCATGGAGCCGACTGAAAATAATATCTACATGTTTTCTGTTTGTTCTATGTAGTTTCTGTTGTAATGATTATGCTTAGGTTCAAGGAATTTTATATATAATCAATGATTCGATCATCATTATAGTTTATAAAACGTATTTTTATTTCAAAGCTTACGCGACGTTGTGGTGTTAAACAAATAAACATTATCAACCAAAATGCACTCATCAAGTGTTCGACACAGGAAACAAGAGCTGAATGTTCTACACTTACGTAGAATAACACTTAAGACAATGCACTAGACAAGCAGCATGTTTCTTCGTTTGTTTGAAGCAGTATTTTAGTCATCGAAGCTAATGTTATGATGGGTGGCGAGCGATAATGAAAAGTGCAGCCAAACCAGGAAATCGTTTGCTCTCTATTAATAAATCATACAGTGACAGTCGTGTAAGTAAATAAACAGTAAACGCCGCACGCATTGTACCGAATGCCGACGTGATGATAGATGCGCGATGAGTCGCGTATGCTGCATTTCCTGATGGTAACAGAAGAAGCACTTCAATTAATGGTGAAAGTGTCGGAAAATGTTCCAACAAAGGCACATTTGGCTTGTGTGACAGTTTCGCAGTTCGTTGTAATGAGTTGAGGAGTTTTCATTTCTACAATAAAAACGGTATTTAATAAGTAAGTTTAATAAATGTGCATCAATATTTATGCTTCTACCGCTATAGTCGTATAAATCATTTTGCAATAACACGTCTTTGGACACTATCCAAGTTGAAGAATGAAGTGCTAGGGCTACCAACGTTCTCATGAGCAATTAGCTTATCACCCATTACGTTCGACACTGATTGTGTGAAGTTGTGATTTTCCTCCGGTTTGGAAAATGGCATTAAAAAGCAAGCACTACAACCGTCATGGAAATCGGTACGGCAACAAGTCCGTGACAAATTGCACTTTTCGTCCATCGAAAATTGTCGAAAATCCTAAACCCATCCACAAATCCGTGAGAAGAAGCCCCGTTGGTCGTTGATTTCGGCATGTGGCTTTTGGGTGATTGAAAAACATCGTAAATCTTCTAGTCGACCATTCCACCCATCCTCCTACGCTAGCAAACCGAACAGAGCACAATGCACTTCTGCAGTGGCGTAGCGTATCGGAATTGCATAGCCGGGTTGCAAAGTGCCACGTTTACGCCGGTTACGTGTATGAAGGAAAAACGTTAAGGAAAATTGAGAAAGTGAAAATTTTATGGCCCGCTTTTCCGGTACACTTTTCGTGTCGGTGGGGATGGAAATCCTCACCAGTAGGGAATGGGCTTAAATGGGTCCTGAGCAAACGGGTTTCTATGCACGTACGGCAGGGGTTATGATATGATGCTTGGTAGCGGTGTATGGTTAAGTACCTAAGGACCACCAATAAAATGAACATTAATAGCATCTGTAGCTGGTGCTATGCATGGGCGTACTAAACGCTTGGAAACTTTAGACGGTGAGAAAACGAAGCGAAAACCATAGCATTCACAGGAAGCATCTGTGTTTGTCACATGATTTCTAATGTTTCTTTTCATAATGAGAATGTGACGATAGTGGGATTTGGTTTTTTAAGGATGTTTAAATTGGTTTTAGGGAGAAACTTTCCACATTAACAATTGTAAGTTTATTATGGGATGCTTGATAATATTTACCTTCGTGATAAAAAGTTTTTGAAGGAACATGTACAATGAGAATATTGAGCAGTTATTTTTAGTGGTTGAGTGTTAAATAATTTGAAGAGAGAGTTGTTGGCAAGTAATTAATTTTTAAAAATGTCTTCGCTTTTTTTAAATCTAATAACACGAACGGTTCAAAAAAGCAAAATCAGAAAGGTAACTACAGTAACAAGACATTCTCATGTCCAAAACACTGTGTGTTCTTTAAACTAATAAATTGAACACCTAGTTTCGTCGGAATCTACTCCCCACTTAAGGAAGAAGAGCAAACAAAATCGAAAATGACAACTCCATTAGTTTAATGACTTAATAGCAGTCGGTACTCGAACACATTCCCAATGGACGCAATATACCCAACAGTTTACCCATCCGAATATGGTGTTTGCTGGAGCAACCTACAGCATAGTATTATGTACCGGTGTGTTTTTCTTCTTGTAAAACAACAACGTCCACCGACTACCCTGTCCGTTGGATTTTCCGATGCGATTTTTCACATTTTCACATAAACTCCTCGTTGCTATGTTGTGGCTGGCGCGCTAGCTCGCGGATTGTAATGAGTTTAGGTCTATAGTCCCTGAACGGTTTCTAAAGGTCTTGTGGGAGGCATACCTTACCTAGTACGGTTTGTGTATGTACATAATAAATCCCACTTTCTTGTCAGCTGGAATTGCTGGCAAGAGATTTATTATGTTTCGGATGTACTACACGGATGTGGGGTTGGTCCACCGCCAGGTAGCACTGTTGTTGAAAGAACCGCTTTGCGGGTCGATGGAAAAATAGGTTGGAATCAATCAGTGAAAAGGTGCATACTTCAGGGCGGTTTGGTTGGTACGAAGAATAAAGCACATAACCGTCTTTGACTACTCATGCCGAAGAAGTCATTGAATTTAAGTGTGAACTTGGTTTATTACATTTTAACATGCATTGGTTTCATTCAAGGATTGATATTTATTTGAAGCTTTATTTGATTTAGAATCGTTGTATTTTGAAGCATAGCGTCCGGAATAATATAATACGATCTTCGTACTCATTGTATGGCCTTCGAAGATGAGGCTTAAGGCACACCAATGTTCTTCGCATAGAAAGTCTTACATTAATTCATAAACTTTCAATATTAGGCGAGCACAAAAAAAACGTATGAAGTGATCTCCTGGGAAAATGTTAAGCCAAACTTGTTCCAGCTGGACGGGGTTAGTTGATGGATAAAAGATTTATTTCTTGTGCCTTCTAGCCCTAGACCGCTGTGCAGAAGGAAAGCTGCTTAGGAAAAGTTGGACTTATATTGATCGCATTCGAAAGCGAAAGCGTGTGTCCATGTTCCCAGAATGTGGAGAAAGTTATTGGTCCAAGTCGTGTTAGGGGTTATGGTTCAACACTAATCGGGCACATAGGACTTAGTTGGCCAGAATGACTTCCTTCCCGGTGTCAGATCCAGTCCATTCTGGGCGGGAATGACTTTACACGACGACCAACCGAAGAAGGTTGGTTTGATCTTGAAGCCAAACTTATTCTTCACTTGTGTAAAAAAGTTTTACCTAGGAAGGATCTAGATGAAATATGTTTTGCAAATACAAAATGCCTGTAGCAACAAGAAGATGAATTGATGAAGGGTAGATTGAAAGAAAGAGCTAACATATACCTATCTCTTTAAAGACAAAATAAAACAAACTTGTTACTATCTTCAAAATATGCATTATCCATTTTCTAAAAACGATTGATAATACAGAATATAAAAAGGCGTGAAATGCCATGAACAACGTGCATCAAAAACCCTTAAAATCGGAGATTTCATTCTATAAAACCGATGGTATGTGTAATAATCACCCCAAGCAGAATTGAAAGAAAGACCGACTGACCAGGACAAATAGACATCAAGGCTACGGTACTTAGAGCGCAAATATACCCTGACGGATGGGCAGCGCTTGTCCGCAGTTGTAATTGTAATGCTGGCCACAGAGAGAATTTACTGACCAGGTGGGCAAAGACCTAGACGTAAGGTTAAAGGTTTTCCCCGGTGTAAAACGCACGAGCGAGCACAGGAAACAATGCGTGGTATGAATGGATGAATGCGTAGGATGGCAGATGGTTCGAGCATAAATGGTGGCACGAAAACCGTAAAATGAGAGCCGGGAAGCAACAGCTGATGCATTTCGGAGCCCTGGTTGGTTCACTGTGGCGAACGCTGCACCGACTGGTGGTTTAAGGTTGGTGAAACAAACCCGGTAGGGATTTTCGGGTAGGGGTCTGGTCGTGCAAATACGTATCCGACGAGTGTTGGTGGACTTTATTCGGGTGAGGAATTGTTTTGAAACTGGTATGTTACACCTGGGTTGTAAAGGTATGGTACGGATATAATGCAACACGATACTTAAGTGAAACATTCATGCATTTGTCAAGAGCTTATGTTGATGGAGGAAGGGATTTTGTTGTGACGCATGCTACAACACCGTGTTTGTATGATTGTTGAGAAATTTTGCCATTTATTCAAAGAACATGATAGCATCTTAGACAGTAAGGATTACGTTTTCTTGGGTGTAAAGAGCAATGCGTTATGGCAATAATGTTTGAAGCGTATAAGAAGCGTATAGAAAGAAAGGATGCAAATGATGCATTAAAAGATTTATACATAGTTGCTAGATAAAATGAGATGGAACTAAAAACACAGCTCTTTCTTCTTTTAAAGATATTATAAAACGTTTGGTTACAAAGTATTCGTGGTTGCAATGTAAAACGTTTATAGTGATTATATTAATGAGAACAATAATTAATCTATACACATCACAATTTCGAAAAACCCGTCTTTATGAAAAATAAAATTAATATAAAATATAAAACTAATAAACACAATTAGCAGGACCCCAAGCAAGGACTGACTATCCAGCTATGTGATAAAACAAGTCTAGTAAACCAAAAATGGCCGAAGTGACCTTAGAGGTCGTTAAGCCAAGAAAGAAGAAAGAGAATACTTATTTGATCAACAGCTCAAGATTTTACTTCAATAATATATTCCTTCAATAACAAAATTGATGAAGGAAAAGTTTGAAATTCTAAAAAGCATGCAACTCTTTAATAGAACTTATCGTTCAACGGGAATCCAAATGTGTTAAAAATATTGATAAATAAAATAACAAATCATGATAGGATTAAATGAAATGCAAATGTTGATGTTCTATGTGCTTTTTAACCTTTACGGGGGGAGCCGCAGCATTCCAAACCGTGTATTTCATATTTATTCCTTTTAATATTAATTCTATCATTCAATAAACAACCGGAAAGTGATACTAAAACGAACATGTTTAAACATTCGCGTACGTTCATGCTAAATTCGCCGAGTAACGTCCTGCCACTTGTTCTGTTCCACACGAGTTAAACTACACAGCATCCACATTTCTGCTACACATTGTTCATGATGATTGCGACAAAATTCGATTCGTTTCCCTGGCAGGTTTGCCCTTCAGTAAAATTGCCATTTTCCGAGGGAGAACACTACGCATAAAAACTACATCAACTCGTCTGCAGCCCAAACCGATTGCAAAATGCTTTCCACTTCTTTATTGCGTTTATGATAGGAGGGAAATTGTGCGTGTGGATGTGTGGGTGTTCACAAGGGTGTTACTGTTTGCTTTTTGTGTGTCGGGACAGAGGATACACCAGGACACAGCTAGACCAGACATGATGATGTTGACTCGCAGGATACGTTGTTACCATGGTAACAGACATGTTCCCTACACGGGTGAAATGTTGCCCTGCACAGGGACGAAGGAACGTGATTGTTTAAACGTTGGCCACGAGCATTGGAAACTCTGGCTGCAATGAACACCATCCGTGTACCACCGCGTTTTGCCATAATGAACGAAAAATATCGATTTTCTCTCCCTTTTGCATGCTGAATCTGTTAGTTAGTTAGTTCGGCTAAATTGCCCTAGGGAACCATTTTGCCTTCAGGGACACTAAAGATTCCTTTTTTCAAGGTCGATTCAAACATGCCTATCGGGGTGAGAGAAAACTCGATGAAATTTGCACCCTCAGCATCCGGTAGGGCTAATTTGAGCTAAACCAAATGTTCCAGGTTGTGGACGTGTACTTGCTTGAGCCACGGACAAATGAATGTGGCCAATGAAAACAGATCGAGATTACTTCCAACGCGGTGTGCTGGTGGAGCTACGTGGAGCATTTGAATTCGATGTTTTTTCGGACGCCTTATCGAGACCGCTGCTATCAGCAGAAGGCGTGCGACTCGTCGTCACATTATCGGTGCAATGTGGAAGTACGTCTACGTCAGTATGGCTACACACTTCGACTTCAGTTGTTTGACTGTCAGACATTCACACCGAACCTTGCCGTGAGTAATACTCGTGCGTTCCACAATACTGTGAGTGTAGGATGGTCGTCGGAAGTAGATCTCTGGTGGCCCGTACTGCATTGGCGGTGATCGTACTAGCTAACATATTCGACACCTCAAGTGCCGCCAATATTCTGGCCGTGTTTCCAAGCATCAGCAAAACTAATTATATCTTCGGTCAGGTTCTGTTTGAGGCACTCGCTGCAAAAGGCCATAATGTATGTGAGGAAATGTTTTTAAATTGAAAAATCATCGTGAAACGTTGAATTGAGTTTGTGATCCATTTTGCAGCTAACTATTGTAAGTCCATTTGAGATCCAGTATGCGTACGAGAACATTCGACAGCTGAGGATAACCGGCCTGTTTAACCATATCGAAGGTAAGTTAACTGCCAATCATTGGAGCAGCTTATCGCTAGCTACTGATTCTACAATCTGGTTATTTCTGGATAGATTATGGACTGCACGCAAACGTGTTTACCAAGCGAGACAAATCTAGCTTCTATGGTAATACCAATCTCATCTACGGCACGGCAGCAATGGCCGACTATACGTTGGGCCATCCGAAGCTGCAAGAGCTGCTGAAGAACCCGAACGAGACCTTTGACCTGCTAATCCTGGATCAGGTGCTGTGCGAAAGTTTACTCGGGTGAGCAAAGCACCGGCAGAACCCGGTTCCACAACTAACCGAGACGCCATCAATAGGGTCGCCCCCCAACCAAGCATTACCGTGTACAATCTTATCACAAAGCGTCCATGTTCCACAGGTTGGCTTATCATTACGGTGTGCCGGCGATTGTGTACAGCGCGGATGCCTCCAACAAGTATACGAACGAGATGGTAGGGAATCCGCACAATCCAGCCTACAATCCGATTCCTTCGCTGGGGTACTCCGATCGAATGCATTTGGTACAGCGAGTGTGGAACACATTCGTTTCCATCTGCGAGCAGTTTAACTACCGGTACATTTACCTTCCCTCTCAAGAAGCAGTTTACCAACGGTATTTTTCGCTGCGCAACCAACCACCTCTGCTAGATCTCATCCACAACGTTAGTCTGGTAATGGTCAATAGCCATCCAGTGATTAACTTTGCCCGCCCGCTTGTACCGAACATGATCGAGATTGGTGGAGCACACATCAGACAGCTCGAGGATACGGGCTTCTCGCAGGATGTGATCAATTGGGTGGAAAAGGCCAAGAATGGAGTCATCTACTTCAGCATGGGCACCAATATTCGGTCGGCAGATTTCCCCGACAGCTTGCGGGAAGCATTTGTGGGCGCATTTAGCAAGCTTAACCAGGTGTTGATCATCTGGAAGTGGGAAAATGCAACTCTACCGAATCAGTCGGCGAATGTGATCATTGGACCGTGGATGCCACAGCAACAGCTGCTCGCCCATCCAAATGTGCGGCTGCACATTACGCACGGCGGATTGCTTAGCATGATGGAGACAGTGCACTACGGTAAACCGATCTTGGGTTTACCGCTTGCAGGAGATCAAGAGATCCTTGTCAACCGAGCGGTAGAAGCTGGTTACGGTTTAAAGCTTGATTATCAAAATGTTACCGAGGATGGTGTGTTGGATGCGATTAATCAAATTCTCAACGAACCAGAGTAAGTAAGCGTTTGAGATAAAACAATTCCATTCCGCAACAAAACAACATTATAGAAAGAATATTTTTTTCTCAGATTCCGCTATGCTGCGATGAAAGCATCCCGACAGTTTAGTGAGCAACCGCTAAAACCTATGGACAAAGTCCTTTATTACGTTGACTACGTGCTAAAGAAGGACAGTGGCATCAATTACATGCGCAGTGGAGCACTGTATCTATCATTCTGGCCCCGACACGTTGTGGACGTTGCCTCCATACTGGTGCTAATCACCATGATTCCGGTGGGATTGTTTGCCACACTGATTCAAATTATTCTGCGAAAAACTCACGAACGAAAGTTGAAAAATTTATCTGACGTGGGTAAAGCCGTATCAAATGGAAAATCGTTGGTAAAAGATGCTAAAAAGAAGCGCAACTGAACTGAAGTTTAATTTGTTAACATTGGTCGTTAGCTTTTTATAAAAACATACAAAACTTTGACTGAGCTAAGAACCGTTTTATACTATTGTTGTAATAAAAGTAAAAAGTGAAATAATTTATAATGAATGGAATAGTGTATTTACATGACGCGCTACGGCAGATCACGGATTATTGCTGAATCTGCACAATGAGAAAGGCTGCAGAAACCAGCTGAACAAAATTAAGTTATGAAATTTTACCTACATTATAATTTAAACGGGTTTAACTAAGCTTGAAATATGGAAAATGATATTTAGTTTTGGATTTTACTAATATTTAGTTATTTATATCGAAATAAATAATGATCATTCATCATTATGAACTATTCCCAATGTGCGGCAACTGTCAAAATGAAAGTGCGAGCTGCAAAAAGTTTCTCAAATCGCATCTTGCTAATTCACTCAAAGATGCACTATACAAATCAAGAAAGATATATAGGAATATGCCGTACATTTTTTTCCAATTATCACTTTATTCACATTCGGAAGATAATATTTAATCTCTCCACATAATTACAGATCTGTTTTCGCTTGCAAAACGTACCCTTAATAAAACCCCTCCTCATAATGAGACAACTTGGCATGTTAGAAATCCCAAAAATGATTCAAAGAAAGCTGATTCTACGAAAATCTATGCCACTTTTTTCAATGGTGAACCCATTAAATAATCCACCACGATCACCACCACCAACTCTAATGATGCTATTGATGGTGCAAAAACCTCCTAAATGAGCTTAACATATAAGAGTGTTCCTTCGCGTGCTGAAGGACGGGTATGCTTTGTTGATGCAAAAACAAAACCAAAAAGGGATGATATGAAAAAAAAACGGAACGGAACCATATCATATAGAAAGTGAAACATTCGGTGATATGCTGATGGAGTTTCATCAATGCCATGAATGTGTAGACAGATATTCCAGGTTGATTGCCTGCGAATGGTGCGGTGGCCTCAAAGCAGTGGTGATATCGTGCACATACTGAAACACATACGGCTGTGATGTGTGCGGCCATTGAGTGGAACGCGTGTGCAGTTTCGAAACGAAAATGGCAGCCGTGCTGAAACGGCCAACATAAAGTCGACCCTAGTCGATGGATTCGCTTTTCTCCTTTCCTAAGCAGATCAGGACACTAAGCAGCTTAGAGTCAGCAATGTGGCCAATTTTTCCACCATCATCTCTGCCAGTAGTGAGGTGTACTGTACATGTTGTACGCTAACGGGTAAGAAATACTCACCCGTGCATGGTTCGTTCTTCGCATATTTTAGACAGTGCAGGACTGAATCAAACGAACTCGCTGCAATGTTCCTAGCGTGTGATGGAATTGCGTGTGGAGATTTTTACGCAGTTTCACTTTGCTGTGAGTGGAACTGTTTTTCAATTTTTGCTCACTTTTTGTGTAGGAAAATAGAGTATCCACTCGATAGAGTGTCCCTAGGGAGATAGAAATTATCTGACAAAGCCAGCAAATGGAACACATCGTGAGCGAGCATCGTGGAGCTATAAGTTATGTGATGCAAATGCAACTTCATTCGCTTCCCTGTGCGGGTTATATTGTTATGACAACACACTCCACCATAAGCAGAGATAGAATAAGTCAGCGTGAGGTCATTTACGGGACAAGCGTTTCCCTAGGCCCGGTGGGTTTGCTGATGGTGTGATGTGTGTTGTGCATCGATCGACATTGGTTGACGAGCCTGTCCCCAAGCTAAATACACCAGCACACAAACAGCTCCAGCAGCGTGTGATGTGGCAGATGCTACCGTTGGGTTTCCGAACAGACAACAGTATCGTAAATATTTAGATTTCTGCACTATTGTACAGAAGCGTAGAATGTACCGAGTGAATTACCCTTTCGTAAATGGCAAATGTGGACTATGGTTCGTGAGCTTTTAGACATGTTGAGTTTACAATCAACGCAAGGAAGCAGCAGGGAATCGAATCGCAATCGAATTGAGACAAAACGTATCTAATGGCTATCCACATTTCGAACCATTCGCATCTATCTGATTTATTAGATTAGTACCCTAGTAAGTAGATGATGAAAATGCTGGAGGTTGGAATGGATATAACTTCCATGGTTTATACAAAAATAAATAAAGTGAAACATGCATCTGTAGCTCATTAAACACCAAATCTAGGTAGGAGAGTAGTATTGATAAGCCTTTCTTATGTACCACCTTAATTCTCATTTTATCTTAACGACTTGCTCGAAACGCTGAAGTTCAGATTCATGGGACTGTTGTTACCACATCAAACCACATCAAAAGAACATCTATAGAAAGGCGTCTAAACATCATGAAGAAAAATTGTACATTGTTTTGACATTTAGAACTGTATAAGTAATTAATTGAAAATAAACACTTGAAACTATTGAAAGTTATCTTTTATAATGCTTTATTCTGTACCGTAAATTTTCATCATGGGAAATAAATTTAAAAACAATTATAAATTTATCATTCATAAACAAAGTTCCAAACCAGTTTAGCATTGAATATAATTTTCTCTAGAGTAAGCGTTCATTAGAAAAATGGTAATATATACATAAATTTATTACAGAGATATGTTGAAGTATAAAATATTGTAAAAATAAGATTTTATAATATTACACTTAATATTATATCCTATAGAATGGACAAAAACATAACTATAATTTGTTGTAACGATATAAGGAAAGATGATAGAGGAAAGATCCTGGGGTACCAAAAATAGGAGCAAATAGTTTTATATTTTGACAATTTTAACACGAAAATTGACAAATTGCTGACTTCATCACCAGGAGGGGTAAGGAAATTATAACACGAAATGCAACCAAATTTACTTCACAGTAATGGATACACCAGTCCGTGTATGGAAACTGCACAAAAACCCAGATGTAATGTACCCATTTTGAAACTATAATCAGAATTAAATGTCGCAATGAAAATTAGAAAATTTTATTTGTCATTACTTGTTTTGAATTTTGAGAAATCATCAGAAATAATGAGAAATCATTATTTGTTTTAAATTTTATATAAAAACATAAGGTCTTTTAAATGCAATTGAATTATTTAACCCAGCTAAAGGTTTCCACTTTTTATTGTAAATTTTCTGCCACATATCTTAATTTTTTTAACTTTTTAACGTACTATAACTTTATGTACCATCTTCGAATTTCTCTGCTACCAAATGTACTAAATATAATTGAAATTTTAACCTTTATGCATTATATTCGTTGGTTAATGAACAACATTAGCGCATAGAATGGCGCTCAGTCACTAAAGAACCATTTACTGTACAAATTATTATACCTCTCAAATAGGGTTATTAATGACGGTAAAATAAGCCTTTTAACGGATCGTTAGCAGAAAAAAACAACGCAACCCTTTTTTAACCGTTTCAATTCACCATGGACTCAAGGTCGTGATGGAAAATATTCTATACCAACGGTTCTCATGCATTTCACCCTTATTAATTATAACACGGCTGATGAAGGCAAAATTCATATTACCCGTGGTAATTTTACCTAAAACACATTGGGAAACAATTCTACGAGCGGATCAAACGACGGTTTATGTAAAAAAAAATCAAAAAGTGAAGGTCATGTCTTCTGCCAGATCTTCTGACAGATATAGAAATCCTAGAATTCGGAGATCCAGTAAACGAACACCGCTTTGCCCATATCCAGTGACAGGAAGTTCCGGAAGAAAATGTCAGCGTCTCCGTGTCTGAGAAACTGAATCTAAACCACCAAACCGGATAAGTTGAGCAAGTGCAGAAGATTGAAAAAGTCAAGCAGCGCACGCATCAACCGTCGATTGATCTCTTCCTGTGCGTGCGTTGGCGGGTGAAGATATCGAAAACCAATTCATTGCCTTACTCACCTTTTACTCGCCACGTACAGTTGTGGGGCCCTGATTTGAACATGTTTGCCACGCACAGAACAGAAAAAAAACTTAGGCAATATTAGGCAACGAGATGCTGATTCTCATCCAAACACCCGCATATCTCCCCCGAGAACGGAAGAATCTTTCTCCAGTCGGTTTCGTTTGATGCCTATATCTCCTGCAACATATTTGTTTTAAAACGCCTGTGCACGAAACGCGCAAGATCACGAGATGTTGTGGCAGTGGAGAATGGTGAAAAAAAATACACATGTACCACGAAAAAAAATCGAACAAATAATCAAACAAGCGGTACATATTCATTTCCAAAATAAACACCTCCACCCGGTTGGCACAGTTGTGTCAGTAAGCATTCGCGGTTCTATTCCGGGTTCCGACAGCTGACTTATTGCATAATGTTCGTTAGCCGCTGGCGACCAGTCGTGACTTGCTGCATCTGCCCTAGTGTTTGCCTGGATTGGGGATTTGTGAATTCTTCACTGACATTAGGCGTGCAAGCTGCGCAATAAGAAGGCACGTGCTGGGAAATATAGAAAGCTATTGAAATGAGGCACAAGGAACAGACAAGTACGCTTCCGTGAAGCTAGAATGAAGAATGTTTATTATACTCCTGGGGAGTGAAGAAAATTTACTGCAACGGTATAAAACCATGTCCACGAACTTTGAATTAAGAAATGCTTGCTTCTAAACCAACCGGAAAAGATGGAAGACGCGTCCATTCTAATGCGCAGATGAAAATGAATGTGAAACCAATCGCTGGTACCGCCATCTATTTGTCGGATATTAAAATTTCTGACCCCGGCAAATGGAAATGTTAAAGAGTGATTTAACCGTTTCTTGCATCGGCCTACGGTATACTTTCTATGCCGGTGCACACGCACAGAGCATCATCGTTCAGCATCGTCGAGATGCAGACGGTTGATAAGGAATGCATACGAGCTGGCTGGGTTTGTTAGTGCAGCGATAAAAACGAACTCTTATGCGGGTCGATCGATCTTCGCTTGGGAGATGAAACTGGAAGGAATGGAACAAAAAATATGAAAACGCAGCTCTCATTCAGCTGCGACATGTGGTGGTTACGAAGGGAAGCTGATAAATGGTAACTGTTGCCAGCCGATTTTAGTCCCTTTTTTCCCAATGTTGCATCGTTGCAGTGGTGCTGCATCTAGCTATTGATGGTGTAGCTGAAATAGCTTAATCTTGATGATCGTCGAAGGGTGATTTTATTTACGACCGGATAAATTAGCTGATTATGAAGCACGATTTGCAAAACGAGGTGCAAAAAGTAATGCTTCAAACTTACGAGGGGATTCAAATGCAATTATGATGGGATATTCATAGATCTCTTAGTGTAGTATTCTGATGCTACAAAACATACATTTTTCTTATACTGGATAATGTTTAAAGCATAGTAAACGAACATCATTTTCTACATTTTCATTCATGCAAAAACGATCGATCCTTCGTTCATTCAACAAAACGAAACAAACTTTCTAGCCCTGTTTCGGAACGGAACTTCCGGGGAGTTTCGGCCTTACACCGGATGTCGGTCTCTCCGTATGGTCAACCTGTCGTTAACCTTTGACTAGGCAAAAGCGTAAACAGATAGCATATGCAAACAATGTGAGCTTATCACCCCCGGAGCCTTTTTTTCTCTTACTATTCCGGTGTGCCAGGTTTTTTTTCATTCGGCCACAAACACAAACGGGTTTTGATGTGATGCGTTTGCTTCGTGTATCGTTTCTACCGGTACGACACAGGTCCCGATGGCCCGTTCAAAGGAAACACACAAACCATTCCAAATCATCCCGTTGATGATCCTGGGCTGGGAAGAGGGTTGTCTTTGCCACACGCACACTCACATACACATATCTCCATTAGCCGTGCTGTGAAGGGACGAACCGTGAATCGATTCCGGTGAATTGTCAGGTAGTGGGACTTCATGAGGGAAAATCAAAAACCCTGAAACATGCACCTTTTCGGTGGAAGGTATCATTATAGGAACGTATCCGTTATTTGCCTTGCCTTTCTACCTGTTTGCTCTGGCGGTGTGTCCTGTATGCGCCTTCAGCTTGAGCAAGCGCCATTTGCACAGGACAAGTTTACATCTTCGTGGTGGGATTTTGTTATTTTTTAAACATATTTTTAAAACGTTGATTTCATGTTTCGGGTTTTTGAGAGGTAGTTTTTTTTCTTTGGTATGTACTCTTTAACAGTGGTTGCCGTTTTCTGTGTTCTTTGAGCTTCTGTCACCGGGAATGGAATCAAAGGAAAAGCGTACGGTTGTAGAGGATGCTCGGAAGCGTTGAGTAACAGCACGAATAGACAGAAGCGCTTACCTTTCGTGTGTGCATGTGCTTTAAAAAAGCACACGAAAGTAATCGTGAATGACAGGAAAAGAATTTATGGAAGGATACATTTTGACGTTTTGAAGATCGAACCGCCATAAGGATAGCCAAGGAGCGTGATATTAGGCGATAAATTTTACTTTTCTCTTATAGGAAGAGAAATTGGAGTTGAAAATTGATGGTTCGTAAGTTCCTTTAAATTTTGAAATGCTTAAAAGATGAAATACTTCTTGAAACCTTTCCTTACGTTTTTAATAAGCTTATAAATGAATAGATTTTTCTAAAATAATAATATTGCCTAATATCACAAACATATAATGCGACAAAAAAGCGATGTAATAAAATTAAATAAAAGATTGTAAAAGACTAAAGAAAAGAAAAACATAATCGACAGAGAAACGATTGTTTAGGTTTTGGGGTTTATGTTCGATGTTCGAAAAGAGAGAAAAACCACTATGGTTTCATGAAGAGAAGAACCGTAATAAAATCACCATAAATGTATCAAATTACCAACCGCTTCGATCGAACCGATCCTTCCCAAAAAGGATGAAAAGTAAAATTTGATCTTTTTTTCTATCTCAGGCCTTTTCATCGAACGGAACACGTTCGATACCGATCGAATAGTTGCAATAGGTGACATACGGAAAGGATAGGAGATTAGAAGGAACCAAAATCAAACCAACGGGTGATAGACTAAAGCCGAAATGCACAATTCAGCACAGGATGCTAGACAATTGAGAATGCTTGGAAGATTTTTTTTAATGTTTGTTATTCGGTACCGGTTTGTTCTTACTCGACCCCATACCGGGAGAGTATCGGGACATGCACACCGGTAAAGTGGCATCGGCTTTTCGGTTGCCAGTTTCGAAGGGTTTCGGTACGATTTATGGCACTGCAGTGGAAAATTAACAGGAGTTAATTTTCGGTAGTGTCCTAATTTATGAGTACTTGCCGTGGTTGGAAACTTCAACATCTGGTTTGGTTCGTGCTGAGGTGTTGTTAGTAGCGATGTGTAGATTTTCAACTTTTTTTTTCTTGTTTGGTATGTACAGAATCCCGAAAACAGTTAGGGATAGCGTGCAGATAGAAAGATGATCGATTTATGTGTTACTAATATGAAGAACTCCGCCTTCTATTTTGTTAGGAAAAAATCGTAAAATATAAATTGTTGGCAAGGAAACAAGAAGTTCTTTTAGGAGGAATCCGTTTAACTGGCTGGTTTGAATAATAACGTTACAAAGATTAAAAGCGAAGCTTAACTTCCGTAGAGAAAATCACACAAACGCAACATTTAGGAACCACAATGTCCTAACTTTGCAGCGCGAAATCTCGTAAAAAGCAAATGTAACATTAGATGCAAAAGTACACCCGCACGTAACATTTGCATATGCATCTCAGATTTGATTGCTTTTAGCTTCCCTTAACACCTTTGGCAGTGCAATCGTAAACAAAGTTCTCCATTAGCATCAACTGCAAGTGTAAGTGTGCATGCAGCAAGCAGAAATTGCACCGTTGCAATTCGGATAGCAACTTGTACGTTAACGGAACAATCATAACCGTTACCGTTTGGTCCTTTCTGGTATTACGCACGTGGTAAACGTCCCCGGATCCGGCTCTAAAGAGGGTTTTGTGCTTTGTGCGGCACCATTTATTGCCAGCATTACCGATGCGGTACGGAATGTAAACAGGATAGAATTATCCCTGCAAAGGGTGCAGGTGCATCCGTGCAATTCCCAAACGCATCCCCGTTCTGTTGCAGTTCTCTTGGTTCTGGCGGGTTTGGCGAAGAACGGCTAAGATACTTCACATTGCACCGCCGAGAGCGGATTGTTTGCACAAATGGGTTAGAAAGCTAACGAAATATAAACATCCCATGTTTGATCTTGTGCATATCGTGTAATTTTAACAAGATTAAGAGTACATCTTAACGTTCCGTTGGCATGATTTGTGTGCAGTTTTGTAACCGTGTATGAAAGTGAAGGCAATCTTTCCTTCCGATGAAGACGAACGTAGCAAGTTATGTTTTTTTCTCTCCATTTTTTTCGTTTATGTTTTGTTAAAATTAACTCACTAGAACAACATCCCATCACAAACATCCTATCCTAACATCGTTCTACGAAAATTGAAAGCAATTTTATTGTGGGGTTTCCCCGGACTCATCGTGTCTCAATGGTGACGAAAAGCGATCGGCAGGGATCACTTCACACTTGAACGTATTGGAAATTGTATGTAGGTCATTGGGAATTGGGGGTTTTCAACCGCACCACGGGGAACGTGATATACCGGTGCTCAAAGCAACAGCGTGCCACTGTCCGAACAGGTTACGGAAAAAAGTGCATCACTTTCTGAAAACATCTGCCCGGCTTTCGGTTTCGGTTCGGTATTTTGGACTTCCTGCTGTGAACATACAGTGCCGAAACGTCTCTATACCACAGCATGTCCGCTTGTTGGTCGGAGATGATTTTATTTTAACTTGGAAAAAACGGACCAACTCTCTCACCCCATAAAAATGCATGTCATTCATGGAGTTCCCTTCTTCGCCTTCCCTTACCTTATGGCTTTTGCCCGCGATCGTACGACTAGCGATGGTTTGATGGCAGAAATAAGCGTCATTGTTTGTACGTTCGATATGTTTTATGGATAGTTAAATCCACAAGCGGACGACTTTGCCTTACTGTAGGCTGCACGGCCGCTAAAGCTGCACGGCCTATGCAAAATATTTGCTTCTCCACCAGCATCACGTGAAAGTTGGTAGTTGATGAATGGGGTAGACCGCGTGTAAGGCGTTTCGAGCCGTACCAGATCTGCGTCGTTTGAAAATTGCGATTAGATGCGGGCGATAGGGAGCTGTGGCTGCCTGCAGGCTAACGGTTTCAGTGCCCAGGGACGGAAGTGCACTGAATTAAGCCAATTTAAAGCAGATCGTACGCCAAATCGGTAGTGCAGTGGTGATAGTTTACGAGTAGGAAAGCAAGCATGTTGGTTTATACGAAAAGTTGTAAATATTTGCAGCTCCGCACAAGAAAAGCTGCAAAGTAAAGGCAAATGGGGGTGCTGGCACCCGACATTGCGTATACAATGAAACATTACTTTAGTTTGGAAAGATTAATGCTTAGCTTGAATGGATAAATGAGGTTTCTGTTTTTTACTAGCTGGATAAAATTTTCCCTAGCTTGATGCAATACAGGAAATTAGATGTCTTGCTCAACCATATCTAAACCATCACTTCACTCTTTGTGGGTATTAAGTGTAAATCCAAAGACGATAAAAAAATCTGTGTGCCATTCTTGTCGTTAAGGTACAAGTATATTAAAATAAAAAAAACTACGACCCTGGCCGTGATGTGAAAATATTATTAATTAATATTTAATATTGATTTATGCATAACGATATCGAAATGCGACTGTAATATCATTTATTGCGATAGAGGATGTAAGCAATCGTTGTTTGGGGCAACAACATTTAAGGAATTTTGAGTAATTTAAGCCAAAATGGTATGTAAATTATACTAATATCATTGTGTAGCACTATTTCTATATTATGTTTATTATTTGACAAGTATAGTTTTACAGTTAATCAAAAAGCGGTTTGATATTTCAAGTTATACGGAAAGTTTTATCTTTAAAAGTTAAATCCCCAAAGATGGATTGAAGTTATTTATTAATATTTCTATACAATGATATTCAGATTGGGTACTAAATTAGTAGGATTTACCACCGAAGAATTCGGCAAAGAACCTCCAAGTATCACTGTAAGTATGTCTTAGGAAAGATTATCTTTTATTTTTAATAATTTACTTGACAATACAAGAAATGAGGAAAATAAGTGTGGGACAACATGTCAGGCATATGAACTGTGGTAGGGATCTTGATGTATACGAACTAGAAAAGAGTTCACAAATTGTAAAATGATTTCTAAGGACAAGCAAATATACCATCGTATATTTCAAGCCATTCGTTGCATAAAACATTAAACGCACTAAATATTAAGAACCAGAAGTTTAAATTTATGCCAAAAAGTGAAGCTGCACTTCTGGTGGGATGATCAGGAAGTTATTTATTATGAGCTACATGAAAAGGACCAAAAGGTAAAGTAATAAGTTTGTGGGTAACAAATTAAGCGCTTGTATGAAATTATATAAATGTTTTCCTGTATTTTTGACTTCAGCTATTTATATCCCTTATTAGGACCAAACATTTGTTTAAGTCTGAGTAAATTGAAAAATCATTGTCACAAATCAGTTTTATGTTTGTTTCGATTCTGACTCAGTATTTTATTGATCATGACCTTATTTTGTTCTCGTGATTTTTACTTATTTCTCAACGAAGTTTATTTTGGTATAAAAAATAAGTGTTTATCGGTTGTTTAAATTTATTTTAAACAACAATTTTAAATTAAAGCGACTATTGTTTATAACGTTATAAACATATCTTGGTTGTAAAGGAATGCGGAATGTTTATATTATTTGACCACGAAATTGAGTCACTAAATAAAGCCGTGTCGATACAAAACTTTACTACACCTATAATTGTTGTTTCCGCTAATACTGATTCCCTTTATGTAAAACACAACGAACAAACACAATATTGCTTGCTAAATTTTGCCCTGAAACAACGATGTAAGCTGCAGTAAGCAAAATGAAATAAACATCCTCCATTTTTCATGGTGAGGGTCACCGAGTAAACATCCGATCGATTATAAAAAGAAATGATGGCCATAGCCCCCCAATGTTTAAGAAAAAAACCCCCCGTAACGGAACTTTACAAATGAAAAACGAAAAAAAAGGGAACCCCTCATTCCGTCATTTCCCCTGTACGGGGAGGGCACGTGCCAATGCAGCTATTTGGACCCCGTTAGATAGAACATTAAAATATACATACATCGTAATGTCTTTCACGTGCCACACTGCGACGTGCGTGCGTGAATGCGACTTTATGCGTGCGTGTGTGCGTTTCCACGCAAGGAAAAAAATGCATCCAAAAAGCAGCACATTTATTGTAATGGAGGTGAACGTTGACAAAGTGAGCTCATTTGGTCGACGATCGATCTGAGATTTTGTGAAGGTGTGGTAGAGATGTTGTCGCGTGGTACCAATCCGCATGGAGAGAGATTTTAATCAACCCAATTGAGGGCCTATCGATGCCTGTGGTGATAGTTGATAAGATGCAAACCGCAGATTGTAATTAAGGTGTAATGAGCTTCGTGAGATGAGATGAAATTAAACTGACCCTATCGCTATGGGTTGGTTTTAGCCGAGCTCCTCTCGGTCATCGTTCAGGGAAGGGAGGTAAATTAAAAACACACCCAACGATAGAGGGATGAAATCTGGTTCGCCTTTTCTCCCGGCAACTCGATAGAAACCCCCGATGGTTGGCCTCGATGGGTTATCGATGAACGTTACCATCGGCTAGTACTAATATTGCGCTCGGGCTTTTCGCTCCTCGTCAACCCTCCTAGGGAGACAAGGGTTGAGCATTCAAGTAAGTAACTAGAAGAAGCACGATGTCGCCGTTGTCACGTGCTGGGAAAATGTAGTAATTAATCGAGAGTCATACTACCATCGGTTGGAAGGAAACCGGTAGTACCGGTAGTGGGTTTGTCCCGGTGTGCGTGTGCGTTTCATAATTTTGTCGTAAAAAGTATGTTTTATGAGTTGTGGTACGGTGTGCCAGTGGAGCAATCTTTATGCCGTGTAATATAGGTGAGGTTGGGAAGGAAGGAGCTGTGAGAAAGAAAGGAATAAAAGAGTGTTTTTCCCGATTCGATCACAAGTGCGGGCGGATGTGTATATGGTTACGGTGGTGTAAAGCTTCGCCGGAAGGCACACCGGGCAGATTGTGCTATCATGGCTAAATTATGATGTATTTTTATGGTTTATTTTGGGTTTCAAAATATGAGCCATTCAAAGAAAAGAAGAACGAAGCTAAGGAAGATTGTTTAGTAAGGCGTGTCGTTCGCAATGGGCGATACGTGGTCTGATGAAGTACATATTTATGTTCTTCAAATTTTGCTTATGTCTTAAAGAATGCCCATGACTGGGTTTTCTTTTCTAAAGTTAAAAAAATCTTTTCATTGATACAAAAAAGATGAAAATATAATCCAATTGATGTGACAGTAACTTTTTTTACGATGCTTTTAAAGCACCAGCAAGTGATTTATATTGGTTTGATTCCAGAAGCGTAGAACACATACCATTTTTTGGCTACTTTCACGTACCTGCGCGACTCGGATCGATAAATTCCTTCGAACGCCAGTGGAAGGAAACAGGACACAGAGATGATTCCTTCCTGCACTGTGCCTTATGCTTTGTGAATCATTGCGCGTCTCAAGAAACCCCGAGCGGTAACAGTTATCCCGTTTGCATTTTCACGCTATATCACTAACACCGGGAAAAAACGAGAAAACACGCTTTTCACGCTGAAAACTGTACCGAAAAGGAAATTGCTTTGTTCGAACAATTTTCACCTTACATTGCACGACACTTTTTAAGCACAACACCGGCAGGTGACTCCCTGAGCAAAACGGACTGTGATTTTCGATCACAAAACACACACAGGAAAAACAAATTGCCTTTGGATCGATTGCGTTTGTTCACGGCACACTGCCATTAGGAAAATTCAATCCAAAATCATGAAAACACGGCACACCGAGAAAGTAATAAATGCGAAAGAACCGAAATGAAGACAAACTACACGCCTGTGTGTCGGGGGTTCGCATGCGTGCAGGTATGGAGGCAAATTTAGCTGTTTACAATTTTCCTCGCCGGAAAACTTATCCACCCCAAAACCGAGCGGTACCGCGTTTGCGTACGAAAGAGAGGGAGCAATGTTGAAGGAAAGCATAGTGGGATGCGCGTGGGCAAGGATTATTTGACAGCTGTAAATGGGTTTGAAATTATTTAGGTAATTAAATTAAAACGGTTATAAAAATTAGTTTAAAAAATTAATTCTGTGTAAAAAACAAACAAAAAACGTTTAATTATAAAAGTTATAGGTAATTTCTGGAAAACTTGTTTTATTTTCGTGGCGTTGTGGTAGCGGGCTGTTTTTTCGGTACCAAACCACATTCAGCATGGGTTTTGCAGCAACAAGGATAAATAAACAAATAAATCCGAAAAAAGTAATAATAATTTTAACGTATAAATTGCTGCGCAATATTGTGAGTTGTTGTAGGATTTGAAAGATACTGTAAGATAAAAAAAATAATAAGGTTCCTCTCTGGTTGCCCAAACGTGTAGAGAGAAACCATTGTGCGACAGAAGTAGAAAATTGCATTTTTAGTGATAGCAGAATATATTAAATGTTAAATGTGGGATGTGTTTTATTTCATTTGATTTTTTGGTATTTTTTGCAATTCTCCGGCGCGGAAAATCATAAAATAAAAATAAAATCAATTAATAAACACATTGCATAAATTTAGGCGTTTTACAAAAATTGCATACCAGCAGGTTGTGTAATGTTTCGATTGCATACATATTTGGCTGAGGTTGTTGAACTGAGGCATAGAGAGCGCTGTGAGTAGTTGAACATGTTGTGTGTAGATGTCGCTACAGAAACAAAATAACGATAATCGTCGATTCAAATTTGCTCGTTTTTTTGACGATGTTATTAGTTGATTTAAATTGGCAGCCGTAGGTTTCGGTGTAGAAGTAAATTTCTGCTTCTTATCCTACGATACAACTGCTTTACGGTCTTAACCTGCTACAAGAGTCCTCTAAACCAATCACGGTCGAGTACTGTTGTCAGACAAACTAATGTCGAGGCCTTTCTGACGGACGCATCAATGCCATCAGTTCATTTCATGTTGGGCCAACCACATTACCGGGGGCGGCCCGGTGGTGCATGTGATAAACGGCGCCAGTCCACACGGCCGGACCAGGTTCAAATCCGGACCGCCCCCCCAGGTAGCAAGGACTGACTATCCGGCTACGCGGTAAAATATGTCTAGTAAGTCAGAAATGGCCGGCGTGACCTGTAAGGTCGTTAAGCCAAGAAGAGAGAGCCTATCACGTTTCCTCCGACCATGTAAAATTTTACTGGTCCGTTCATTTTAGTTTCATCATCAGGCTACCGGATTCTGGCCAGTATAATCGTTATACAATATTGAAGCCACTCCTCCATTGTACTTACAAACACATGTGGCCAAAAATTCTCTGAGCATCTTCCTCTACAACTTAGCTAAGAGGGTTTCGTCTAGTGATATTCTCCGAATCGCACCCACGGCTCCGAACCGCTTCCGAACATAGCAACTCCGGCTCCGATTCCGGCTAGGTTAAAACCACGGTTACGCCTGGAGCCCTCCGGAGTCGTCCGGAGCCGCTAGTCGGCAGCCGGAGCCGTCGGAGCCGTCGGAGTAGTCCGGAGGCGTCCGGAGTCGTCCAGAACCATTCGAAGCCGTCGGAGTCGGCTGAACCGTCGGAGTTGTTGGGGCTGAAATGAATTGAAATTAAAGAGTGCTTTAAGTCGTCCATGATACAGTGATATAATCTGGATTAGTGAAATCTGCCGCTGCCGGCTAGCGGCACCGGACTGCTCCGGACGACTCCGATGGCTCCGACGGCTCCGGATAGCTCCAACAGCTCCGGCTGCCGACCAGCGGTTCCAAACGGCTCCGGGCGGTTCCGAACTCGGAGTATTGCACCTACCTTCCGGAGCCGCCTCCAAAATTGATGGAGTCATTCGGAAGCAATTCCGATTTTTTGTCGAATTTAACCATCACTAGTTTCGTCAGGGGATGTGACAAACTTGAATAAAGTCTCCAAATCTGTGTTGCGAATGGTCCTGTCGATCGATTGGTCGCAGAGTAGACAAGCTAAAACACGGTACATCCATTTCCATGGTACAGACCCTTGTTGATTGCTCAGAGTTTTCCATGCTGAGGTCTTAAGAGCTTTACCAGTGACGTAGGTCATTATCATGCGTACAAGTCTGGTAAGCTTGGCCGAGAATCAAAAAGAGCAGATGGCGTCAAATAGTTTTACCCTGTATCATATCATATCATTGCGACCTTGCATTCAATAAAAAGTTAGAAGGAGTTCAGATGGTCGTATGGGATTTGTCGCATGGAAAAGTGCAAATATAGCCTTTGCAGTTGTTCAGTTTTCACAATGAGTGATCATCACCACAATCGACGCACGTTAAGATAAATTTCTTTTAGAAATGGAATATATTAATTGTTTATTAAAACATTACTTTCCCTTAATTCTTATCTACTAATCGCTAATAGTTACGAATTAATAACATTTACTAGATTATTTGGCCAGGAATCACTGAAACAACAAAATTGTAGCGCTCAAAGACTGTTCGTCGCAGGACTGTGGATACTGTGGAGTCCACAGTGGGGACTATTTGGACTATTCGCTGGACTCTCCGCGAGATGGCGAGATACAAGTTCCGTGCTTGATTACTATTTGACGTAGGGGAATGTCGTACTCGTTTTGACGCGATTGTGATGTGCCGTGAGTTCAACTACGTTTGTGATCGTTAGGAACCGAACATGTCGCGTTAAGTTTTTCTTAATTGTATTCGCATTGGGCGGCCTTTTAACGGTCCGTCGGATTTAAGAAGAAAATAATAATTTCAAGATACACTATCTATCAATAAAAACTAACATGCATTTACACATTACAGTTGTATACTACACTCTATATCAGAGATCGTGTGAGGAAAACACATCATTCGAGATGTTCATAAACCGTTCTATACCCTCTAGCACTTTAGCAAGTTCAATTGAGGTTTTGGTCTCTTTGAACAGAAATAACTGAAATGCATTTAAGCTATTCAATTCCTCAATTTTTTTCTCCTTTCATAAATCTCACGATTATATACAAGAACTCAATGTTTCAGTTGATATTAAGCGGGATCACATCGATTGAAGCATTTTACCGAATGCTGAACATATTGTGATCTTTGTTCTACCACTTTCTTTACCTCAGTTTATGATTGCTACATTTGTGTGATAGCTTTTTACCATTTGCGTAACTTCTTTTGATGCCATGTTTGTGCACCGGGAATGCTCAATTTCTCAATTTCTTTTCCTATGTTTTCATCGTCCTTCCGCCCTTCCTTTCCCGATATTAATTTTAATTATGATTGTTTATGAAACTAGCAAAATAGGAAATTACCAACTTTGTCGTCAACGTCTTGGAACAATTACGATTGCTGTACGGTTCCACTGCAAAGCAGAAGCCGCGCAGTACGATGACAACTTAACGGCACTCGACGAAGAATCAAACGGCAAACCGAGCTGCATCGAAACAGACACACATAATCCTTCCCCACGTTACGCTGGCTACGTTTCGAGCACATTGCCCGGATGCTCCGGATGCGCAGCGGAAGATGATACGGTGGGGCAAGAAAACGGGGGGGGAACTTGGTGGTGGTGGTGGTGGGTGTGAAAGGCGGCTCAGAAGTATGGTTCATTTCCCGGAAGGAAAAGTTACAATAGTTTCACACCTACAGCACACGATTTCCGCTTTGGCATTTCAATTATGAAGGAAATCGTTACGCTCGCTGAGAAGGGCTCGCCGCAAGTTGCACCAGAAGAAATGACTCCAGGGTGTGACTTTCGAGGGCGGGGGCGGTGACGGGCAGTAAAGTCCTTCTTCCGGCATTACTTTAAGACCGAGAGTCGGACCACCGAAGGGAAGAAAAGGGATGTTTTATTAGTTCGGATGACGGTCTCTTTGTTTCTTTGGCTGGTGGTTGTGGTTGATGGAAGTAGTTTTTCCTTTCCATTGTCCACTGTTGTACTGGTGAGAAAGAATGGGAGTAAAGTAAAAAAAAAAAAATACAGCACACAAGAACACACGCAGTAAGTGAATCGAAGGAGTTTTTGCAAAGAAATAAAATAAAAAGTTACGGTAGTGGGAAACAAACAACCGGAACAGAGTACAGAGATTCATGTTGAAGCGTATGCTTGAATTCTGCTTTGGTGCAGGGATTTGTTGTTTTTTTGGCGCTGAAAGCAATATTCACTCGAATATCAAACATTTTGGTAGAAATCTCTAAAATGGTGAATACATTTGTTGAACATATTTCGTTTCAATTAAATGTACCATAAACAATTTGAGATACAAAAAATTAGGTGGACATTACAAAAAAATTCTTCCCAAAATGTAACTTAAAACAAATTAGTAACAGAACATGATAATTATCCTATATCATGGAAAATACTTCGGTCAAATTATTTACAATTTTCGCCTTAAAACCAACAGTAAACTTAAAGATTATTTTTTTTGTGTTCAAAAATACTTTTGCTTAGTATTTTGTTATAGTAGATTTGTAACACAATAACAATTTCATATCTTTCTTACTGATTACTTCTTTACTGTATTTTTTTTTTGCTCGGTTAGAACGGCCTGGCCGTACCAAGACTTATTTTACCACGTAGCAGGATAGTCAGTCCTTGCTACGGGGGGACGGTCCGGATGGGATTTGAACCCGGTCCTGCCGTGTGGACGGGCGCCGTTTTTCTCATGCACCACCGGGCCGCCCCCATTTACTTTACTGTATTTATGTAGTTGAAATAATTTAAATTGACATTAAAAATATTTTAAATTCGTTATTTCAAGTAATTTTGATTGCTCCAAGTATTTCAACACAAAATTGACGTTCTCATTATTGAACATAAAGCTCTCAGTTTCGTTTGACAAAATGTAAAGACATTAATGGTACATTTTTAATTTATTTTATTGCAAAACATCAAAATTGACTTGTAGAAAAGCGTTTGAAGCAGTATATTAGGTCGAAAAATAACAAAGACATTCAATAAAGAAAATCTGTAAGTCTTATCATAATGTCTAATGATTGAGCATATTTTATATCTTTTGAATTGTCCATGTGTTCGGATCGAACAAGATCCAGTTGAGATTTTAATAAAAACCGAAGTTTTTCTGATCGTAATAGTAGAACAGTATGTTTAATAAAAAAAAAGACTACAATTTACCATATTTAGTAGTTTTGTCTACATTAAGGGGTTAACAAGGTATTAAACATTTTATCTAATTCTTTTCCTATACTCACTATCAGGTGGACAGAAAAAGAAAAAAAATCATTAAAAAAATGGGATTAGAACTAGCCATGCCTATTTAGTTTTCCTACGGCTAAGGGAAGAGAGATTAGAGTACTTTGGAGCTATTCAGGAGGTTTTATATTTGTTGGCACTATAAAGTAAACATCAGCAATACGGCCAGGCCGTTCCTTATGAATTAAAAACAAATATAAATAAAATAAAGTCAAGTCAATACTTAGATATTTCTTCGTTGTCTGTTGTCTACTACCATAGAAAACGATGGATATATTTCTCCTCTAGTCTCTGTGGCAAGGACTCTAAGGTCGTTAAGTCAAGAGGGAAAGATTCTCTGTGTTTAGCATTTCCAGGACATTCCTTCTATCATAGAGCTGGCCCACAAGCACAGATAGTAAAAGAATTCTTTTCCAAAAAGGAGATAGCATTGCCGTGTTTCGGCGACATAGTCGAGGCCTCATACTGATTGTAGAGGAATAGGGTATGTTGTGGTCGTTCAGTGTAAAGCGCTTCTTTCATATCGTATCTTGGAAGATTTTTATGAAAAGTTGGGGGAGCATGTATTTTTATTAAATATTTTTGAAGTACAAAGATTAGGTAATCGTTATCACAATATCTTAACTACCTATTTAATCGGGAGTCTCTAGTCAATCGTCAAGAAGTCAATGTTGTTGCCCAAATTCCTTGGTAATGAAGTTTTCGTCTTTAAAAAATTACATCTTAAAAAAGAATAATTAGTGTAAAAATATGCTATTTATTGATATTTATTGCTTTAGTTAAACAGGGCTATTAGCAGTGGAATTTTACATTTGCTCGTCATGGGGGACGAATGTAGCTGAACAAATCCACGAATCGACATCGACAGAGCGCTGACAATGTTGAAAACACGGTACATGCATAGGAACGGGTCGAAGGAACTAAATGTCGTTCGAGTCTCATTGATGACCAGCACATCACTGTGCTGTATCTCCCAAGGATGTACTCAATCGTCGATAGAGGATTCTCTCATAGACTAAATTACCTCCTTATGTTTACTGTATCATATACTCTACGACATTTAGTAACGATGAAATTGGTTTATTCCATATTACACCTAAATTATTCGTTTTAAGGCGAAATTTGCATTATTGAACATTTAAAAATTATCTTTTGTTGAACTTGTTTTAATTTAAGGGTGTAGATCAATATTATACAAAAATCATACCGTATTTACTCAATTTGAGGTTGTACAGTTAAGCTTCCTTAGGTCAAACTATCAATCAATATAAAATGTTTGTGCTGATACAAAAAGAAAGAGACTTTTATGTATATTTACCAGCGACGAGTTCGTTTGTGTTGCTATCAATCGAAAAACACATACGCAAGAACACAATTCCTCTGAAATGTGATTGACGTAAAATCATTTAAAATTAACCTGTATGACTCACCACGGATCTCATACGTGCATTGTGAAAGTAATCACATAAAGCCTTTCTTTTATTTGTCCCTTTATTATTTATCGTTTCAACTTTCGTTCAATACCGCTCCCGGTCAAAGTGTCAAATCCTCGTATCGTGAAATTTTAATAGCGTTAAATCTTCTATCCTCATTCAGGGTACGGGTATAGGGTACAGGGCCTTTACCTGCACACTAGCTAGCATTATGCAAAAGTTTTATGCCCAAATCTCTTCTTCCACGTCAGCTGACAACAGACAGGGAACGGTTGCGTGCGTAGTGCACCCATGTCAAGTGCCTAGTTTCATTGGCTGTCACCGGCTGCAAAACATATCGATAATTATGCTTATGCTTTTGACATATTACCAGCGGTGTCGATGGTGGAGCACTGAAAGCGTGGCACATTGCCCCTGCATATCGCTGAGCACAGCGGCATGCAGAACCTACTGCCGGTACTGCCTGCCAACCCAATACGCAATTGCTGCTTCCTGTGGCGAAAAGGTAAGTAACCGTTTAGTCGAATGTTGGAAAAGCATGTAAGAAGAGAGAAATAGACACGAAACAAGAAGTACTACCACCAGGAAACTAAAACTGTATAATAAAACGAAAACCGACAAAAAAAAGAATTTAGCAACAAGAAAGTGCGCAACATTACAGGATGAAAACGTTGGCCGACAGGGCGAAGGACAAGTAAACCAAAGCGTGGAAAACAAACCGAGTAACAAAAACAAAAAAAAAGTAAAAAAGAGAAAAAGAACGCGATTGGCAAGCTGCAATAGTAGCAGCAAAAATACGAGGAGATGGAAATGACATCCAATAAATTGCGCCACCGGTCGCCCGGAACCTGGTGCAAACGTATCAATTTCATCTTCAGGCCGCAGACCTGAAAAGCAAGTGGAAAATCGGCAGAAAGGTTCGTCACACTGTCGACGGGTATCGTCTTGACCGGGGTACGATGATGGTGATGATGATGAGAAAGGTGACCCCCAACCGAAGGAGCTCCGAAGAACCCGTCGGATGGAAAGGACGAGCAGCATCCAGTTTCACGTTCGTCAACTGGATGGCCGGGAACGAATGGGAATGAGATATTCCTCCGGGGAAATCGATTTGAAATTTAGAGTGGATTGGACAGTTTGAGGTCAGCGTCAGGATCGGGGTGATGATGATAACGAAAACCATCCCCGGCCGGGGTTGGGTAAAGGGGGCACTACGTTGCACGAGACGCACAGTGCAAATCACTATCTCAACCAAAATCTGGCAAAGTCGACGTACGTGTGGTCCCGCGGTGGCGGTAGCGGGTACGCTAGAAGAATGTTGCGGCAACGGATGGCAACTTGTGGTGCCTTCGAAAGGCAAAACCCGATCATCACACATTCCTAAGACAGCTAATGAACCGGAACGGGTTTTAGATTACAACTGAGTATGTACGGTTCTCACTGGAACGATTCGTTCCACCAATCCACAAGTCAGTTGGTCAATCAGATCAAATCTTCCTTTGGGGTGCGCGGACACCGCTGACACTTCGTGTCGGGTAGAAGAAGTTTTCCTGGTGTTTTGAAATTTGCATAGAAGTGTCGGGTTTCCATTTGAGAATTGGGTTCCAATGCATGAAACCTCGCCGTTCGTTTTGGTTTTGCATACGAGTGACGGACCAACGGGACATGGTTTTCCCTTCATTCGGTTTCCTCAGTTTTGCTGGGTGCAAGTGTCTAGAAGGTGAAGGAAGTTGTATAGCATTCGTTTTGTTTTGTCTCAGGATTTATGTGAAGGAAGGCTTGTTTTTCGTTTAATTTGAAACTTTTGTAAAAGGGTGAACCTTATTGTGAACAAAAAAAAACACATTTTGTAATTCAACGCTAAGTGAAAATAGATTGTATAAGCCGATCAAGGAAATGGTGGTTTTTGTTTATTTAATCAATGCTAAACGATTTTAGTTTGAGACGGTCCTTAAAATATCTTGTCTTCCTTCCAGATTGCCCCCGAAGTGTCTTGGGTGAAACTATTTTGTTTCTCAGAATTTTGTAGTATAATCTCATGTAAATTGTCGAAAACAGCCTAACATTATATTATTCGTCAATCTAAGAATGAACGGCAGATTTTGCTGTTTAATTCTCATACCTTAAAGTAGCTTAGTATTATTAACATTTTATTTGAATTTACTTATTATACAATCATACCATGCGTCGCAAATCACTCCCGAAAGAGTACGGACGTGTTTCTCTTTCGCTGCGAATTAGTATAACACGATAATAAAGAGTATATACACGCACAAATACCTATCCTCTCTACCCATCATGGGAAAGAGCAGGCTGCTGAGAGGGAAAAAATCCCAAGCGTCCGTCACGCTTAGTAGTGACATACACACACCTAGCCGCAAAAGGCCAAATAATGAGAACAGTTTCGAGTTGCTAAGTGACCTAGGGAACAAGGAACCACGTGCTAAGCAAGTAGCCAACAACATAAACGGATACAACAACAGCCAATCAAAAATCCCACCGATAACGGTAAATAGTGCGTCAGTGGCGTTAATCCACAAGACTATTGTGGCAATAGGTGTGGTGAGGTACACCACAAAACAAACTAGACACGGGACAATAGTGCAAGTTCATGATGTAAATGACCACAAAAAAGTCATAAGAACATTAAAAGACAAAAACGTAAGCTTCCACACTTACCAGCTGGAAGAAGAAAAAACGACCAAAGTAGTGTTACATGGTCTGTACGAAATTCCGATCAGTGAAGTGATTGAACTTTTAAAAGAAGAAAATATCCTGCCGGTGTCAGTAAAACAACTTCCCATCAAAAACAAAAAATATGACGAACACGCAGTGTACATATTACACTTCCCAAAGGGAACAGTCAACATGCAGTTGTTAAAAAATATTCGTGCTATCAACCACTGTCGTGTGACATGGGAATATTTTTCAAGTAAACCTGGACCCATGCAATGCAAACGGTGCCAAATGTATGGACACGGAGCAGCCAACTGCAACCGTAACAAAAAGTGCTTCCTATGTGCGGGTGAGCACGATACAATCATTTGTCCGCTAACGGCAGGAACGTCGACAAGCGATGGACGAGCACCAGAACACAAGCTGAAATGCGCTAACTGTGGTGGTAATCACACAGCCAGATACCATGAGTGTCCAAAAAGACCTGTGCGCATAGTCAAGCAAAATACAAACACAAATCAAAGATTCAAACCAGCCGCTTCGGACTTTCCTCCGCTTCCCCAGTCTACTCCTCTACAAGGTTGGAGACAACGACCTTCTAACGCATGGTCGAATAACACAACAAAGAACGCAAACCCCGATCTGTTCGATCAGTCAGAGCTCATGCCGATAATAGAAGAGATAATCTGCAAACTTCAACCATGCAGATCAAAACAAGAGCAGCTGATGACTATATTTGGCATCGTAACCAAATACTGTGTGATGCCAAAATGAATCCTTTCGCTTTGAAAATAGCATACTGGAACGCAAATAGCGTTCTAAACAAGCGAATGGAGATAGTTGACTTCGTGAACAAACATTCAATTGATATCTTGTCAATTAGCGAAACATACCTGAAAACAAATATGAATTTTTCCATCCCTAAATATAAGATTTATAGGTTAGATAGGGTTAATGGTTCAAAAGGTGGCGTTGCTATCATTATCAAAGCTAATATTAAACATAAATTATTGAACTCGTTAAACCTTAAAGTTATAGAAGCCTTAGCAGTATCGGTAGAAACTCCTGGTGGTAGTTTTACATTTATTTCGGCCTACCATCCTGGAGCTAACAAAAATTTGAACGCATTCAATAAGGATATAGTCAGTCTTACTAACAAAAAGAATAACTATATTATATGTGGTGATTTTAATGCCAGGCACAGGCACTGGAACTGCATCAGTTCCAACCCAGCAGGAAAGGTTCTGTTTGACCAAATGCAAATAGGACTATTTTCGATACATTATCCTAATTCGCCTACGTTCTTCTCCTCAGACCACAAAAAAGCCCCATCTACGTTGGATATTATTCTAACTAACAACTTTCTTGATTTATCCACTCCAAAAACCGTCACTGAATTATCGTCGGATCATGTGCCAATTACTTTCAAAATCTTACATACCAAGCCAATCGGTACTCCAACTAAACTTATACACAATTACAAAGAAGCTAATTGGCAAATTTTTAAAAATGAAATTTGCAATAATATCAATCTCTCTGAAATTAACCTCGAGAACATAAAAAATCACTCACAAATTGATCAAATGATAAACAGTTTTTCACAAATTATTTCAAACGCACATAGTAAAGCCGTCCCTACAGTTAAACCAAGCCATTATAATATTATTCTTCCTCAATACATCAAAAACCTAATCAAGAAAAGAAATTTAGCTAGACGTAATTGGCAACGACATAGAAAATGCAATACTCTCAAACAAGCCTATAACAGCTTAAATGCACTTATAAAATATGAACTTGATTTGATTCGTAATGAAGCCTGGTCGGATAACCTTATGAATATCAACCAACAAACTAAAAATTACGATAAATTGTGGAAATTTGTAAAAATAATCAAAAACAAAAATAATTCCATGCCACCTCTAAAAATAGACAACAAAACTCTACTATCTGCCGAAGAAAAATGTGAAGCGATTAAGAATCATTTTGAGTCAGCGCACAAACTTACATTTCAGACGATTAGCCCAATTGAAAAAAAAGTTAATTCAAATGTGGAAAAGTTCTTAAAAGCAAACAAGTCTCACAACTTCGACTCGAGGCTGCTTAGTTCTCCATCAGAGATTAAACAGGTATTAAAAAATATGCACAACAAAAAAGCAACAGGCCCAGACAACATAAACAACAAATGCCTGAAAAAAATTCCTAATAAGGCAATAATTTACTTGAATTTCATTTTCAATAGCTGTTTTAAACACGGTTATTTTCCCAACGTCTGGAAGCAATCCAAACTAATAGCCATCCCTAAACCAGGCAAAAACAAATCGTCACCAGATAGTTACAGACCAATAAGCCTGCTTAGTTGTGTTGGAAAAATATTTGAAAAACTGATTACTAAACGCATCTACCATCACACAGAAGTACACAACATCATACCAACTTCACAGTTTGGCTTCCAACCTGGTATGTCAACAACTCACCAGCTACATAGGCTTACCAATGCCATCAAGAACAATAGATTAACAAGAAAGTCCACAGGAATGGTTCTATTGGACAATGAGAAAGCATTTGATGTAGTATGGCACAAAGGTCTTTTATACAAACTGATATCATACGGTTATCCAACTACGCTGATTAAATTAATTCAGTCTTTCCTTTCAAACAGGGAAAACTGTGTTCATATTTCAAACAATAAGTCTGCTAAATTTACACCTGTAGCTGGAGTACCACAAGGTAGCATACTCTCCCCCTTGTTGTTCAATATCTTCATATCAGATATTCCAAAATTCAATAATTGTACACAATATTTATACGCCGACGATCTGGCATTAACCTCAACGGCTAAACATCCCGCAACAATCAGAAGATCATTGAATAGAGCATTAACTCAATACACGAAATACTGTCGTAAATGGAAAATTAAAATAAATGGGGCTAAAACAGAAGCGATATTTTTCACCCGAAACATTAGCCGGAGACTCCCTAAGCAAGGCTTAAAGATAAATGACACATCGGTGGCCTGGTGTAACAAAGTAAAATACCTTGGCGTCATCCTAGATAAACGTTTAACGTTTAAAGAACATACGGCAAACGTACTATCCAAATCGGAAAATATTGTTAGGATTCTTTACACGTTCTTACACAGGAAATCCTTACTGAATATAAAAAACAAGCTACTAATTTATTATTGTTTTATTAGGCCAACTTTAACCTATGCTTGTCCGATTTGGATTCGTATGGCCAATACACATTTGAAAAGCCTCCAAGTTAAGCAAAACAAAATTCTCAAAATGATCCTTAACGTGCCCTTTTGGTATAAAACGTCAAAAATACACAAACAAACTGAAACAATGATGTTAGCAGACTACTTAACAAAACTGAACTATAATTATAGAAACAAATGCCACAGTAGCACCCGCCCTGTACTTTATCGATTAGTTAGGAATTAGAATATAGTTTAAAATTTAGTTTAGTTAGCTTTAGGCAATTTAGGTAGGACATTAGATTAGATTAGATGTAAGATAATACTTCTTTCTGAGGGTTTTTTTTGTATTTTTCCCTCTAAACTCAACCAAGAAACATCTTGAACATAAGAATCATTCGGCAACGCCAACTAGTTGAGGATAAGCTAATGTGGAGAGTTAGATAAACGGACCCATTACAAGACAAAACATGTATTTTTGTAACAATTGTAACAATGACAACCCCAAATACATTACTACTACTACTACTACAATCATACCATGCATTTTAAATGCCAACAGTATTTCCCAAACCTTTTAAGGACTTTTTCTACATTTGATACTTCGGTTAGCTCGATTTGAATTTAATTGGTTCTATCATAAGTAAAACTTGATACTTTAAATAATAGCAATGCTTAAAATTAACTGTACTCGATTAAGATGAACATGTGCTACATTCGTTTTTTTTATTTGACAAAAAATGAATATAAATATTTATATATATATATATTTGTGGCCTAGATGCAAAAACTTATGCGCAGTGTCTAAAGTTGATGCGGTGGAGGCAAACATTTAGCAACAACGACTGCAGTTAAAAAATGAGATTCAATAATTGGGAAGTTTTTTGTAGTTCCCTATTGCACTACAACCTTAAAGGCCATTTAAACCTTGAAGTCCAGGGTTTGTGTGAAAATTGGAGTTCCCTGCGGATTCTTAAAAGAGTTTGTTATATACATGTTTTGTTTATCCAAGTAGTAGTTTTTGTTTATCCTATGGTTTCCTATAGTATTTTCATTTGTTTGTTCAACTTCAACGGAGTGTACGCAAGCTCCAATATGTATGCAATGCGATTTTTTCAGTTGTAAGAAGGATTTTTGTAAGCATGTAAAAAAAAATGTTAATCTGTTTTTTAGGATTTCTTACGCTTTAGGGGAAATTATCCTGAGGACAGTTTGGTTTTCGTTGACTAAAATCCTCATTCATCTGGTTACCCACTTGAGGTCAATCACATAATATAATCACACAAATATCACACAACACAGGGAAATACTCCCTCTTCGCACTAATCTTTATTGTTTCTCCCTTCTCTTTGATTATATGGTTCTTTTTAGCTTTCTACGTCACCTTGTAGTATGAACATGTTTGTACAGGGTGGTTTTGATCCTCTTTGAATTATGGTTACTTGTGTTTCTTGTAAATAAATTGAAGTCCTTTGTATTATATTAGTTTTTAACAATTTACTCTCTTGCTTATTTCGTTTATTTTATCCAAACACATGTTATTTGATTAGTTTCTCTCTCATGTTGGCTTTAACGACTTCTAACGTCGATTTGGTTTAGTATTAGTCTATAATAATGTTTGTTTTTTATTGTTAATATTTAATTATTATGGTTTGTAGCCGTATTGTCCTATAACTATGGGTTAATCATATTTTTTTAAATTACGTTCTTTTGTTTATTGCGTTGTTCAACTTAACTTACAATAATCTAATTAATCATTGTTGCAAAAAAATTGTCCACATTACGGAAAATCGGTTTGCAAACTGATTAAAGACGAAATTCCAAATAAATATTTTGCGACGTACTTTTCTAAATCAACTTCAGTGACACATTTGCTTGTATTATCAGTTTGTTCTGTTATTTTAAAAATACACATAATGCCGCTCCTCATCGTGATGTCGCTGAAGTCCAAAAATTTTTGTTTCCAATACAAATCAAACGTTACGTAGTGTTTAATAGACTTTTTCCAAATTTTACTAATATTCCTATTTTTAATGCACCGAATTCGTTCCATTTCTTGCTATAATACAGGATTACCCATGAAATAATCACATATAAATAGTGATAATGTTTGAAATTAATAGTTTTAAAACAAATTTTAGACCTTCATAACATCGAGGAGAGAAAATTACTATAAAACGATCGCTTTTCGCAATATTACACCCATAATTTGACTCGGTTGGTGCACATTAAATTTACATACATTTTGAAATGTTGTTTATAACCATGAACAATTTATGCTAATACGAACGCTTTCCCTCTCTACTCTACAGCAGTTGTCGTTGAAATGATAAAGTTTTGAAGTATTTTGAGCGTTACTGATTTGAAGAAGCGTGTTTCGTATGAATATGCTTTACAATGCTACACGGTACATCAAGTGAGCATAGTCCATTTTATCACATTTTTCGTAGCAACCGACCAGAAAAACAATATTAAAAGGAAAGGCAAAGGAAAGGAAGTTCCTGATAAGCGCTCAATTTAATCTACCCCAAAAACCGGGTTTGACAGGGTGCGTGACAAAAATGCTTCAAACAGCGACAAACCACCACCGACAAGGGTTGGGGTGAAAGACCGAAAGAACTGGCTGGCGTGGTGTGTGAAAACTAAAAAAAAAGCCACATTCTTGGGCAATATTGTTTCCCCTTGTGCTGTAAGATGCTGCCTGAGATTGTATTTATGGTTTCCGCGTACGGAAACCGTGGCCATTTTTCAGTGGTTTTGGGGTTCGCTGTTTTCTTTCCAATTCGATGTGTCAATCAGATTCACGCCAACTCAATCATGCTGTGGAATGGGGGAAAGGCTGGTCATCCTTAGCAGGGCACACTTCGATGAATGTGTTGCCATTTGCCGTTTGTAGCGCACGATATTGCGAGACAATTATTTTCATATTTATCAGCAGCAGCACCGAAATCCAAGCAAGCCATAAGCCAAAGGTTGCCGTTTGATAGTGTGTGTATGTATGTGTTTGTATGTGCAGTTTTTGTTGTTGTTGTTACTAGATGGATTGTGGCGTCCCTTCTGGATCCTTTAGCGGAAAAACAACATCTCGCGCACTTTTTCTCTCTCACGGTTTTACTGCCTCATTCCTTCTCTCTCTCTTCACACATTTCCCTGGTATTTCTTCTACAAATGGACACACTTCCAGCACTTGTTCGATTTTCTCGATGCCCGAGGAAAGCTGTCAAGTGTTATTCTACGTGGAGGTGTTGTGTCGTTCGTTTTGGCTGCTGTTGTTATTTATGATGTGCCACACACTACCAGCCCCAAAGGGGCGGAGGTGTGTGTGTGTGTGCGGTGGTACGCAAGGAGGTACGCGCGTAGCAGCTGTCCGAACTGAAGCATCCGAAGAAATGGGAAACCGGTGCGCCCCAATGCGGTGGCAGCATGATTATGGATGGCAAATAAATGAGTGAACTGAACAATGCGCCGTATGATGAACGTCGACTTTTGCCTGCTGATGAGGGCTCCCAGTTCTGTTCCGGCTCGGACGGGGTGGCTTATCGTCGTTGTGCGGGTCGGTCGGCCATCATACACCGAACCTTACGCGGCACAAACGGCGGCCTCGGTAGCGTTACCATCACCCGCGCACCCGCGTTATTTGCTTATGCAAATCAGGCTCACGTCTCGCGCAATGCCACATCGTCATTGTCGTCGCCTGCTGGTTGTTAGTTTGCATCAACCAACAAGCGTTATGGAGGTGGGTTGTAGGGAGGGAGGGGGGAAAGGGAGAAAGAGGGGTTGCTTGCGACTGTTTGTCACTGGTGACCCTTCACCCTGTCAACATGACACACCCCATTTACTCTACCGACCACCCCTCCCCCATCTACCACCCAAACAAACTATCGATGTTCGATGTGTTTCTGCTTCCCGGGGTCCAGAGGATCGCTTCCGGTTTCATATCCTTCCGCTAATGTCTCGCATACGAAGCTTCGATGCTTACTGCGAGAAAAAGCAAACTGTCCACGGTCACGGACCAAGGGGTGGTGAGCCTGACAAGCCCGGAAAGGAGGTTTGTCGCCGTGCACTACGGTTGCATGAAAATGTTAATGTAATTTGACAATTGTTAAATGAAGTGTGACCGCTGGAAAACTTGGAAAACAAGTGGCATAAAATTAATTTAACCATGTCACATGATTATGATAATGGAAAACTGTTGCGCTTGTGTACTGCCGGAACTGCTTTGCATTGCATACTGTTGCTGCTGATTGCTGCTGCTGCTGCTGCTGCTGCTGACCGAGATGCTTTCTCTCGAAGGAGTTTGCCAGCCGGTTGGGAGCATTTTTTGGGGTGCGTGCTTCTGTGCTTATGTACACCAAACGTTGGTGTAAAATGTTGCTTTTGATTGGTTTTTATTTCAACAGTTAAACGGTTTATCTGCCGGGTTCGGATTTACTGTTTATGCTGTTTGAGGTACGCTTTGCTCACGATGCTTAAACACCATGAAAGTACATAATAAAGTTGTCTATTAGGAGTAAGTCGTTTTACACTGTTCATCATTCTTGCATGCATGATATAATTGTTTCAAAATGGGGCGAAGGAAATTCATCGTTAAAAGTGATGACTCTATTATGCACTGGTTGTAGTGAAGTGAATTGAAAGATCTCGAGTGAAGTAAATATTTAACGGTTCTTCATGAATGCAATTATTGCTCTTCAGCATAATGTAATAGCGGACGATATTTGCTGTTGAAATGGTACGCACCGTTTAGGAACAAAAGAAAATGGCAAAGCAAATTTTATGAAACAAATAATTACAAAGGTAAAATGTTTTTGTTTAAATACCTATAGAGACATTTAAACAGCCTAACTGTTGTGAAGTTTAAATCTATGAAATGTATTGAAATTACTATTTAGTCGATGGACTAAATAAAATTGGCATTTAAACGTCCTAACTTTTGTGAAGATTAAAGAAATAGTTCCATAGGACATTTTGCCTATGGACATTTTTTAGGCTATTAGTTTTTTTTCATTTTGAATATTTGCATTACGAGACATTCCGTAGAGGAGCGGCTTGAATGTTCAATGATGATAGTAAAATAAATAAATTTTAATCAGTGCGATTACCCATTTAAGGGTGAATGTGTTTTTATACCAACCAGTATTTATCTGGGTGCTTATGTATTGGGGCGTCTTGGTGGTGTATGTGGTAGCGGCGCCGGTCTTTTGCACGACAAGAACCTTGAATCAAATCCCATGCGGACCGTATCTCCGTACGTAGGACTGCCTAAGAAGCAACGCGGGGAAATATAGTCATGAAAAGAGAAGAAATGGAAATTCAAAGACTTGTGCATGCGAGAAGTATTTGTTTCAAACGCTTGTTTATGAATACGATCGCTGTTCGCTGAATGCGATGATTAAATTAATATTGGATGTGATGTGATGTATTAAAATTTAATTTGATGTAAAATTTAATGTGATTGGAAACAAGCATAGAATGACCTGTTAAATGAATATCTTTTCTAACATTTGCAATATTAATCGAATGTTAAATGGTTACGCTTCTTAATACAACAGCTTAAAACAGCTACAGTGTAGCGCCGATTTTCCGAGCTCTTCGGGACTTAATCCTTGCCGAATAAGCGAATATCACGGATAATAGCCGTTGGAACTCTATTTATTGATAAATATTAGTATTATTTGATATTTCGTCACAAATAACACATGCACTATTGCATTGCAATAGCAAATGTTAAACGCGAAGCAAATATTATCCAACGCAATATAACTTGTTTTTATTTTGGTATTTTGTTAAATAAGTTTTTATAAATTATTATTTTTTTTTTAGAAATACAATTCAACTTTCATTTTCAAAATTTATAGTTAAATTTAAGTTGAAAGCAGAGAAAAGTGTATGAATTGAAGGATTTAATGTAAAACAAGGGGGGCATAATTAATCGTTTGAAATAACAATCGTATAATGCATAACTTAATCAATAAACTAAATACTGCTTTAAACCAATTCAAGCTAATAATTCCTGATTTTTGAATATATGTAGTACTTAGTAGCAACAATATTTTTCTTTCGCCTATCAAATTAGCGTACATAGAAATCATTATAAAAGTATAACAACATATTATTTAGACTCGGAACTGCATAATGAGTTCGACAACAACACATTTAACGGTTGTGCAGTAGCAAACGTCGGCAAATGTTTGCCCGAGGCGTTGTTTCATACAGAGTCGTCACTGTTTACAATTCTATAATGATCATCGTCTTAGAAATGTCGAAGAATCGAGAAAACGAATCGAAAACAATTGCAGAGCACTTATTTTAATGTTGTGTGTATGTTTTATTTTGTCCTTTTTTGTATCTAGTTACCCACCACCACCCCCCCGGGGGCGGTAGATGGCATCCGCTCGAGAAAGTAGTTAATTATTTTAATGCAGGACAACGCTGGCCCGGGATCCGGAGGATCCCTGCTGATTATGCGCTGGCGTGTTGTTAGCAGCGCATCCCGAACTGGGGGGTTGAACCGGTGCGGGGTGAATTAAAAATACGTCCGAAAGGAATTATCGGACAGCGGGTGCCTCGGACGAATGGGAGCCGAGCTGCAGCTAATAGCTTAGAGGTATAATTATTTGTTATTTTCTACCATGAGCTATCTTCGATCCGGATCGCCACGTTCCGGGTAGTTCCGAGAGGTTGGCTAAGATGCCGGATTTAGGATGCTGTTGGTGCGCTTTCGTTATTCGTCTGTGAGCGAGGTAGTGGGGCGGAAAGGCCAAAGCCCTTCTCGACGATCTATCTAGAAGCTTCTGTTGACCCAACCGGGAAGACGCTTCTTAGCAACCACTAATTGCATGGAAATTTTGTTTTTCACCGTCATCACACGGTAGATGGCTTCCACCGTGTCTGCTTGTTTTGTGTTGTGCAATTTGTTCGATTGCGAGATACCCGTTGCCGTTGCTTCATCTGTTGGTTGGTCTTAATTTTTCTCGTTAGGTTATTTTCCTTTCAGCAAGTAGAGAAAAAAAAACATTTCCGCGGAGCTTGTTGATAAAGCAAAGGAATAGAAAAAGACAGTGAAAAAAGAAGGGGAAAAAAACTAAGTGACCGTTAGGGTAGGGACAACAATCACGAACAGGTACAAATCCTTAGCTACCGAAAGGACTTTCTCGCGCGCTTGCAGAGATTATTTTGGTTGAGTGATAAAGTGGACAATTACCGAAGAAGTCTTCGGGATCGTGCAATCGCTCTGTGTCGCATCACTGATTGCAAAGGTTTAAGAAGTCAACCGTGGCCAATGAGTGACACCGGATGATGGTGCGTGGCCGCTGGAGGAAAATGATGATGGGAGTGCTGAACTTCGTACACGGCACTACAACACGGTACGGATTATTAGCCCGCGGGTGTACAGTGGAGTCTAGTTTCTTCCGCGAATACTCTCGATTGGTCTATTGCCGCTGCGGCACTGTAAGGGTGACTGTACAAACGCGACAGGGTGGATTGTTTGTTTTCGTAGGTAATCAGTACCATCCCTGCCTATTCCGATATGCACACGGTTCACGCAACGCAACGGTCAAGCGTAAAATTCACTCTGGACAGTTTTTATCTCGGCGTACAAATATCTTTGCGAATGGGGTGGGGTGGGGGGGGGGGGGGGGGATTGGATAGGGAGGGCTTGAGCGGGGGTCATCAGTTCACATGCGCCTGTCGGGCTAAATTTATTTATCTAATTAAATTGAAAAAATATCCCATTCCCCCCACTGTACTGTAATTTGAAACTGAAATTAACTCTTGTTAGCGTTTGACGGGATGTGTTTCGTTCGATCATGGCAACCGATAATGATAGTGATAACAGAGGGCCTTAAAAAGGGTATGTTATAAAATGTAATGAAATGAAGAAATGTTAAATCGTTGATATATATTCTGTAGAGATTTAGTTTGCATATTGATAAATATTAGCCTTTGAATAGGAATGTTTTGTTTTTTTTAGCGTCAAAATGACCGTGGTTAACAATGACGCTTGACCGTAAGCAGTTCTTCTTAAGTTAATGTAGCAGTTATAAAACCACCTAGCGTATTTAGTTTTTGATAAGTGAAAATAATTTAAATAAGTGGTCAAACTTCAACCTATTCACGTTATAAACAATTAACAATTGTCATAAAATGCATTTTTCATTTTGGCATAACGAATCCTTGCTATCACGGATCACTGTTCTGGTCAATCCTTGTTCCGGGGACTGGGGATTCGTACCGCTTCTTTTGTTTGAAATAGTGCCCCTGCGTCGATCTCAGCTTCGATCGTCTCGACAAGAGTTTTGAGTGGAACAGTTTCCTCAGACTTTAGAAAGACCGGTTGGTAGCCAGCAACCTAGTGCATATGTCAACATCATTTTTTAATAAAACATTTTTATTAAAAGAAAAGAAAGAGAAATAAACTTATGTACTAGCTTACAATAGAAGTTGGTAAAACAAAAAGGAAGAGGAAAAAACAAAAACATAGATTACAATGAACATTTAAGGACTTCTTCATCTACCACAGCATTATTGTTTCCATCAATGTGAATCATGTAGTTAGCAAACAAACGTAGGATTTGGATTCGCTTACTTTTACTAATATTCGTTAGTACATTGAAGCGGAGGGACAGGAATGAAGGAGTAAGGGTGGGATCGATGTTGTGGAATGCTTGCAGCAGAGCACTCCAGGCCGATAACACTCTGGAACACAATGCAAATTTGTGTGCTAGTGAATCCACCTTCGAGCACTTTGTGCAAGCTGATGATCCTCGGTTCAATTTTGCCATTAGCACTCCATGCGCTATCTTGTTGTGAACTAACAGGTACTGAACGGATCTCTGTACGGAGTAAAGGAAGCCTCTCAACTAATATTCCAAGAAGTGCTCGGGCGGTAGGGTTGGGAATTGTGTCCGGGATGTATGCTAGCTGCATGACAACCTTTCTAAGACATACAGTTATGTTGGGAGGATTTTAAGTGCACGACGTATGTTGGCGCTCCGACAGACACCTTTTCAGCGACATAACTGCTGGAATAGCCGGAATGTGCAGGTTTAGTCCTCCATGGTTTCGGGGCAAGGCTAGGTGGTTCAGTTGCACACGTATGTCTGCGGATCCTTACGACAAGAATGAGCCAATAGTCAACGACACCTTGGCTATGTCTATAGCTCTGGTACCACTTACTTATCTACTTTTGCATTGAAGTTCCTCAGGATGATTGTGAGGTCATGCCTGGGGTACTGGTCAATGATATTTGCGAGGCGACTGTAGAACAGGTCCTTCTCCTATTCGTTCTTGTCTACGGTGAGATCTTGAACGTCAATGAGTCTGATGATGAAGAATCTGCATCTTATGAGCAGAGTGCATATCCTATCATCTATAATCTTGAAGTCGGTGATTTCTGATTATCAGTGCAAATGGTGGTGGTCGTGGCAGCTATACTAGATGTAGTAGCGGCTGATGACACGCCTGTTAGGAACACCGCTCCCTAGCCATCGTATCTTTTGTAGAGCTACGAGGTCCATGTTCAGTGTGACAGTTTGGTTTAGTCCCCCTTCAGAGTACCTCAGTTACCTGGACTACTCAACCCTCTACTGTTTTGACATGCGCCACCATTCGCACAAACGGTTTGGGAACTAGCTCGTGTGTCCAATCTTGGATATACGGTGGCGTATGCTGAAAGCCTATGCGACATTCTAGGTGCTTCGGATCGGAGCCACTATTTTTATCATCATTATTATGTTTTCACTACCTTTCAACTGTTTTCCTTTATTATATTTTGTTTATTACTGCTGCGGTTAATAAACAAAATTATATTTTGTTGTGGTTGCTTTTATTATATTACATGCGCCTTTAGTTCCTAACAAATAAGATCTGCAGTTTTTACGTATGATCTGAATTTATTAATCTTTGCAAGTTTTGATTTCATAGAATCATTCTATGAAATGCTAACAAATAAGGGTCTGTCTGTGACATTTAAAATTAAATTCTGTTACGTTTGATTATGCAAACTTACCCCGTTAGGTAAACATGTCCATGCTCTAAAGCACAAATATAAATTTTCCAGAAACGAAACGAAACGAAACCGTTGGCTTTGGTTGTTAATAGTGACCTCTCGTCAATATGTCGCCATCGAAGTCTGTGCAGCTACTGCCCTTGTAGCCTTTGCAAGCACTTTGGGAAACCCCTTTCACTGCTCCCGAATCTACGCCAACGCAACCGATCTGTCGCAGGCAGTTCGTTGGAAAGTGCGCAAACAACAAACGTGTACTGCTTTTACATCAACAGTGACTCCGATTGCCGTACCAAATTGGTCCCGGTGCTTGTCTGTGTCGAAGCTTAAGAAAAGGAGTCGTTTGAGGAAAATTATAGAGAAACTAGCAGCAACCTTAACGAGCAGCAAACTAGCATCATCCTTGGCCGATGCGTCGTTCGTTGTCATCGTTTGGGATTCTTCCTGTAGCGCTTCTACGCCAGCACCACGGGTGCTTTTGGTAGGTTTTTTCTCCGCATGAAGAAGTTACACTGTTGAATGGTCGATGTACAAACAGCCGGAACGGAGACAAGGGGAAGAAGCACATGTGTGACTAGTTTCCATCAACAGATCATAATCATCGCTATTATCTTCGACAATGACTTTTCGTAATGTGCACGTTGCTTCTCCGAAAAATTGTTGTCCCCCGGGGGTCACCGGAAGCTGGATGTTTTGGATGGGTGAAAATTCACAAACGAGTCCTGGGTGTTCGTACTGACTCGTGTGCTCTCCCATCCTTACTAACGATTCAGCTGCCAAACGTCCGATGCTCAACTGCGGCTGGCAATCGTTTCGAGGGAGTGGTTTTTGTCAACAAACGTGCACGTCCATCTCGATTCATGAGATGAGCCATTATAAGGGATACTTTAAAGTGGTGTTTCGTAAACCACACTTACAAACAGCGTTATTGATGACACTAAATTACAGTAATTTGCGGGCGTACTATCTCTTATCAAATTATGCGCTTTTTGTAGTTGGAAAACTGTGCATGAGGTTGAGATTGGTTAGTCAGATCGTGTTTGTTTGATGTCTGCACCATGTTGAGGTATTGCGATGTTCAGTTACAGCGTTAATTATGGAGATAATGAAAGAAAATTTGATTCCCCGTTGGTGGTTTATTAATTCAAGCTTGTATAAACAACTTTTTTGGAAACCGTTTCGTATGCACGCATAGTAACTAACAGTAGGAAAAATGATGTACTCACAATTTGATCATGTTTCATGACCACAACATTTCAAACTGCCTCCATTGGTGTGTTCTGACAAGGTAATGTGAAACATTGTGCAAAAAAAAACCCATAAAAAAACGTACCAATAATAGCGGCTGCAAATTTGTGATATTCCATGCAATTGGATTTCAGTTATTCAATGCTATCTGCATCAGAAAGCTTATAATTATTAAGGGTTCAAATTTCCGTTTTAAATATAACAATAACATAAAGCCAACTGCATTATCTGGTAACATAGAATAAACGTTGAAAACTTAACAATTGCGAGATCAATCATATGTGTCATGCTTATCAGTTAATGCTATGGTTATCCTGGTGTAACTCATTCCAGGATGCGTTATTCTTTTTGAAAAAAAAACGAAAAATATTATTTAAATCACGTTTCAGAATGAGTATTGAGTTTCCCTGAAGCATAATTTTATTTGCTTGATCCAATTCATACAACTTTTTCATGATGCAGAAATAATAAAACTTATTACCCTGTAAATTTTTTAGATGTTATAATTTATTATTCGCAGTCTGCCTCCAGCATCCGTTGCGAGAGGACGTATTTCGTTTGGAAGCGTGCCTACGGAGTTTTGCTAAGGCAGCAAGTGGTCAATGCCCCGAAGTCCGATTGCGTACTCAGCGTGCTTGTGCGATTTGGCTGTATCGTGCTAATTGGTGTCTCCGTCTGTCTCCGATATTCGTTCGGAAGACGATTGTGGTGTAAGTGTTTTCGATCGAGTGCGATAATTGCTTACCGTAGCAACGCTTTCGCTTCGATCTAGGTAGTTTGTCATATGCAGTGTGTAGTGTAGTACAGTGCGTGTGTGTATTGTCTAACGTGCGTTACGGTAAGTGTATCCTTTTCCTCCTTGACCGTTGCCTCCGGCTCTACCATGGAGCAGGAGTGTTCTGATTCCGAAAGGGAAATAGAACCATGCGTGAAGCGAAAGCCAGGGCGCCCTAGATCCGCACCAGCCGCTAAAAAAGTGGCCTTGGAAGACCCCCGTCCTTCGACCTTTAAGGCACCACAATGTGGTGCAAATGAGCCGAAGGAAGTTGAGCACCGAGCGCGTGCGTATCCCGCGTCCTGGGAAGGCAGGCCTTGTGTTTATTTCACGTCGCGGGCCAAGTAGCTCGACGTTAGATCGATCGCGGCGTCGATCTTTGAAAAGTATCCGGGTGTTTCCGATGTGTTTCGGATGCGCCCAAACAAGATAAGGGTAACCGCAAAGGACCGGGCTCAAGCCAATTTGTCTGCGGCTGATTCCGATTATACGGAGCACTACCGGGTTTATATCCCCGGTAGTTTGGTCGAGGTTTCCGGCGTAATTGAGGATTTTGATTACCCCGTAGAGGAAGTTGTGAAAATGGGTGTGTTTTCTTCCCCTACCATGCCCACAGTAAAAGTTCTGGAAACGAAAAAGCTGTACAGGCTGGACGCTTCAGAACCGAATGAAAAAAGATTTATTCCGACCTCCTCAATCCGAATTACGTTTGAGGGTACGGTACTTTCACAGGCCCTCGTAATAGAAGGCCTCCGGATACCCATCGACCGGCCATACGTGCCTAAGGTAGCTGCTTGTTCTAAGTGCAGCCGCATCGGTCATGCCGAATCGTTTTGTACCCACAAAACGTGCTGCGGAAAGTGCAAAGGGACGCATGCTACCGAGGAGTGCAAAGCATCGTCTCAGAAATGTTCGCATTGCCGAGACGATTGGCATGAGGTAGCGCAGTGTCCCGTGTACCGGAAGCTACAAAGGGAGCAGATAAAAACGGTAGCCGAACGGGCACGCGGTTCTTATAACGATGCTCTCAAGGGAACAAACATTTCTAATCCCTTTGCGGCATTGTCCGAAGGTGATGCAAATGCTGCACCTAACCCGGCCGCTCTAGAGCAGGCGGCCATGAGACCAGTACAGAACCGGAGAGTACTTTATAAAAAAGTACAACAGAAGGTTTTAAGAGCTAAAAATAAACCCTTGGCACCAAAGCGTCGCGGGAAAAAAGTACCCCCCTCCCCCGTCACCCCAACACGTGACTCTGCTCCTTCTGCTCCTCCTCCACAAAATCCCAGGAAACAGCCCAAGAGTAAGCGATCCCCTCGGACCAAAGCTCCCGTGGAAAGCCTGGCTTTCTCCACAGAGCCTAGGAACTTCCCGAGAATCCCTGCCCCATCCCTTTCTGAGATCCTCCAGTCCCTCCTCATGACCCATAACCTCCCGCAACCTTTGCAATTGATCGCTACTTGGGCCATTCCTTACCTGAAGGGGATGATCAAACAGTGGCTGGCTCAATGGCCGTGCCTAAGTATGATGGTCCGATTGGACGATTAATTCTCCAATGGCCACCTTCATACAGTGGAACTGTAGAAGTTTGCTCGGAAAACTGAATTCCTTTAAAGTACTAGTAGGAAAACACAATTGCGATCTGTTCGCCCTATGTGAAACTTGGCTATCGGACGACATTAGGCTAACCTTCCCGGGATATAACATAATCCGTGAAGATCGAATTTCCAGGGGTGGTGGGGTATCGATTGGTATAGGAAAGAGTCACACCTTCTCCAGAATATCAACCCCTAGGCAAGAAATGATCGAAACTGTCGCAATACAGGCCAAAATAGGCGATTTTCACGTGACAATTGCATCTGTTTATATACCCCGATAGTCAACAATGAAAAAGAAAAAATTGAAAAGTTCAAAGGGGATCTTGGAAATTTAGCAGTGGTCTTGCCTGGTCCGCTTTTAATCCTGGGAGATTTTAACTCCCATGGAATAGAATGGGGTGGCGTTAAGGATGATATCCGCGTCCCCATTTTCCGAGATTTCTGCGACAGGTACAAATTTTCAATTCTGAACTCAGGAGAGGCAACTAGGATGTCGACTGAAGGAATGTTCAGTTGATGGGATCCCCGTTAAACGTGACTTAACGAGGAACATTGACTGGACAAGATACGGCGAATTAGTAGCCGCTTTGCTTTCTCTTGCTACTTATTACTCAACTCCTGTAAATGAGTATAAAAATCTTGTTGCAGTCATAAACAAGTGTGCCCTTGAAGCCCAAACAAGGCGCTCCCACCAAGCAAGGACATTTAAAAAGCCACCACTCTTTGGTGGGACAAGGATTGCCAAGCGGCTTTCAATAAGAAGCGGGAGGCGTATAAAGCCTTCCGGGACACGGGCTCGAGGAGTTTATATGAAAAATATAAAGGACAAGAGAGAGCGTGTAAAAACCTGTTGAATGCGAAGAAAAAGGGTTATTGGCCACTTCCTTAAATTCGCTTTGGAAAATGGCTAGAAGGATGCGAAACAGCAACAACATTAACGAGAGCGAAAATTTTTCCGGCGAATGGCTTATTGAATTCGCACACAAGCTATGTCCCGACTTCGTTCCAGCGCAGAATTTCATTCAAGATGCGCCTGGCAGTGACCCAATGTTGGACTCACCATTCACCATGGTGGAGCTATCCTTGGCTCTCCTATCATGTAAAAAATCTTCCCCAGGGTTTGGATCAGGTTGGTAGTAAATTACTTCAAAACCTTCCAGACGTGGGGAAGAAACGATTGTTGAGCATCTTCAACAGTACGTTGGAACTCAACATCGTCCCACAAGAATGGAGAGAAGTGAAAGTTGTCACTATTTTGAAGCCTGGTAAACCGCCATCAAGGCACGACTCATATCGTCCGATATCTCTACTGTCGTGTCTGGGAAAACTCCTTGAAAGAATGATTCTTTTTCGTTTAGAAGAATGGTTGGAACCCAAAAACCTTCTTTCAGATAGCCAGTTTGGTTTCCGTAAAGCAAAGGGTTCTAATGACTGTTTAGCGCTTCTGGTAACAGAATTTGAACTTGCTCGTGCTTGCAAGCAAAACATGGGGTCTATTTTTCTAGATATACAGGGGGCATTTGACTCAGTTTCTCCACACAAACTGAGTCAAAAATTGCAAACTGCTGGGCTAGGGCCGAAATTGAATAACTTCTTATTCAATCTTTTGTCGGAAAAAGCAATGAATTTTAACAATGATTAGGAACAACTGAAACGAACCAGCTTCCACGGACAAGCACAAGGGTCATGTTTGAGCCCCTTGTTATATAATTTTTATGTGAGCGAAATAGATTCTTGTCTAGGGCCAAATTGCAGCATTAGACAATTGGCAGACGACGGCGTCATATTAGTCGCTTGCAGGTACGCCGTCGAAATACAACAGGCTTTACAAACCACATTGGATAACCTTGCCGAGAGGTCTGAAAACCTTGGTATTAAGTTTTCTGCAACGAAAACCGAAATGGTAGTCTTTTCTCCCTTTAGCGACACTGACAAGAATAGGGAGAAGGCCTATACGACCCCAACATTGATGTATTTTTATATGGGGAAAAGATATCAATCACCGACAACTTCCGATACCTTGGTGTATGGTTCAACTCGAGATTAAACTGGAGCACGCATATTACATCAATCATTAAAAAGTGCTCGAAAAGAATCAACTTTCTAAGGACAGTCACAAGATTCTGGTGGGGCGTACACCCAACAGATGTCCTGCGCCTGTATAAGACTACGGTGTTATCCGTATTGGAATATGGAAGCATATGCTTCCATTGGGCATCCAATACGCAGATACTTAAACTGGAGCGAATTCAGTACCGTGGTCTTAGACTCGCACTGGGGAGCATGAAATCAACACACAACATGTCCCTAGAAGTGATGACCGGAGTGATGCCGCTAAGATTACGTTTTGAAATGCTGTCGCTTTGCCTTCTAGTCCGTTCTTCAGTATCAAATCCCTTGATCATAGAGAATTTTATAGTGCTTATAGAGGCAGGTTCTAAGAGCAAAATCATTAACATATATAATGATTTTGTTGCTCTACAAGTCCATCCTAGTGCCCCACAAGCAATAAACCGTGCTGCCCTTCCTGAGTGCTACAGTTCTATTGTTAGTACAGATTCCTCGTTGCGTGAGGAAATCAAGGTCATACCCAATGATCTTCGCCCGAGGGTAGTGCCGGGCATTTTCGTGAATAGGTACGGCCATATAGACAAAATGAACCAGTTTTACACTGATGGATCATCCTCTGAGGAGTGCACTGGCTTCGGTGTTTTTAGCGAGACTACCGGAGCCTACTTTAAATTGCGGCAACCATGTACTGTGTTCACAGCTGAGCTCGCCGCAATTTTTTACGCACTATTGCTAATAGCAGCGAGCCCCCCTGACCAGTACTTCATTTTTACTGATAGCCTTAGCGTTATTGAGGCACTGAAAACTCCAAGGGCTGTTAAGAGTCAAGACTTCTTTATTGTAAAAATTATCGAGTTGTTAGGCCCGCTGTTTGATAAGGCGTTTAGAATATCGTTAATATGGGTCCCTTCTCATTGTGGAATTCCCGGCAATGAAAAGGCAGACTCAATGGCCAAAACAGGCGTCAAAGAGGGCGCATGTTACGACCGACCCATCTCATCTCAAGAGTTCCTTCGTTCCCCACAGCAACTTTACAAGCAGATAGCCGGATACACCGATCCGAGATGTTTTGGCTTGTAGGGACCTGGAATACATGAGGCTTGTCTTCCGCTTCGCCAGGGACAACGGTCTTCTCCTTTGAATCCTATTCCCATTTTCCCTCCTTCCCCTTCCTCCTATACCTTTCGTTATCCGTTGTGTTGTATTCGTCCTTACATGTTTTTTTTGTAGTGCCTTAGCCAAGCCGTTGAGGAAACAGTCGTCTTCGCGGACAATACCAGAGACGCAAAAGGTCGGCAGACAGGGTGTTTTGTGCTGTCCACAATATTCTAATTGTTGTTTGTTTGTTACAGTCCTGTGCAGCCCCCAAGCAACGAGGGACAAGACCGATATTGGTGTACTCACCATTTTCACCAGCACCACCATCAAACAATAGAAACAATATGGACAACAACAACAAGATGCACAAAAATCAATAGGACTCCGAACCAATCCACAACAACAATAGTAACAAAACCAGCAATAACCACAAACCCCAGAATCACAACCGAATATGCCCGGGATAAGGCAAAGGACAAGGAGGAAATGTCTTGTGATAATTGTACTGCTTCAGCTCCAGAGGCTGACAATATGGCCGAAGCCGTAATCATGAATTATAAATAAATAAATAAAAATAATTTATTATTCTAATAAACTATGCTTTTTGACACAAATTTTTAAGACGCTTTTTTCACCGCATCGAGTCTTAAAAGACCCCATTCTGGCATGTTTTGTCGCTTTGAAAGTACCTGTTTAATTTAACCTAAAATACATTAAATTTCATAATGACACATCGGAAAACAATGATGACAAATTTAAAGTATGGAACGAAATATTGAAGTTGTTGTAGTTTTACAACAGTAACTGTTAAAAAAAACGCAAATTTATGTTTTTTCCGTTGTATACATGATGATAATATTAATGAATGATAATGATTTTTCTGGAAGAGCCGGAATGTTTCCAGTGGAAATCCTTTAATAAAAGAACAATTAGTTGCTGGAAAAATTTAAATATACATATTTTTGTGTTTTTGTTATGAAATGAAGTTTTATTATGAACTTTGTTTGCATTCTTGAACAGATTGATATGAAGGCGTATATGAATATTTTTAATCGATAATGATGAAACAATTATCATTTGTGATGTTTGTTGTTTGGAGATTATATTGCATTTCCACGGTATTGTATCATTACGCTAGGGTGTTAAGGTAAAAGGATAATAGTATATTATCAATTTGTAATGATTTTTTGTTCAATAAAGGGTAAAGATAGAAGTAGGTATGTGCCAATTACAAAAAATTATATTATCTCTACCATCATAAAGTGATTCTGAAAACTTACCAGGTGTCCACCGAACCCTTCGATGGAGTGTTAGTAGTTTTTGATTTAAAATTCCAAACCTTGGTAACACTGCAAGCCTGTAACTTCAGACAAATTTGCACGTCTGTGTCATCTAAACAAGTCCGAGAATCATATTCATTGTACGAGAGATATGGTACTGTTTATTTGTGTTTCCCATTATAGCCTCATAATGTGATTAAAAAGCACCTTGCGAGTATGGTTGGCATTTGTATACAAGATTTATCATTTAAAGGCAAAAGCGTACTTACAACTAGTGTTAGTGTGTGTGTGTATACTGAATGCCGCATAAAATAACCAGTTGCAGTACAATCCCTTTCCTTGAACAGCCAAGTGCTTCAGTAGCAAAAGAATGAAGTTAAACATGGAAAGTAATTTGAAGAGTTTTGGGAGCAGAAAGCTCATATAGACGAGTGATCCCGGAAGGATAAGCCATATTGCAAATGCGTCCATAGTATCCACCCGTACGATAGGTGGATCGTTCTGTTGCTGTGATTTCTTCCGGTCCCTTTTTCGAAACGCTTCGGCACGGGTTCGTACGAGATGCCATAAAGCCACCACCGGTGTATATGCAAATATGGAATCATATTTATGTACTTTTGTTGTTTATTTTTAGTTGCCCAAAGTTCGGAAAGTGATATTTATTCTGAAAGTTGTTTGATGCAACTTCCTTTGCCCGTGTCGTCCGACTGTTGCTCTTTGCCACTCGTTGCACTCTAGGTTAGGTGTTCGAGTGTAGACGGCAGTTGGTCGGGATGCTATTACCAGTGTCCGTTCACATTCGACCACGTTGCTTCGGGTGCTGAAAATGAGGTTTCCTTTCGGGAAGCCGTAATTGGACATGATGCTCGGTGATGCTAGGTGAGTTGAGAAGCATTCCAAACGTAGTTGCACGGTTTGCATGTGTCCGTGTGTGAGGAATTCACACGTTAGATCTAGTATACTCCCAGAAGTGGCCTGCTATCGAATTGAACCGTGGCACATTGAAGGCTGGAGATCAAGTCTAATTAGTTCCGTTTACGAAACTATCCTGATGCCAGGATAAACCAAACTTGCACCAAAAGCATTCGAGTTATGCTCGATGAATGAGCGCTGTTTGCTGCAGGTTTTATAATTTAAACAACTTATCATAATTGCTCATCATCTAAAGTGTCTTCTTAATTGGATGAGCCGCAACGGTAATACTGCTTATCGCTATAATGAATTAGCAATGATTTGTTTAATGTTTTTGTACAGCAAAATGATAGTATTTTTCCATTTCCGTCGATGGAGTGACGTGTTGTTTGGTGGATGGAAAATAAAATGATAGCGAATAAGTTTTATTTCCAACGATAACAATCCACTCTCAACACGAAGGTTAGGTCGTGTTTACTGTCATTAACTTTACCTTTAGCGGAACAATTTATCCGAATTCGGAAAAGCGTACGTGGAAAGCCTGACCCTCGCAGTGCTTCTTACTCCCGTCGTCTTTCGGTGTTTTCTTTCGGTGTTACTTTTTTTTGACTCGATTAGAAAGCGCAAACCCCCCTTTTGTTGTATCATTTAAGCTGATGCCGACCAATAAAAACAGAGATAATTGGACATGTGCACGCTAGCGAATGGTGCTACGCATATTCCGGCATCCTTGTCCGTAGAGGTGAGGAGTATCCACTGAGGCACTTGAATCTGATTCCCTGTTTTCCGTTTTGTTGCTAGTGGATGCTGTCCACGATGAAGTATTTTTGTTGCTTGTATCAAAGTGTCCGAATTCGCAGAACAATCGATTGGGTACATTTTTCGTTGTTTTATTTTCTCTTAGCTCCCCCGAATCAGACGATCCTCAGCAACAAATTGTGTTGAAGGTGGGGCTTTTTTTGCTTCTACTGAACAACAATCCACCCCAAAGCGGACTCTAAGAACGGAGACCGAAGAATTGGGCTTGGAAAAGAGAAAACATTGGAGTTTTATTTTTTGAGCTTGTCGAATTTCCCGACTGACCAAAATGCGCAGCATCATAGGTGGATCAGGAGGCTTTATCCAGGGCGTCGAGCTAGAAGAAAGTCGTTCCTCAGCGAAGTTGGGGCAGCACACCACAGCCTGAGGAGCATGTTTTCCGGGCACAATTTTAATGAGCAGAAAAGCTCAAAAACCGTTTCCAAAACACAACCACCAGTCGGTGGAAAGGGGGCGCCATTCCGGCGGTGTGTAATGAGAAAACACTTGAACCACGTGGAATAATTGCGAGCAGCATGGAAACGCTTCATTAGAGCTGGGTTGGCAAAGTGGCATATAAAGTGGTCCGGCTGAGCGATGCTGGTTCCCTGTTCGTGCTTGGCCTGCCGTTGAGTGGATGCATGGGTCTTTGCCTTTGCATCAACCGTAACTATCTGGAGCACATTTTCAGCAGGACTCTTACTTGGCTGGGTTTGACTCTATCGGAAGTTTGTTTTTTTTTCACGTGCGAGAATGCGCTGCGGTGTTTGTTTCGTATCGGAACGCATTAAAAAGTGGTGCGAAAATGTGGATTGTGGTAAAGTGTTGCTGTTTAGCAGTGTTTTTGTGAAAGTTTTGTGAATTGTGTGGATTGTGCAAGGCAGTTAGAAAGTGAACTGCGTAAGCTGTATAACTCGAGTGGTGGAGCAAAGCTGTGAGTAGCTTAAATGCTTTTTCATTTGTGTTTACTCATTAACCTGCAATAAGTTTTGCAGTTGCTCAAAATGATTATTCAGTTTTATGATTAAACCTTTTGTTTTAAGTGTTTTATTTTGCTCGGTGTAATTTTAAGATTATTTCCAGTTGTTAAATGATAAATAACAAAGAAGTCAAGCTGATATTGAAATAATTCTGACATAGTAAAATGTTTTAATGTTAATTAGCTAAATGTTCCAAATCTATTTGGTTGATATTTGTGTAACTGAGTTGTAGTGTAGTAGCAAGCTAAAAAATTGATATGCATTAAAATTATTTGAATTGTTGCCGAAAATCAATAAATTTGTATAGTTTTAGTTTTTTCAATAATTTCTTTTCGCGTTTTTAAAATTACCTATTACCATTACCTTATTGTCTGGTTGAGGATGGATTTACACATGAACATTTAATTTAATGTATAGAAACCTAGTGCAGAGGTTTTAATTAGATCTGGTTCTGGGTTTTTATATAAAACATTTATTCCTGTACAATTGTTGTTACATGAATTTGAGACTTATTCTACTCTTATTTTAAACCTACTTAGCTATTTTAACATTAGCAAGCACTTCAGAAAATGTTTATCAATTCCATTTGAGATTTGTTCTTCTAAGATGGTTATTACGTAGTTTATAAAGAGTGACATTATCTCATACCTATCTTTTTTCCTCATGTTATTTAATTCCGGTTTGCATAGTTCTTTGAATGTAGGTATTATAATTGATTTTTCTTGAATTATTTCGATACATAATTTCTAGACGTTATTAATAGTGTTGCATTCCTTAAACTTGTGTTCAAGGTTTTCAAATTCTCCGCAGTGTTCGCAATTCGGGTTGTTTCGCATGCTAAAACTGAATTTGAGCTCGTTTGTAAATAGTTTTCTATTGATCAGTAGATAATAACCACTCCGTTGCTTGAAATTTAATTTGCTGTTGTTTATGTTATGCCAAATTTTGTTTCTTTTAAGATGGTTGTTTTTCCTGTAATTTTGGGAGTGGTAACGAATTTGTCAATTGTTTATAGATATCCTTAGCTGTGGATTTGTGGAGTTTTGGTTCTAAGATAAGCTATTTCGATTTTAATTAGGGTCAAGCATGGATAACTTGGTGGCATATCTGCGATGTTGGGTTGATCTCCAGATATTTCGATAAATTTTGATGTGTACGACATGCAATCTATTTCTTTTATGTGCCTATTTATTAATAACGATTTTAATTTTAGTTCAGGTAATAGTAAATTCAAGCCGCCTTTAGCATTTTTAAGCGCTAATTGGTACATTTTTACACGGGAACCTCCGTCTGACCAAATAAATATTCCATGTTGAAATGTTATTTTTGCTAAGTGGTATTTGCTTATTGTGATTACTGACCCTATATACTATAATTTCGATGTTAAAAAGGTATTGGCAGCAATGATTCTTTGATGTATATTAAGATTCCTTAATCTGTGCTGTCTTACAAGCTGGGCAAATTTGTTTGTTGTCATGTCCCAGTTTAATTTCATAGTCAGTAGTAGAGAATTTGTAAAAAGTGTTCCTAATATTTTAATTTTGGCTTTCTCTTCTATCCAGTCAGTCATTATCCTTTTACTGTTTTTAATCATTCCAATATCCATTGCAACCGACTTTGCTACATTAAGTTTTGCTCCAGAACCCTTTTCATATTCCTGAAAAGCTTTTTTAATATCCTGTATCTTTTGACTATTTGTTATTATGACAATAATATCATCGGCAAAGCTATTAACAATCTCGTTAGGGCTGTCGCATATTTTCTCTAACTTGCATAGTAATGGGTTCAAGTATATTATAAATAAATGCATCGCAAGCGGGTCTCCCTGCCTAACAGATCGTTCAATAAGTATTGGTTTTTGTAGAGATCCGTTTAAATATATTCTCGATGTGGAGTTCAAAAATATTAGTTTAATAAGTTCTATGAAGCTTTCTTGTAGTCCGATGGATTTCATAGTTTTGTACAGGTATTTGTGTTCAAATCTATCAAATGCCTTTTCCAAATCAAAGGAGATGAGTTTCCCTGTTATTTTTTGGTCATTGAAACTCATTATTCTGTCTTTAATTGATAACAATGCCTGAAAAATATTCTTATTCTTATTGCAGCATTTCTGCGAGGATGTTATTATCTTGTGTGTTTCAATTATTTTTTTCAAAAAAAAGCTTTGAATTTTAGGTTTTGCAAATTTCTTCCACCAAGTTATCCAATTTTTGTAGTGCCTTTTCTGTTTCATCCATTTTGTCCAATTCTCTTTAAACTCGTTTTGAATTTCTTCTGTAATGATGTGCTTTTTATACGACCATAATTTTAGTCTCAGTTTTATAGAACTAACGTTGTTCGGTAATGCTATTCGTATTAGATATGCTCTATGATCACTGAACGAAATACTTTGAATCTCAACGGAGCGAAGATATTCTTTAATGTTTCTTGTTACATAAATTCTGTCAATTCTCGATGCGGAATTAGCTGTTATATATGTGAATTCAGGGTGTGTTTTTAGCAAGTTCCAAGTATCTAATAATTGCAGATGGCTTACAACATTGCTAAGCGCTGTACTATAATTCGAAGTACCAAGTGTATCTTTTTTGTCTATTACGCAATTGAAATCCCCTGCAATTATTAAATTTTCGACAGAATATCTAACGTGATGTGCAAGTGTATGTAGAAAAAACCGATCTCTGATCATTCGATTCTTGCTGCCGGATGGAGCGTACAAGTTTACCAGTTTGATTTGGTCGATACATAGAGATATCATTCTGCCATCTAAACTTTTTTCCACATGTGTGTATTTTATGTCCTGCCTTAAGGCAATTGCGGTGCCTCTTTGCCGCTCGTCAATATTTGTTATTATTTCGTAACCGTTTATAGATTTCAACGACAATTCATTGACCTCTTGCATGCATATTATATCTAACTCCGACTTCTGTATCATAGATACAAGTGTATTAATCTTCGTGGCATTTGAGATGCTGCAGATATTTATACTACCAATACGATACGAGGTTTGCATGTTGGTTCTGACTATTTGTCGGATCTAACTAATTTGTCGTGTGTGGTTTATGTGTACGTATGTATTACCGTGTATGTTGAATTATCCTCTGTTTATACGGATTTTTTCCTACCTTTTTCTTGAAGAACAGTTGCAGTTTTCGTGACGTATCTTGTACGTCCGCGTTTTGACTCAACCGTAATAAAGTCCGTCAGGTTTTTCTCAGCTTGTCTTTTAGCTGACGACGATCGCGGTCTTGGTTGGATATCGTTTTTTTCGATTCTTTACGGGGTTTGTTTGTTTTCAATTGTGTGCGTATTAGTTATCTCTTTATTCCTGGTTGGCTCTGTACGCGTGTTGGTTTGCAAGCCCGAAGTTCAAGGCTGAGGTTCTGGATTCGTGTTGGTTGTTGTACTTGTGGTCGTATTTTTTGACACATGCTCTGTTTCTTTATTCCGCTTTCTCGATTCGTCGTCACAGATGCGTAGGATCGTAAACGATCGTTCACGTTGGTTTTTTGTGTATTTAGCTTCCTGCTGCTTATGCAGGTCATCCCATGATGTACGGGAAGATCACACTTTCTGCACGTGTGTTGCTGACCTGTGTGGGTAGCGAGAGTAACTTCTCCGTTTATGCGAATGTATGATGGTATCTGTTTTTTGATAACCATTCTTACGAAGCGGTACCCTTTGCGTATACCGGCACACGCATATACGTCGCTCCACACCTGATTTTTAATTCTCTGCACCTGATCAACCGAGAGCCCTAGCTTCTTAAAAACGAAGTCGATGACTTCATTCGGAACGTTTGAAAAATCCAACTTTATTGGACATGGTGCCGGTCTTCCAAATGAACTTGTACTAGTATATGTGTAAGTTTGACTGGAGCTAAATACCGAGACGTCTGCACTGCTCGAGGTCTAGAACCGAACGGTGGTTTACAGATGTAACGAATTACATATCAAATAACCAATGAACAAAAAATTGATTTTTTTTTTTAATTTTTTCAAAGAATGACTTAAGGATGTCGTTTTGAATCTATTACTAATTTAAAATTGATTACATTCACATTTATTAAGTTCCAAATATATTTAATCATTTTATATCACAAAATTCTTCCAAACATATTCTTCAATCCAATGCCAAAATGAATCTTACTCCTCATGTCACATCCAATTACTTTGTTGTATATTTATTTTGTTATGTATTGCCGCGTATTGTCATGATCGTTAGGCTTTAGAAGCTCATAATAAATAACTTTCAAACCATCATATCTCCCCAATATATTTTTCTTCATCAGGAATGTATTCTCCAGTTAGCATGTTGTTAAGTAGTCAATAGAGTTGGTGAATTCAAATTGGTTCTATATAGGGAATACAATTATTCACTTAGTAAACTTTTTTCCTCAAACATTGAGCCACAAGAAAAAATCTTGTGAACATTCCTATGTACAAATACTTTTAATAGTTGGGAACGTTCAAAAGAATGATTTTGAGAAAAAAGATAAAAAAAAAAATCAAATGACTCCATAACAAATATTACGGCTGCACAGTAACAGGTAATAGCACACATTTATTTTATTTCACATCAGTAATTGTGTTGTGTAAAAAAAGGAACACTCTTTCCATTTACAACGAAAAAAAATCGAGTCTATTTAAAACCTTTCAGTAAACTTCCCAGAACCAACAAAATTATACATCAGCAAGAGTAGGTATTTTGGTTCATGTTACCGTTTGTGATGGTACAAGTCACGTTTTATATTGATGGACTTTTTTGTGCGTTCGGGTTTGAGCAGCAAATAAATCTGCTGCTGCTCGAAAAGTCGAGCGTAATTAATGATGTAATATTTAATTTCGTTTCCGATTCATTATACTCTCGCACTCTGTGGGTTTCGTTTGACTTTCGCAGTATGAAATCGTTTCGATTCGGGAATCGATCGTTGGTCAAGCCGTACATATCTAAAAGTCTACCGAAATCCTTTAGCTGCTCTGTGGCAAGGCTTTTGATAAAATATCGAATTTTCGAACAAACAGCTAGCCACAGGCTTCTGTCTGTCCACAAGTTGTCACAAGTGGTGGCACGCATCGGCATCCCTTCGCTGGGATAGTTCTTTTCCCAGATGGAACAATTATATGTTATCGGTAATCAGCAACCGGGATCGGTTGTATGGTTTCCCTGAATGAGATTATATTTTGTCGCTTTTTCGTCGCTTCCCACCATCACCATCACCATCACCAGCAACCCCAATGGCAACCCTTTTCCCTGGACGGTGTAGTTGGTGTGTGGTTTTATTCGTTTAGCCATTTTTTGTACTTAGATTCGAAAACACACTCGTACATTGGGTTGTGCCGAAATCTTTACATAATTATTGTGACACAGTTCAATCGCGTGGAAAATTGCTTTCCACCCCGTCAAGCATGGCACTCGGCCGAGGGGTTTGTAGCGATATCATCGTTGCTAGGCTGGGCCAGCTAACCTTTCGTTTCGCTGGAAGAATTATTACACCGAGAGATGCTACCGCACCATCTTGAATGGGGACGTAAGGGAAAAATGGGTACTTACTTACCTTTTACAAGTTCGACAACAGAACCCCGGCAATGGGTGAGTCGGTACCTTTGAGGTGACAAACTATTTTACCATATTGGTGAAATGGACCGTTCATAGTTGCGTTAACTTTTCTTTGTGCGATCATTTGAACACTCGAACGGTGAAACAGATCGCGAAGAACATCGCTGTTTGTCCTTCGTCAAATGTGCTGCTTGTTGTGGCTCCTTTAGCATGTCAATCAATTTTGATTGATTGGAAAATGTTTACGCCTAGCGTGCAGCACACGTGAGACAAGTTGCCCACGTTGTTGAGGTGAAACTTTGTTGCAGCTTTTACGCCCATTGTACTCTCTCGCAGGTGACGAAGGTGCGGACAACTGATCGTAAGGAGATTGATTTCGTTGTTTGTCCGATTCTAAAGAGCTGTAGGATTGGCTATAGGTTCTGCAGGCAGAAGGAAAGCGGTTCAGAAGTAAAGCGATCAATAAATATAAAGTTTTTGTTTTTGTATTCGTGTTGCATCACACATTCAAGATGTGGAAAGGAAATATAATTCACGGGGGGGATAGTTTGATAAATTTAAGAACCAAAACATTGCCCTTTGTGTCAGAAGCAATGTATTTCGTAGACATTGTGACAAGTTAGTACAAAAGTTTAAACCAGTTGTTTGAATTTATAGTTTTGGAATGGACACAATACAACCATCAATCAATTAATTATGTCCTTAACAATATAAGAACAAGTGGAATGTGTGTAGTGAAGTGGAAAAATAAAAGAGTCAAATTGGAAGAAAGTTTTCTTCGACAAGTTATTGTGAAGCAGCGGTTTTATGTTTGATTTGAATTTGTTCTAGATTTTTCTAGATTCGGTAATCCACAAACGAGAATTTCCATACTATTATTTAAACTTTTACAAATCCAATCAGTCGAAAATATAATTAAAACTTTTTTTAATGTTTTCTTTTAAAACCAATGATAATTTTCTTTAGTTTATCAAGAGTTTAGTGTATCCGTTTAATTACTGCCGACCTCGAACTGCCAGTCGCTAACTTCAAATCTTGTCAGCTGAACCGGTTCTTGGAGTTCCCATAATGTTGATTACTTAACAAAATTTTGAACAATTTTTTTTTTGAATGTGCTATTCAACGATGTTTAAAAGCTTTTTTTGTAACGCTTGAATCAATTTCCAAAACTTGAAGCTAAAGGAAAACTCGTTTGCAGGATAGAATTTGCAAGATGAGTGACGTAGACTATCGTTCACAATAACATCAGTCTCCTACCGAAATATCTTCCCCATGCATGATAACAACTTTTCTCCAGTACTTTGACACCAAAATGCAATGCTTTCCACAACTTCGAAGCGAAACTGCATGGTCCAGATTTCGCTAAGGTGTTTAAATTTCTGTTAGCATGAAATTCGGTACAGGCGAAGGTAGGTGCGCATAGTGTAAATTCAAAATTTCCCTTGACACTGCCCTTCTTACCTCAAGCAGGAAGAATGTGACCAGAAAACCGGAACCACAATGACAGGCATAACGTCAGAGGAAGATGGACAAGGCAAATGTTGGAAGGTGGTTTTGAAAAGGATGGAAAGAACCACCGCTTTTCGTGCGAGTGCGACCCAAAGTGACGAACATCGAAAATCAATTTCCGATATTTCTTGATGCAGGTTTATCTATTTTCGCTACAAGAGAAATAAAATTGATATAAACTGGCGAGCGACATCCCATGCTCACGGGCCCGGTGAAGTGATTTACGGAAGCTGTCCTTCGTCAAACGGTGAGACAAGCGTCTTCTCCATGCGGACTAATCTTCGAACTTGTGACGAAGCCTTTAACCTGACACTATCGAAACGGGAAGGCACAGGAAAGAACCGGTTGTTGTGTAGAAAATGTGTGATTGCACTTGAAATTCTATTTTATTTTATAGAGCATTTTATTGAGCCATCTCCGGCGAAAGCTGGTGCTGTTTTGGGTTGCATCCTGTTTATCTTTGCAAGGAATGGCACTAGAACTGCAAGCTGAGAGCTGCTTGGCGACTACGACTACCTTCGCTGATGCTGATCCCGTCGAGAGGATGTTTGAGTCATAATCTGTTTTTAATGAGATAAATTTTGATTTGTTTTTATGTCGGAACATTGTGGACGACCGATGCTGGTGGCGCTTCCTTCGTCCCGATTTCTGGTGAAGTTGATGAGTATTAGCTGTTTACGGTAGTTTGCTTAGGTTCGTAAAATGGACAGCATTTACTTTAGGTTGTTTTCTTACAAATGAGGCGAGAAATTATGTAGTGTTGTTTGGTAGCTTGAATTGATGAAAATGGACGTATAATGAATCTAAATTAATCTATTATCATGTCGGCTACGAACGTATTGTTTAGTGACATTATTATATTCACCTAAAGAACAAATACAACCTGTACATTTTGTGTCAATTGTTTTCAATTTATCTTTACCAGGTAGTCGGATGATTAAAAAAAAAGGATGAAAAAGCGGAATGGGGAGGCGTGGGGATGGAGATCGCTCTGAATGGGGTATTGTTCCAGTCCTCGTGTGTGGAACCGTCACCGCTACACAAAACACCACTCTCAAGTTTTATTGTGAAGCAGTTTTAGCTAAAGATGTGAATCATAACGTAGAGTTAAACAATATGAAGAGACAATTTTGTTAGGTAATAATGGAAAAACGTAATTTGTTTAGATAATTATTATAAAGATAATTATTTCTTTTCTTGGCGTAACGACCTCTGAGGTCATGCCGGTCGTTTCTGGCTTACTAGATTTATTTTTACAACGTAGCCGGATAGTCAGTCTTTGCTACGGGGAGACAGTCCGGATGGGATTTAAACTCGGTCCTGCTGTGCGGACCGGCGCCGTTCATCATATGTACCATGTTTTTGGAAAACTTTGACATATTCACAATGAAATAATTACGGTAAAACCGATGTTTTGCAGCTTTCGAAATATTAGCTATCAGCGAATATTTTTAATAGTTTTGTTAGGCTGGTTGCTATCTTAGATGCTGATCACAACCCACAACCTGCCACCCAACAGCAATAAGATGATAATACTTACAACAATTAGAAATAAAAAGTTTGGTAACTGCCATAGGCAAAAAGGAAAATTATTATTAAAAATCACTTATCAGCAGCTTAATGTGTGGGTTTATTTTGAAGGTTTATTAATAAAGTCGCTATCAATTTAGGTCAAGGTTTATTAATAAAGACACCGGTACCAAATCCGATTATGTGTTAAAATATAAGTCTAATTACCCAATTATGGCAACTTTAATCTAGTAATTGATTATGTCAAGGAAAGAAATTTACAAGCATTTTAAATAGTAAAATATGTAAGCTAATAGCTAATAGTAATAGCTAATAGCTAATACTAAAATATGTAAACACGCTATACGTGTTTCTGGATGTTGCTTGACCCTTGTTGCAAACTTTTTGCTTGGCCCTTGCGTCTTTGTTATCGAATCTCTCTGGTTCACCCAGGAACATTTTAACAAAAATCTCTGCGGGTAGATGGTTATTTTAACAGTCAGCAGCTTGCATTGATGCATATTATTGATTGCAAGAAACTTCCCATTTTCCTAACAAAACGAACTGTCCCTTTTCCGTCAACGCTGTTTCAATTGCACTGTCACTTCTGCTGGTACAACCAGGTCTGCCACTTGTGTCAGCTTGTTGCACGGGGGATACCTCGATTTGAAATAATATTTCAAATAATTGTCAATAAACTGCACCGTAATTGACCACATCAATAAATTGCCTCCCGTCCCGTCTTGCCCTACAACACGTACACTCGGCACTGGTCGAATAAAATTGTCACATGCTGTTATTTGCCAACCGGATGGGTGAGCCAGTTAGAAGGATTGGTTGTGAAGAAGGAAAGTGCAACTGTCCAGCCGGTGCAACGTGAGATTGGCAGTGGTCGATAGTCGACAAATCGCATACACACTTTGCAGCCTGAAACTCTCAATCCACTTCATTGGTTCCGGATGAGTCTCATCTGTGTGTGGTGCCCTGCCCTGCTTGTCCGTGCCGATCATCCCGGCAAGTGTTGTGAGGGAAACACGTTTTAACGTACCCTCCGTACCTTCGGGGTCGCCAGCTTTATAGTCATTGTTGTCACCATGGATGGCCTTGGTGGTAGTTCGCCGTTCGTGGCTGCCCGGTCGTCGTATAGTGTACATCCGTTGCGGGTGGGTTTCGCTGTCCGAAAGCCGGAACGGAACGGGCAGCGAGATGAGTAGTGAAAATTTACGCCTTCCTTTCTGCCAGTATCTTCATTTCCTGTTTTCCAATCGAATCCCGGTATTCCTGCCCCTGTACCATGGGTCGGGGAAGGTGAAGCGATCGGATGTGCAAATGTATGTTTGCTCTCGTGTATGCGCTGTGCTATGGCTGCAACGAGTTCGCTACATTGGGAATAGCCTGCAGATGGAACGTAGTGGTTGAGGCGTGATGCACGTGATTGGAAATTGCTGGCCCTTCGTGACGTTGCCATCGCCACTGGGCCACATTGGGCGGAAATTCTTTTACGGTGCGTTGTGTTGAAAGCGATGAAAGCAAGCGAAAATAAAACTACGGATGAAGCTGACAAAGTGGATTGGCATGATGGTCGCAGATGGTTGAGATTTGATTGAACTTTGATGTTGTTCTTCATCAGCATGCGGAACTCTGTGTGTGTGTATATGTTTTTTTCTTTCTGGAAGAAACACAGAAATGAATGAGCTCAAAAATTCCATTCTGATGAACATACGATGTACACGTTCAAGTTTCAGATTGATTTCTTTCAAAAAAATACCAAGATTGTATTCGCAAGTTGGAAAAAGACAATGTAAAGATATTTTAGGAAAGCTTGTTCATATAAGAAAATTCCATTTGCAATTTTCAAAACATAGTTCGAGGTTTTATGAATCTGGCGTCCTTTTGTATTATTTTGCAATCATTTGTTATATACGCACAACAGCACCACTACTGATCAATACGGCCGTTCTACGCGAATAAAAAAAGGAACCACTACTGAAAGAGCAAAGCTAGTGACTATAATAAAATGAATAGTAAAATACTAAAACTGTGACGGAATTAGCTTCATTATTTGTTAAAAAGAACAAAAGGAAAACTCTTCAAATTTTTAGGTTGTAACATTAAACGTGTTTTTTCTTCGAATTATTTGTTAACTCAATGCGTTTAAAGCACGTGGCTTTATAACGTTTTTCATTTTTTGTTGTTTACTTCGCAAAAGCACTTTATTTTCATAATATTTATCTATGCAAATTGTTCATTAGCAACATGTTAATCATCTCTTTACTTTAAAATTTAAGTCACTTCTGAATAATATATTTTCAATTATATCTCCATTGACAGCTTGAGATATCTTTGATTAGCTGTTTTTCAATATGATTATGTTTTATAAGATTGTGTACATTTTTAGACTGATGAATGAAATTGGAATTAAAATTTTGAAGTAGGACAATTGGTGATTTCATTGTTCACAAAGCTTTTTATTATTCTTGAAAACTGTTCTAAGATTGTTTAAAGTTTTGTCTTAAATTAATTTAGGGAAGAAATTCTTTTATGATAAAACAAATTATTAAGCCTACGTCATAGGAAAAAAAGTGAATATATCTGAATAATTTAAAAAATTGATGAACTTAATATGCTAATACATTTCAAATTTGTCATTTTAGTTTGCAAAAACCAAAACATTTAGATGATATTTGGCTACAAATGATATTAGTTGGATAATGAGTTGATATGTAGCATATCAATATGTAGGCCACAATTTTCTAGGAATATTAAAATACATTATAAGAAAAAGCGTTTTAATACATAAGACTAAAACTAGGTTGGAAAAGGTTTATGTAATGTCCTCTTAGGCATTTGATAAATGTTAGCGTTTTCTTCACTATTTTCCTGGCCTTATTGACAGGCTCTCCTTCCGTTTTGGGTAAGAACTATTAGATTATATTCTACGTTTAAGATTTGGCTGCGACAAAACGAATGATAGCATCTGAGAGTCATCTAGAGGGCTTGGCGCTGTTTGGTGAAATGTTGTTCTCTATACTGCCCAACTCCTGCACTAATTTCTTGAAATGAAAGGCGATCCAAAAGTTTGTAATTGTATATTTACGAATGAATTCCTCGGTAATACCTTATTTAATACCCATCGCATTGGTTTTAAACAGCAACTCTGGTTCGCAAACTTGTGTAAAGTAAGCTGCTAGATGAGTAGTTAGTGGAAATTATTGTTTAAAAAAATTTAATACATGCAATCATAACATGTTATACGATTGAATACTTTCATTTCCAACGATTACTCAGAACAATAGTGCTGCTGTCCGTGTAATATTGTACAACACAAACGTAGGTGTAACATAATAATAAAGAAGCAAAATGTTTTTTCGTCCCACAACTCGTCATAATCGTCGGCATCTTTTGTCATTAGACAGTACGCGTCTTCAAGTGTATAAGTGATCTCAATTTTATCTTTTCCACTTATTCACCTTCCCCACTGTTCGCTTCAAACTGTGTATGGTTTCATCTCACCAAACATTGAACTAATGCAATCGATCGCTTCCATTATGATGTTTCCCTTACCGAACTAATAAAACGCAACTGCACTTGCACATCATTAGGTATTGTGCCTCGGGCAGAAAGTTGTTTACTCGCATGTCAGTTGTCGACGTCACGCACCGTCCCACCGAGAAGCGTTACAATGCCTCATGGGGAAGATTCGCTTCCGTTCCGGAGAGGAAAAAAAAGCAAGGCACTGTAGGTATTCGTTGCTTCGCAATAAAGCCTTACCTTTTATTTTCAGCTTCAATAGTTGCTTCTTTGTGACGGTAGTCTTTTCTAAGCAATCCGAAGAAGAAACACCCTAACCGAAGGAGGTAACCGTTCAACGAAGCCTTCTTATACGATGATGAATTTCGTTTCACGCCATCGTTTCTTGTGCTTGCTTGGCTTTTGGGGTGTATTATTTTCGTTTCTAGTCAACGTATTTACGTAAGTTTATCAAGTTCCATATTGCCATTGTTGTTAGTTTCGCACAAATGATAGGAAACCTTGATGGAGAACGTGAATGAAAGTGGCCGAGACGGATGCGGTAGTTTCAGCTTGGTTCAAAAGTTACAACAAACGCAGTTGTGGGCTTTGGTGGAGCCATATAAGCAACGGGGAAGCAAACATACCACCGAAATAGCAGCATTTGGCAAACGGAAGGACGAAGTTTCCCCTTTCCGTCAATGCAACCATATATTGTTCCATTTTTGCTGTCCAGCGGTGTTTGTGTAAGAGGCGGGAAAATCGTTACGTGCAACCTTTAACAAACCTTTCTATCGGTGAATAGAAGATTGTTTTTGAACGTTGTACAAGGAAGAAAGTTGTTTGATGAAGCATTTAAAATCACAATTATATAATTCGACCAGGTAGAGTGGTTTTGCTGTTTAGTCATTCCATGCAAACATCTTAATTGTGGAATAAAATAAAAAGTTAATATGAGGAATATAAAACAAACTTGGGGAAAAATGAATTGTGCAAATCAAATAGACATTTTGATCAAGACACATCCTTTGCTGTTGCTGTTGCTTCACAACAAAGTACAAATCGTACCGTGCTGCACTGGACTTCCTCTTCGTATCGTGGTATCGGCGTCGAATGGAGGCGCCCGGTAGCTCACAACAGATATGTACCTTGCAAAAAAGGGAAAATCCCTTCAGGACGGGTAATGGGTACGAAAACTATTATGACAAGAGCAACGAATTGAATTGTACCTCTTTTTTTGCAATACCAAGAAAATCTGGATTCGTAGCAATACGTCACCATAAGTATCGTGGAGCGCTCGAAGCAGAGCGTCAACAGGTGAGTTTTGCTGAACGTCAACATCTTGGAGCGTCCCGAAAGCGACACAACAATAGCGCAATTGTGTTGTCGCTTGCAGCGTACGAATCGTTTTCATTGCAGTGTTTGGTTCTTTTTTTTTGCAAACCGTTTACGCCACACGCTAACTGGTTTGCCGTGCTTTGCTTCCCGTGCCATCGTGCCATTGATTTTTCAAAGAAGCTTACCACTGCTGGGCAATAACATGTTTTCGACAAATCACCGGCAAATGGGAAAACCACGAGACTGGCTTTTGCATCTGCTGTTGTCATTAAAATGATATTCCACAAAGCGGGGGTTTTCCCGTTTCGCAATGTTTATGCTTATCATTTTTGTGGAAAGAAAGCTTTTGAGTTTTGAGAAAGTTTAAATCTTGCATTGAATGCAGATGCACTCGGTACGTTTTTTTGGAACATTATTTTGAAACAGAGTATAAATTACAAAATATGTGTATATTACAACCGTTAATATGAATTCAGAATTATGCATATTGTTAGGAGAAATAAACTTTTAAACGACATAATTTTTTGGAGAGCTTTTGCTATATTAAAAAAAATCCGGATAACTTTATTATTACACATAATAATACACATCTAATGTTTTGAAATTTTAGTTCGTGTTTGCTTGCATTGCAAAAGAAGCATAGAAGGCAGATTAATTTCACCTTTTCAACATGTCCAACTCATATTCGATTGAAAAACTACGTACATGCTGAAGCTTCGTTTTCAATAGAAATTATCAACGCGAAGTAGTTTCCGATCTAATTAATCAGAGCAATGGGTCGCACTAGGCTCTGTATAGGAATGAGAACACTGATTGATACTGATTTTAATTATATTCCCGTGCGTCTCTTCATCCAAAGTGACATGCAAAAAATATAAATAAATCCGACAAAAAAAATTGTTATAAAATCCCATGCATCCCATCCCATGCATGGAAAACTAGTAGCTTCCCAATCGGTATTTTGTATCCTGCGGCTAGCTTTTTTCCACAAGCATTCGACCCATCCAGCGGTATTTGTAAATCCTTTGTCAGGGTGGTTTCGTTTGTGATAGTTTTTTTTGTTGTCACACCATTTTATTTTTATGCTATGGTAGTTGCTACTTTTTTCCACGAATGAATGGTTGGTTAGCTAGGTTTGGGGAGGAGTTTTGTTTTGTTTTTGTGTTCGTTCACTTTTTTGTCACCGGAGATCCAACGCGCAATTTCCACTGTTCAATTCAATCAATTGATTCCTCGACACAATCTCTCGTCACACAAACCATCATCTCGCGTCTCCATCGCAACGGGACGGTCGGCGAGACGGTGGTGCGGTGGCACGATCGCATAACGAAATATCCTAACACAAACAGTGCAATTGCAAGTGCAACCGATCGCCACCGTTCACCATTCCGACGGTGTTGGCAACGTTCTCGATGGCGCTGGGAGGAGAGCGTGCGGATGGTTTTGTCGTGTTCCCTATTGAGTGTTCCGGCGGTAGTGTCGCTCTCAATTTCAATCTCGTCACGAACGCAACAGTAAATACGTCGATAAACAATATTTTCCACCGTATTAGTTTTTCAAACAATTATTCCGCACACTGTCTTTTGGTGTCAGGTTCTTTTTCATCACCCAACCCAAACCCACCTCTTTCCCACCGTAGCATGTTGTCTTTGTCTTGCCTGGCATCCGGTCATTGCGGTGTCGTTGAGCTTGTGCGAGCTCCAATTATATTTTTCCACCAAACTCTGTCCGCTGCTGTTGCTGCTGCTGGTCGCCGTGATGATGATGCACTGGAGTGTGGTGGTTCTATCCGATGGTTTATTTGGAATGGTCGCCTGTTGGCCGCCTGGAATGGCCACTAATTAACACGAACTGCTTTGCTCATTGTGCTTGACATCGTTAGTGCAGTGCATTGGAATCATCGTTGTGTTATGTTATCATCTGGAATATTTGCTGTTGAAAAATAATAGATGGTGTTCGGGTATGTACTTAACCTGTTTGTTTATTGATGAAATATTGGCACAAGATATTTTAGTATTGAAGAAAGCTTGTTGCAATTGGGAACGTGTTAAATAATTGCACAATCGCGCGTTTGACTTGCGAATAAAATTTAATTTAGTTTTATTGTATTCTCGTATTTAACACATTTTATATCTAAAAATATAAAAGTACAAACTATAAAAAAATGTCGATTACAATCAGAATCACACAGGGCTTTCTGTGTCTCGGTGCTCACGTCACCAAGTGACCATCGAATGTCACTTGTGAGTGGCACATCCAGCGTAGTAGACACAGGTTCCGAACAAATTTTATATGTAATTTTCTAAAGTTTAAAGATTTTTATATTCAATGATCAAAGGCAAAACCACAGTAGAAATAAGCTTATACAAAACCTTACCTAGCTAAAAGCACCCAAAATTATGATGATGGAATAGGTAATGAAAGTGCCGGCAATGTAGCGTCTTCTGTAAGTCTGATAAAAAAAATTATAACTCTGAAGAACATATTCTTCTTCTTGGCTTTAACGACCTTACAGGTCACGCCGGCCATTTCTGGCTTACTAGACTTATTTTTACCACGTAGCCGGATAGTCAGTCCTTGCTACGGGGGGACGGTCCGGATGGGATTTGAACCCGGTCCGGCCGTGTGGACTGGCGCCGTTTATCACATGCACCACCGGGCCACCCCGGTATATATTCTAGAACAGATTCTAGGAAGAACAGGAAGAACATATTCTTAAGTGTAATAATTAATTTAAGTGAATCAAAAAAATATTAATGAAAATGAATCAAAATAATAATATATTAATATATATAACAGAAAATATATTTTCTGTGATAATTTTTTGGGATAAAATAGTACATACATAATGTACTTTGATATATTCCATTGAGTGAAGTATTTTTATGAATAATTCATCTTGAAATGTAGCATTATTATTTACCAGAAATATTACATCATTTGAGGTACTCGCTTCTGTAAATAGAAAAAAAAAACTGTAACGGCAATTAAGAATTCAGTAAACGTTTATTCGTATCACCGGCATCCACAGCGCAACACACATACCTTTCAAGTAGTACAAATTTGATAGAAATGTTTTGTCCAAGTATAGTTTTTCAGCATTCAAATTTTCCAAGCACCATTAAGAATAGTGGTTTTACAGTACCAATTGCATCGCTACGGTGCATCCCATATACACCGACCGAGCAATCAGGTACATTAGCGTACCATACCGGGCTGTTCGCATAAAACCACACGGAAATGGTAAACAGAAAAGGCAAAGATGATAAGATGATAAGAGGCGAGTACAAAAAAGAAGGCAAATTGCAAGTTTATAAACCATGTGTATGGTCGAGAAAAATTTATGAGTCCACAAGCACGGGCTGATAAAATGTTGGCAAAGTTGCTATACCGATACAAGAAGAAAGAGAAACAAAGAAAGAAAAAGAGAAAGAGATAGTGAGAGTGGGAGAGAAGCTAAAAAAACAAACAAGCAGCAAAAGTAAAACAAGAGATAGGTTGAGAAACAAGCTCAAGGAGAAACACGGAAAGCGGTACTACATTAGAAAATACGAGCTACTTGCCTTGCAGCGACATCACAAAACATCGGCACAAGTTCAAGCTCGAGCGGTTAACGTTTCGGTGGTAACAAATGCCTTGCAGGGTAACGTGCCATGTGTGTGTGTGTGTGTCGGTGTGTGTATGGGGGAGAGTTTATGTGTTCGCTTCTTTTTCCCTTCCCTTGTTTTACGATGGGGCAAAATGCAAGGGGAGCTTTTTTGCCAAACATCCAAATCAATCCACGGTGGTATGAGATGTCTAGCAACAGGCGATTGAAATCTGTTGCTTCGTTCGCACCGTGTTGCCATCGTAGTAGGCAGGCACACGGTACCGGTTTGCTGCTACACGTGTATGGGTGAACATTTCATGTGTGCGCTATGTTTGTGTGCGCTTTTGCAAAAACGGTACACGATGGGAAAAAAGCATTAACAACAACCGAGAAAAGCTTATCAATTCGCCGGAAGTTCCCATTTTTCCATCGCGTTCATCAGGTGGTAAACAGTGGCCCACTACTACCACTATCGTACCGTGTCGGAATCTATGCTTGGTGAATAAAACAACATGATGAAAAATAATCGAAAAAAGTTGCGCTGTTTGGCAAAAACTTACAACCAACCCCACTCGAAATGGGAAACCTGTTGAAAGCTTTCGTTTCGCAATAGCAAAGAAACCAAAAAAAAAAAACGGGCTCGTTTCGTCTCGTTTGGATGACATTCAACAAGCTTTGCTGTCTTGCTTCGTTAGCAGTGGGTACGAGCCTGAAAACCGGCCCGAGCAACAGGCTTCTCCATCTCGCTCGTTTTTCCAACAGCGGGAAATGGAAACGGATGTTTGAGGTATCGGGAACGGTCTTCGCTCGGAATGGCACGAATGCCAGTCGAAGTGTGCAAGAGGGGAAATTATCCGATTTTCCGAAAAGCTTTTCGGAAAATATCCCGAACACCATCGAAAGTGTGCGCTTGTTTCTGCTGGGTTGAATGTTTGTGTGAAACGGTTAGCTTCATCGAGCAAAAGGGCACAGGAAAATGGTGGAAACGGTCGGTGAACGGTTGGATGTTGTTTGCGTTGCGTAGATCCCTTCTAACAGCTTCATCCCTTTGCTTTCCGTTCCACAATCACAGCTTCTTGTCACGTACACTGCTGCACACGCATACATACGCACACGCAGATAGTGAGCAAAAATAAGAACGTTCAAGAAGAAATGAAATACCGGGAATGGAATAAAACAAACCGTATTTTCCAGCCGAGCTACAGGTGAGCGTGAGTGAGCGAATAAGCGAGTTAAGGTGAAATTGATACATTATCAAAATGAAAATGAGAAAATAACACTAGCCAGCAGTAGATGTAGCTCTTGCTTTCTCCTTGTGCAACTCATTCGCAGGTGGTCTTAATCATTTTCGCACCAGAAAACGAGGAAAGGGTGGGTGGTGGCAGTAACGCTTCAGGAACAACTGTTGTAAGCAAAAGCTTCCACTTTTTCAAAACCCAGCCCGCCCTGTCTCTGTAGACATTCAATACGACCCTTGCCTCACCTACATTGAACCTCAATCGAAGATCCTGCCCCAGCTAACCCTGACGGTGACGGTGGCGGGTTAAACTCCAGAAGTGCACGGCCATTCCATTCCACGTCCACATTGACCACATAGCTCGGGTCGTGTGTAAAAGTTCGTTAAAACTTAAAGCTTCGATCTATGGTGTCGGCGGCAGGCTTGTGCTTGGATTGTGGTGATGAATGAAAATTACTCTTACGCTAGCCGATGGTGTTGAAAATCGTGTCCGTGCTCAGAATTAAAGGGTGTCACCATGGTGACAACGTGGAGGACGGCGTATTTTGCGTCTAGTGCGCCCAATGTCCTGTGGGAAATGTTTGTTTTTCCTGTTTTCTCCCCCCGATGATGATATCAATGATGGTTTTTGCTGATACATCCTTGCCATATGTTTGCGAAATGGTCGATGCAATGCGTTTTTTTTTTTCGCCATAGCTTAGAATACATTTTCCCTCTACTTTCTGAGAAGGTGTTTCCTTCTTGCTAAACACAACCACAAACACACACACACACGCACCAATCATCGGTCGGTATCGGTGTAAAGAGATTTTCTCGAGAATTTATGATAAACTGATTTGATTTTTGTCCTCCACTCTCCAACACCATACCATTCGCTCTGTTTCTCTCTCTGCTGAAACAATGCGACCAATATGGATGGAGGGAGGTGGTCGTAACCGGTCGCGAGGAAGGTTTTAAATTTTCCCTGATCAATATCGGTTTTCGTTGAAACAACGCCGGCAGCAATGTAGAAAAACCGTCCGTTCGGATGATAGTGAAAAGCGAATCAAACAAAAAAAAAAAAAAGAAGAAAAACCATTTTCCTTTTCCATCACCCTGAAAATGCTGCCACTTTTAGCCACTGGACCGTTGCTGATGGTGGTGGTGGTGTTGAATGTCTTCGCCCCCTCAAAGACGACAGGCCTATCTCGGTCGGTACTCGGGACAGTGCGTGTATGGACTGCGTGCTCTCAGCCATCCCGCCGCCATCCGGTGTTGGAGGTCGGGGTGAATCGGTTTCTATCTGGGTTAAGGACCCTTGAGCGATCAGGGTCGAAGAGATATCTGCTTCGCATCGTATCCCACATTTCACGTTCATCTCCCGTTTGATAGCAATTGGACAGGGGTGACCGTGGCACGAGTCGGGCAAGAGTTAAAGTTATACTTTCGCTACGATCCGATGCGTCCGAATGGTTCGCGGATGGAAAGGGGCCACAAAAGAAGGGTATGAGAGTTTAAGGGGGTGACGGGGGAAGGTGCTGACGCACTGTAGAAGTGAGTGTGAACCAGTGTTTATGGTGTTGGAAATGAGTTTTAATGGCACTTTATTTCGTTAGGTCGGCAGGAAGCTTATGATGGAAACCGGTCAGGCACGGCCCGGCTTGTAGTATCGCGTGGAACCCGCGGAAGCGTGTGGGGAGAATAAAGAATGCTGGAATAATGCGAAGCTATCATGCTGATGGGGTGGCAGCCAAATCTTCTCCGGTTCAATGGACACGGCTGAAGTGATTAAAAATTGGTGGGCAAGAATATTTCAAGCCAGAAACCAATGGGAGGTGCTGTTGAAACACGGCGTTGGAAAATTTAAAATGTGGCTTCACAAACTCCATTTTAACGGGAATGAATTCTACTGTCTTGGAGGTTGATAATTTCAACGTTAGACCGCATAATGAAAAATGAGTTCCTTTCCTTATGTCTTAGTCGCAGTTTGAAGATTAACAACGATTAAAGACGTTTGATTTGGAAGACTATTCCTTGTTGTTCCATTAATTTTGTTTAAACGGTTTAAACAAATCATCAAACCATAGATAAAAATATGCGGTTTGGATAAAAGAACTTCTGCGTTTGTAGATTAGAAAACGAATCAAACAAATATACACGAACTAACGAGGTTTGAGTGTCATTTGAATGTTTCGAAGCAGGGTTATGACCTGTTTCATCTTGGTCGATGAAAGCATTTTCGTAGAATTGTAAATAGTACAATTGAGTACACGCAATACGGTTGCATACTTTGCCAGGCGGCGTTGAGTGCCTATCAAGTATGGTGAATATTCCACTTCTCGTCAAACGGTCTGCTGGAATTCATCTAATTTAGTAAGTCATACCCTTTTTATAGCAGCTTTTGCTTCATACCCAAGCAAGGCGTGATTTTTGGCGTAGTTAGTAGAATGGTATCGTCCTAATCTTGGCATACCAGCAAGTCGTACGCATCAACGATACTCAAATACACAAACACACACCCTTTTACCCTTTGACGGAACATCTTACCGGGCAATGAATGATTGATGTCTAATTAATCTAGCATTTCTAGACGCTAACAGCCGTAATAAATCGGAATGCAGCCTTCCATTTCGAATCCTTTGCGACGTTTCGCCTGTGACGGGGTCTTTCTTTTCCTTCGCTGCCAAACCAAAATGGGATTTTCCGGTGGCAAATATCGTGTATTTGCGTATCATTTTGTTGTAAAACTTCGTTTTATTATTAAATATTTATGAAAGCTTCTTGTAAGCTTGGGTGCTGTCTTGTGCTATCGGTGGTGTCACTCGCGCCTAAGCTAACAGATATTTGACATTTTGCAAAGAATGCAGCCAATTCCAAAAATGGTTCCGGGGAACAATGACATTGTCGGATATTTCAGTACAATTTTTTGGACACCCAAACAAGAATGTTTTTGGTGAAGTTTGACGTGTTGGTTGAGAAATTACATCAAGATGTTTGCGATGAAAAATTCAAGACTATTGGACACATTAGAAAAAAAAATCACAAAAAGTAAGTTTTGTTCGTTTCATAACACCAAACTAAACAGTCGCCTAGCCGTCTGATTGTACATCTGGTCCGGGAGCCACGCATAGCATTATGGCAAGATAATCGATCGTGATTCACATATTGAGTAACAGTTACAGGAAGAAAGTTAATACCGAGCAAACGGGAGAAAAAGGGCAGTGAAAAGAAAATCGATCGGGGAGGGAATAATTTACTTTGTTGCTGTTCTTTCCCATCGTCCATCTGCCGGATGAAAAGCTCTTTTGGAGCGAACGAGAATTCGGTGCCAGTGTCTGCAATCGGGTTTTGCTGCAGGACGTTTACCGTACGATGATCAATGAACAGCGAAGAGAGAGAGAGAGAGATGGTGAAGTAATGCATGAGATGGTATGAAAATATTTCCCATTTTATGCATGCATGTCTACCATGCGCCATAGCAGCCCGGACCGGGTTGACTCCCATGTTTTTTTGTTACTATATTCCTTTTCTTACCTTGCCAGGTTGTTATGGGGAACGTCTTCTTCAGGCTATGCAGATTTGTGCTACGTAGTGGCTGTGCTTGGCAGTGTGGCTTGGTTTGTAGCTTCGGTATACGAACGAATGCTTTTGCATCCGCAGCCTGCAGCGGTACAGTCCTTTTAGGTCGCCTTTCTTTTTTTGACTAACGAAGAGCACGCATTTCTTAGCGCCAGGTAGTTCCATAAGGCCAGTGCTAGTCTCGACTAAGATGGAACACAACTTACGATAGGTAAAAGATGAACCAATCTGACAACAACGAAAGGGTACTCCTACCCTGTATATTTCGTTTCCAATCAACCGTCGAAATCCGTGCCTTAGCAAAAAGGATGTGTTCTGCAAGACATCATCGATAATCGAAACAGCTTGGAAAGGTGCATCAGACTGCACCTACATATATGCTGTCTTTAATTTTTTCGTACTTATTATCCGATCTTGAGCACTCCACTCAATAATGGTCTTGTGAAGTTTTGTAATACTTCTTATGCAAGACAACGCTCGTTTTTCCTGGAGTTCCCTGGATGATGGGGCATTGAGTGAGAAATGAAAATCACAGTGCAAAAGTGGTTTCAATCGTGTAGCACGAATTACAAATCCAGTCTTTCCTGGGGTTGGGGGGATTGTACGAATACCATACCCGGACTGCTAATGACGTCTGGGAGCGTCTGCAACTAGGAATCGATTTACTCGATTTCGCTCGCAGTCGGAGTTACATTACCGAGAAGAAAATGCGGAAGAAGTTGATTCATCTCTGGTGACGAAACGTTTCCCGGGGCACACAGTAAGAATGCAGAACCGGGTGATCATGTAATAAGAGCTTGGATTTACAGTGCAGAAAGAACGGTTAGAAACAAGAACAAGGTAAATGTGTAATTTCTGCTGGTGAGCTACAGAAATGAGCTTGACTGGTGTGTCATTCACCGTATGTGCTGCACACACTCTGGTGAAGGATCGTGTTAATTCAATTAGGCTTCAAATTAGCAGTGAAGTCATTGGATGCCTCTCGTCGGGATCTCGTTCAATGATCAAGGGAAAAATCTTTGATTTCGCATTATTTGCATGCCTTTGATAGTCATTTCTTTCCCTTTTTTTAAACTCATTTTTTAGACTTTTGAGGTGCGGATGTTTAGAATCAAGCTTACACAGAGTAAAAAGAGAGTGAAATAAAATAATCCAACCAAACCGCTTAATCATCGTTAATGGATTAAAGAGCTCACCGAGCACTCAATTCTTTGGCAGCAGAAAAATGAACGTATTAGTTACTAAAAAGTTTCAACGTTTTTGTTACGTAGCACATTGACGGAAAGGAGCAAGCCTCACACATATTATGCTTTTGACGAATTTACAAAACATTAACCTTCCTTAACCTCCACCGTACGTTTCGTAATCATTCAGGACACATTTGGCAACATCAAACGGTGCCACCATACGAACGGTTTGTGTTTGCCGTTCCCACCGGGGTGTGGGGGTAGCTCATAAAGATTTTCTAATCATTCTAAAACGTTTTCCACCGTCCAACATTGCCATTTTGGGTTTTCGGAGTTTTACTGAGAGTTTCATATTATTTCTCACCCTCTGGAAACGCAAAATAGCGTATGGTTTAAAGTGTTCTTGAGCTCGGTATTATAAGAAGAAGAAAAAAACATGCACATGAGTTATATGACGATAGAATGCAAGAATAGATTGTTGCTACCGTACCGGAAAGGAAAGTTGATCTGACTCGGGTAGCATCTTCGTTTTGGAGCAACACAAAAAATAGTTTCATTTTTCGGTTTCGCCCATTTCATCCATGTCCATGTCATTTTCGTGTGCGACCTTTTCGTTTTCACTTCACAACTGGAACGGTTACCGTACTTTTTGTAGATGGAAAGGATCAGAATGCATTCGCATTCCATTGGCTAGCAGTAATTGAACTCCAGCTCCATCTCCATCACCAGTCAGCCAGTTGGTTCTGTTTTTTTCGTCGATCAAATATGGTGTCGACCGTGGACCGGCACCCAAAAATTTAGCAACCACCAATGCACACCGACATGTGTAAAAAAAAAGGGAAGAAATTGTTTGTGAGATGGAAGCCTTACGTTTCATTGAAGCATGCAGCAGCAGCAGCAGCAGCAGCAGCAAAGTGAATGCGGGAAAATCATACGTTTGCGTGGGCTTTTTTCGGTTTGGTGGTTGCGGTTTGATGGTCAAGGTGTGGTTGGATTAAACGAAAAATGTCTCCATATGGTTGCGGGTCCATGAAAATGCTCGATTGCTAGTGCTAAGAGGTGGTCGCACAGTGCTTTTGATGCTATTTGCAGACTCTCATACATAAGCCTAGGGTATGGTAGGAGTGTTTGGTGAATCCATTTAGTGAGTAAGTAGTTTCAAACTATGAGGAAAGAATCGATGGTATTTTTGTCATAAGTGTTTATTCGAAAGTATGTTTCGTGTTGTTGTGTTTATTTATTTTTTTAATTTTAATGCATTAAATGAATTCATTTTAAACCCTTTTCTTACTTTGTTTTCCCCGATATTCACATAAACGAATTTGATTTGATTATTTTCTTTTTTGATATTGGGTTTTTTTGTATACTGAGTCTGTACTTTTCTTTTGTCAAAACGTAGGCGACGAAGAACGAAACAGTAAAGCATAAAAGTATGCTCAATCGCTACATAAAACTCACAAACGTAGCTTTAGAAATGGTTCGAGAAGAAAAGAACGGATGGAGGCGTGTTTGATGCTTTTGTCTGGCGGAAGTAAAATTCAATGAAAGCTTCAACTCATCCTCTAGGACGTCGCTTGCCTTCAAATCGTAAAACAGGAAGCGGTAGTGATTGGCAAGGATCCGCGACTTGATAGGGACATAAGTTGAAGGAAATCGTGGGTAAGCATTGTTGAATGGAGGATTCCTTCCCCAGGCAGAAGAGTTTTGGCTGGTTTGTTTGTATTTCCGTACTAAACTTTAGGTGTGCTTTGTAGCCTTAAACTGTTCCTTTTGTATCTTGAGGGTTGTAAATTTGGCATTATTAAGAGAAAGAGATAGAGAAAGAGAGAGAGAAAGAGAGAGAGAGAAATATAGAGGGAATGAGGGAGTGTTTAATATACTTTTTGCATGACTAAATTTAGCTACAAGCAAATGGTTAAAGTTGAGAGTATAATTTTTAACAGGTCATATTAATTTTCAGCACATTTTTTCTCTTTCAGATGTGAAATTTACTCAAAAAATAAAAGCGGTCGATCATAGCTGTCTTGCAATGATCGAGTTGAAGCTCGATGAAACAGTAAAGAGAAGAGCTGCAAAAGAACAAATGCACCAAACAGCTTGCTTCTAGTCGCACATACCTAACCCAACTCCGTCTCTTATACAACCATCTGGATGCCACGCCAAACGATGTTTAAATCTTGGCATCTTTTACATTTCGCCAATCGATCGGCTGGCTTTACTTTTTATGGTGTTTTTATTCGATGCCACGTCACCAGCCTTCGATGACCATCTCGCTCTTGAGCGTACACCACCGATTCACTCTTGCCGATAATCTTGGGGGAAGGATATGTGTTTTACGCGATGGTTTAAAGTTTCGCGATCACATTTTACTCGCAAAGCTGACGTGGATTTCTTTTCATCCACCGGTACCATACGGTACCAGTGCTAAGGCCGTCGAAGTGGTAGGCCGTACCAGGTGGTGTAGCGGTTGTGCAGTGGAATTGACAAGTAGAAAATATGCCATCTTCAACACCACGAACACAGCCGTCGTAGATGGAACAGAGGACGGTAAGCATGTGATTAAGTCAGTATTGTGTGTATGTATTGATGTGCAACACAACAAGCAGCAACGGGGGGCTTCGATCCACAAATCGGTCGCTAGCGGGAGGGTGAAATTTTCCCAACTGGCCCCAATACCATTACTCTGTGCCGGTGATAGTGTATGTAGCCAAGGGGAACCTACAGTTGAACTGTGGCCGATATGCGGGTGTGACATCGTCGAGCTTGGAATCGCCGTACTCCGACACCGGTTGGTGGAAGAAAACAGGGCTTGACTCCTCGTCCGCTTCTTCCTTCCCACACGTTTGCGAAGAAGACAGGGGATGGGTTGTTGCGAGGACGCAGTGCAAAAAGGGCACGACACGTGTCGTGCGCAAACGCGCATCCATCGTACACGCAACACCGACACCGACAGGCACACACCAAACTGTTGCTACTTATCAACAGGCGGTTGATACGGGGTGCGTACCGCTGTTTTTGGTTTGTCGAGCTCTGCTTCTTCGGTTTCACACGATCGTTTGCTTCGGCACGTTCGGAACGACGACCAACATCACCAACACCAGCACACAAACGGGCTCGATGGAATTGCTGTCACTTCCACCCAACTCCACCGAAACTGTGAGGGTGGATTTTCCCGTCCGAGTCCGCTCGGTGCACGAGGGGAAGTTTTGAAGCGAGTTCCGTCATACGCACGGGCGAAAATGTCCTACCCCATCCTTCTGGTCCGCCCCATCTTCGTTGTGGGCTCGGGCTCTGAAAATCCGACCGACCGACCAACCGACCGACCGGGTGGATACGATGAAGCCACCCGATGTGTCCCGTCGCTGCCTTTAGAACCGGGCCGGAATACACTATATGGGGGGGAACTTTTTTTAGAATCTTACTCCGGGTATTCGCACGACTTGTCAGTCGTCAGTTGGTAGCGGTAGAAGCAACAACATCTTGCCAGTGTGTTAGAGCGCTTTCCGTTTGCTGTGAGTTTTCCGTTTGCGATTCCGTCACAGTGCCCATCCGTACGGTTGACTGTTTGTTCCATTTCGTTCGCATTTTTCGGGTGTTTTCCTTAGTGCAGGTGGTTAAGTTTTGTTGGTAAAGTCTTGATTGGTTTTTGGTTTGAGTGGTTTTCTGTATTAAGTTGCAGAAAATATTAGCGGAAAGCGTAGAAAAAAACCTCTTCAGTTTACTTCCTGTTCAATTATTTAACTTAATTTAATGATTAGTTTTCAATTTTATGCTTAAATAATTATTACTCGCGGATAGTTCGAGTCTCGTTGGTGTCAAATGTGTACGAAAACATTGCAAGAGGTTGGTAAACATAAAGAGTAGCATCTTGGTAGATTTTATGGAGTAACTGTAGTTGTTTGAAAGTTGGTGTTGAATTTTTAGAAACAACTTATCACAGAAATTAGCTTATTGTTTTTTCGAAATGTAAAGTCGTAGAAATGTTAAATAATTCTTTTATAGAACATGTAAAAACGAAGCACTTGTTAAATGCATATTTTTAACAAATTATTATCTTATCTTATCTTGAATTAGAAAAAAGAACTTTAATCAAATTTAAATAAGTTGGGCTATTTAAAGTAGTTGGGCATTTCAAAATATTGAATGTTAAAAAAGAAATTCCGTTCATGGTTAGACAAAGCAAATCTTTATGCAAAAACATACAAAACAAACGCAATCATCGATGCGTGAGAATAAAAAACATAAGACAAGGAAAGAGTTTAGGAAAGCGTGAAAAAAATAAATATTGGTTCACCTTTTCTCCCAAACCTATTCAAATTCCCGTTCGATTTGGATGAAGAAAATGAAAACATTGATAAACGAAGCAATAGCAATGAAAAAGTCAAAACAAAAGTAAGCACAAGGCAAAAATAAAAAAAATTGCAAGTATAGTAAAAAAAACACTGCACAAACCCATCACAGTTCGACTATGGCTTTCCCTGTGAGGTTGGTTTTCTTGTCGGTTGAGGTTTTGTTGATTTAAGCCTTCATCTACCGTTGGGTGGTTGGTGGTGATAGCGTGTTTTATTTTACTGCCGCATCCATTTCCATGCTGGCCGGTTTTGTCTACGCGATCATGTCGATGTTCGACTGGAAGCGTACAGTTGAGTGAGTTGTGCAGTGGGATCCAGTACCCTAACGGTGTTGGCTATTTGTCTTTTGATTTCTTTAAATCTTGGAACGGTTGGCAATGGGGCACGCTAGCGGGGTTGGGCGAGGGGTTTTGCTTTGAGAAGGGAAAAAACAGGAAAAGGATGTTTTTTTTGGTTGTTGTTTTGTAATCCTTGCATTGAATTTTCTACCCTTTGCTGAAAGGTATTCCTTTTTTCTACTGTCCATGAACAAACTTCAGACAGTCTCGACAGCGTTTGAAAGCGTAACGTCGAGCCCGCAATGTTTTTTACAATTTAAACTGTTTAATCAGTTTTTCAATGGTTTGCTTTTATTTCCCAAAAACATAAAAAAGCAGAGGTAAACTATTTCCTGCCAATTCCGGCAATAGAAGATGTAATTTTATCATTTCCTCTGTTTATAGTGTAGTTTTATCGATTAGTTTTTTAGTGTCCGTTTCGGTATAACGCTGTCTCGAACACTTCATTAATGAGTTGTGTGTGTGTGTGTGTGTTTTGATGTATTTTTTATTGACCGTTAGTACAAGTTTGTTTAGTGTAAACCCGCCCACTTTAGATCGATTGCTCGCCGAGTTGCAATCTCGTAGTAATTAAATTAAATTTCCACTTAAATCCCAGTACCACACGCCACGAAGAAGGTGTTGAAAAGCGGTAAAACTGTCCACCTTCACAGTAAAGCAGAGCACAGACAAAGTGATCATTTTTCGGTGAGAAAATGCTTCCAGAAAGCGGAGCAGACAAAACCATCAGGAGAACAAATCCATTTTTCCACTCAACCAGCCAGCCGATCCCAACCATCTAAAGCTGATAGCTAGAAGATTGACAATATTTTTCCAATTAAAACTCCAAGCATCCTTGAGCTCGGTGGGTGGCTTTAGTGAAACGGGATGGTTTTCAAGGCCCCTGTTACATTCACACACAAATACACACGTGCGGGCAAAGTCAGATAGGAGAAAGTTGAACTAGTGTTGGAGGTGTATTATTTTCGAGATTGTACTTCTCCACACCGAACTAAGCAGCTTGAAAAAAAATGTTTGCATCGGAAGCTTTTAGTTTTTCTCTAGCTTGTTTCCGTTTCACACATTTCCCAACAACTCCTGTCAAGTGCATCGTGTGCTAACGTTGCCGGTACCGGTGGTCAAACTCCAAACACGACTGCATCAGGTTTTGGGAGGAAAAATTTAAGATCATAAACCATCCTAGCACATGCTCGTCTGGTGTTGGAAATTGGAAGCAAAGTCGAAAATGAGGAAATGGAGAGGAAAAAAAAAAGAAGACAGCGATAGGAAATAAAAAAACGGTGAAAAAATTGTCCAGAAAACTCATAGCATGAAAGTACAAACGAGTGCCATCTACAGACTTTTCCCTTCCCCAAAATGGCTTCTTAGCCATTGGGCTGGGATGAAAGTTTGTTTAATGTTTTATGTTGTTTTGTTTTGGGGGTTGTTGTTTTTTTGCTCTCCTGTGTTTTTACCCACCGTTCATCATTATACTTCGATCAGAGGAAGCAAACTTCCGTCTGCGTCAGGACGCGTTGAAGTGCAAACACTAGAGTTGTATAAAGCGTGAAAAAGACGAAGCAGAGGAGAGAAAAAAAAGACAAATGTTAGCATCTCCAGTGAAAACGGTCGTAGTAAAGGAACGGCGAAAATTGACTGGAAGGAAAATGTTGTCCAAGTACCGATTTTTTACCAAACACGTTTCCCAACCACCGCATGTAGTTGTTTGATTTTCCATTAATTTTTCTTTCTTTTATGTGCTTTTGGTTTATGTTTAATTTGTGTTAGTTTTTTTTGTTGTTGCTGCTTCTTATAGGGTATTCGTCAAACGTCAATAAATCGAGGAAAGTTGCGCGAAGGTGGAAGACTTTAAAAAAAATCCAGCAAGCATAAAAAAGAGCGAACATTAGAGCAAACATACGTAGTAGATAGGGCAAAAATCATTACCGTCCTGCCGAATAAAGTTAAATTGAGTTAATAAACTATGAACTCGACGGTGTGGCCGAACACCGTCAAAGCTTCGTGTGCGCATCGTACGTAACGTGTTCGGTTTGCAGCAGCACCCACGACCAGATGCTGAAACAAACGGCACTAAAGAGCATCAGCGTCAGTCGGAGAATGCATCAAAGAACAAACAAAAAATCTCCGCTTCAAACTAAACAATCCGTCCAGGAGTTCTTTTACGCTTGCGGTGGATGCGATCGGTGCACATCGTGGCGTGTAGTTCGCCTCCCGAACGCCGGAAGTGTAGTGCCAGTGTAGTCGTGTGATGGCAAGTGATTCGAACGGTAAAGAACTTTCCTGGGAAGTGTGCGGTGCGTAAATCACGACCAAGCAAATATGTCCAGTCTAGTCCAAAAGCACACCGACCAAAGGATGGCCAACATACACGGTGAGTGAGATTGTGCTCATTAGTAAGCTTAAATTTCCGCACACATTTGCAGCTTCCGTTCGGTTCGTGTTTCCTGCATGTTGTCCTTCTTTTTCATCCCTTTAATTACTTTATTATAATATTAAAATTTGTTCGCCTTTTTTGCTACCGTTTCGGTCGTGCTAGAATGTTCTTACTCTCTAGGGATTGGGGAGACCACCGGGTTTTTTTTGTTTTGTTCCGTACAGTTTTGTCAGCTGTCTCGGCTGTCGGCGAATAGTTGCCGATCGAGGTACCATCCGTACGAAGACCGGATATCTGTTGCATTCGCGAACCAAACTTCTTCCATCTGTCTACCGTTTTGAGTTGCTCACGCTCACAGTGATGGCCATCATCAGCCATACTCGTTTGCCATCGTCGTCGTTTGTCGTCGTCATTTGGTTGCCTGTTGCTTCAACCACTCCGGAAGTCAACCGTTGTTTGGTTCGCTTTTTGGGGTGTATATGCTCGAAAAGGAAAATTCAATGAATGAAATTTAATTATGTCTCCAGCTCGTAAGCACACGCCGAAGCCCACCAGAGACGGTGGATTCATCTTGCTAGGTAAGGGTTCCAGATCCTGTCCTGTGCTGTGTAGACGGTCTGCACGGTGTGCAGTGTAAGGATGTCAGATTTTCCGACACACAAGCGTTCCGGTGCGTGTGTCAACGGACTTTGTCAGACAGCAGGTTGCTGCCGAGTGGTGTTTAGTCACATCTACTCGTCTCGGTATTTGACGTACTGGTTGACAGTTCTCCCGGGGTAGAGTCTTTAGTTTTTTTGGGCAAGCAAAATCACGCCCTGTCTGTGCTGCGTCACTGTCGTCCTGGTTTTATTTTCGGTGACCTAGGATGAGTTGCGATCCATACTGGTATACTTTTTTTTCCTCCTAGAGGGAGCACATACATAGGTAAAATAAAACTACTCTCGAAGGCGGGATGGAATGTGTGGTAATTGTGTAAAAATAGAAACAAAATTTACTTTCCGAAAGCAATGCATCGGGGTGTTGCATGTTTGTACATGGATCTACGAAGAATTCAGCACACTTTTTTAAAGGTAGAATGAAGAGGACATTGAAACAAGATTTAGTGGATTAAACAGGATGCAAATGACGATGGAACGATGAGATAAAATGAATTGTGTGATGGTGTTTGTGAGGATTTTGAGGAATTTTGCGTATGGACATTTTTAATAATCTAATCTGCTAATCTAATCTAAATTCAGGCTAATAAATTAATAAAAAATGTGTTATACTGCTTTCCTTTGAACAAGAAAATAATTGATTGTCATATGTATGAAATGGAAAAGAGAAGCAATTTAAAGAAAAGAAGAAAATCACAATCACATCCGATCAAGCGTAAACGAAAGCTTTTCGCCAGAAAAAGAAATTTACAGTAAGAAAGACGCACACAAACAACTCGATCATGCATTGTGTTTGATATATGATAACCATGCGTAACATGTCACGTTATTGGAGCACCACACTCGAGCAAGTGTTCCAGTTCATCGGTTTCATTTATACGCAGAAGTCAAATTTTCTCCAATTCCCACTCGAAGCCGCCCCCAAAATAGTGCATTTATGGGACTTCTGCTGGTACGCAAAAGCCATCGTAGCATCGAAAGCACTTTAACGAAGTGCGCCATTGTTAGGCGTTTCACTGTGCGAACAGCACATACACATGCCAAGATTTTGCTGAATGGAAGGGGAGAGAGACGATTTCTGCCTGTTTGGTTCACACACAATCCTTCCAGCAGACTGTGGAATGTCATTTCCACAGTCTCCACAGCTTCCGGAGAGCAACTCTCCGTTGTGTTGCGTCCGTTTCCTTCTGACTGTTGATCCCTTCCAGAAGCCACTTGGACACGGTGTTTTGAAACGAGGCTGGCTGGTGAAAAGTGGCTGGAGGTATTAAAGCGAGCAGAATCCTACCATAGACGATCTCACGTGTTCCGGACACATCTCGGCCTGATTTCGTTTCGCACCACCACCATCGCGGGACGAACTTCACTCGATGGTAATATTAAATTTAAACAGAGATTCCTTTATCCCTGTCTGCTTGTGGCCGGGAGCTACTGCTTCGTCACGTTTTACCATCGTGACGGTGAAATCACATCGGGCAAAGTTCTTGTCCCCCGTGGGTGGGCCGTTGGGTGGTGGTACACGCGATGGTGGCATTGTTGATTTTCGGTCGTTTTCCGTTTCATTTCGCATTTTCACCGTTCATTCGTTCGTTTGTCTGCTGTATACTGGGTTTGCCACTTGACGAATGGTTGCTGACGTAGGGGATGGTCGATGGTATGGAATTGTGGAAACTGAGAGCTAAACTCATAAAACATAACCGGAGCACTCGCACACTCGTTCGCGATACCTATCCACTTGTCAGTGGTGATGAAGCGACGAATGATGAGAGAAACATGGAGAAAAAGTTGTGCAAATGGATTGTCATATGTCGGGAGGGAAAATAGTCAAACGAGTGTACGGTAGCAAAAGATGCAATCTTGATCTTCCGGAACACCCAAAGAGTGCTCAGTTCAAGTGAGTGTGAAGAAGTTTTTGACTTCGTTTTTGTTGTGTGGTAGGTATTATACAAAATGTGCTGAAAGTGTTCCATCACGAATCATGACTGTAATAAATGAGCTTTCTGCTTATTAAAACTATATTCCATCGGATTAAAAAAAATCATACAGTTTCTATTTAACAAATTTTCATTATGTGGATATTGCATAATGGTTGTTACAAAATCATATAAAAATTAGAAACTAAAAGAGCCTTCCTACTTTAGACTGTAGAGCCCTTCCATAAGCACAAGTTCATAGATACAGCGACACAATCAACTTGTTCAACCCGAATCATCGCTACGAATGCACTTTAGGTGAATTTTTGTCGAGTGTTCTTCTCTGAGCGAAAGCACAATTTATACCAACCAATAACCAAAACCTTGGTCTGGTCGAATAACCCAAGGAATTACAAGAAATTGAAAACCCGAGGTGACATCGAGGTGAAAGCAGTCGCTCGGGTGGAATGACATAATCAGAAAAGATGAAAAGGAAATGAAAATAAATGAAATTCCTCGCTACAAGACGAGCCAAGGACTCGTCGGCGGATGCTAAAGAAATGACCATGATGCTGTTGTTGACTCGAACCAGCAACGGCCAGGCTGTTCGGGTTTGTTCAGTAAAGCAGGAACCATGATGTTGTACCCACCGCAACCATTGAAGCCACAGAGACGTCAGAAGCTTCGTGGAAAGAATTTCTTTCGATTGTGAAGCGAATTGGTGCTTCTTTGGTCAGGGCTGGACAGCAGTGGACAGCAGCAAAAGAAGGAGAAATATTTTTTTGGTTTTTTGACAAGCAGCTTCCGGTAGCGCTGAACAACGTTCGAATTGTTGCCGCCAGTTAGGTAAGTGGGAAGAATAGCATTTCATAGAAACAGTCCATCCAACTCAATCATTCCAAAAGTCAATTCCAATCCCTAACCCACGACCGGGGCACACTGAGATAAGGTGGTTAAAATGCCCTTGGAATGGTGGTGGGGTTGCGGAGAAGTCAGACAAAGTTGACCATTTTCAATTATTAAAGCCTTTCCGTGTCAAGCAGATGGGAATCTTGTACTGCTGCTTACTGTCCAAAATGTGCTTTTGGCTATGTGTAAACGATAAAGCAGTAGTGACAAAAAGAAAACGAGTGAAGAGATCATCCGTCGCGCAGAAACTGTGACACCCCCGTTGTGGGATGGAGAAAAGTTTGGCAAAAAGTGTCGACCAACTCGACTCGCAGCAGAGGTGTAGTAGTGAAGTGCCCTGACAGCGGACACAATGGTAAAAATAAAGATGAAACGCCGATAAACAACCCCGCTGATGGAGAGCTAAATGGGCGAAGGAATCTCGAGCACATTTCGCCCGACGTGCGGCAATAAATGTGGCGCAATGAATAATTTAATTCATTTCACAAATTGTTGGGATGTTTGTAGGTTGGTTCATTTTTCTTTTTTATTTTATTTTAACTTTTGCATCACCGAAACTAAGGACGGTAAGAGTTTCGTTTCGCTTCAATTTGTACAGCACTGGTGGATTGGCGCTCGATGCTGATTGGAGGATTTTCTGTGCAGGCAAGGCTGTCGGAATTAAAACTTTTACGCACAGCTCACGAATGGCGATGGCGATAGGAAGCGGGTGGAAAAAATGTCCGCGAAGTATGACATTCCGTTAGCATTCGTAGCAATGGACGTAGCAGCAAAGTACTTTTCATTACATCTTGGGCATATTGCAGCCATCCAGACAAATAAAATACGTTTGGTAGAATGATAAAAAAACAAAATTGTTACTTAGTGGTAAATTCGCTTCTAACTAAAAATCGTTTTGATTGTTTTGAGCCAGTGGACTATAGCGTTCAACTTTGATGTATATAAAACATCACCAAACAAGTTGAGACATGTAGTAGTGGAACTGTATTGATACAGTTATCATAGATTGAATGTCTCATATATTTTTTTAGGATTAATATTTAGTGCTGATCAACCTAGTAATCAGCATTTGTGGGAAAATAATGATTTCGGGAGCGGCTTTGTGGTAGAGATGGAAGCGGTGCTGGTCTCTACATGACAGGACCGGGGATTTTAATAAACGGTGAATAAAGTCAAATAAAGGCAGGTCATCTCTTGAGGTTGTAGTGCCACAAAAATAGAAGGAGAAAATTTAGACGACGCTCTCGAACCCTTGTGAAGGAAGGGTTCAAAAATGTCACAAGAATTTAAATTGGTGGGACCAAAACGGTATATACTACTATGAGTTATTAAAATTAGTTTCAATTAAAGGTTTACCTCCTAAGTTCGAAAATTTCCTTCAAACCAAAACAAATAAATATTCGCCTTATATCTTGCAAGAAGTCATAACGAATGAAGCTAAATATTAAATATTAAAATTATTAGTATTAAATTAAAATTGTAAAAAAAGTTAAACAATTATTACACGGTCGAGTTTCCAATAGTTTATAAGAAATAAACAATATTCGAGGTACAGGTTCCTCATTAAAGAAGGTTTTTTTTTTAGTTTTGATACTTTGATACTTTGCCTAGGATTATATTTCTTGCTCGTTATTGTTTAAAACGTTACTGTTTAATCATTGCTGAGAATAATTAGAAAAATGGTTGATTCGCTTTATTGAAAAAGCCATATTTCCTCGAACTGATGATATCAAAATGATCCCGTCAGCTTATATGCCTTTGCACGTCGTTTCATTGCTCGTCAGGTAATACGAACATCGCTACATGGTTCGGCTTAATATTCTCGTTGCCCAAATTCGTTCTACTCGAGGATAAGTGGCGCTGCGTAATTCGCTCGCGGCGTAAGATTTCAAAGCGGAAAACAGCTGGTCCTTTAAATTTGTAGAAGTGTAAGGATTGTTTTTAATGTCAGGCGGTTTAATATGGTGGGCAAATTAGAACACGAACAAGCACCACCACCAACCAAACTCGAGAAGTAGCGTGAGACGGTCCTTTCGTTTTTTTTTTTTTATAATGCACGACCTTCTCATGAGCCTCAGGTTACCATTGTTGAAGCAACAGACCACTTTCGACGGTTTGAAGCGACCTTTCTTCGCCGGTCATTTTCGTCGCAGAGCGCAGCCTGAGATTGACTTTTCCGGTAGCGTTCCTGCTTGTTTGCAGGCACTGTGCTACGGGGAAAATTGTAGCTTCAACTTATGGCAAAAAATAGGCCGATGAGAAAATGTTGTTTTCTCATTTGTCTACAAGACACGCAATGCCATACCGCCTGTGCCGGAATCCTGAAGAGCCTATCGTGCCGTACATTGTGCCTTCATACTTCGCTCTTGCTGGTTTGTTTCATACTGCCGTTTGAATTGAGTCGAAAGCACTTCAAAAGCGGCATGTAACGTGATTATGATGAAGATAAACGATGCCACCCTGGCAACGCACTGAACCATAAGCCGGGCTAACCTTGCCCCGGGTCGCATCCTTCGTACGCTTAGTAAGTCAGTGAGTGCCAGCATTTGCTCGAAGGAAGCTTGAGTGTTTGTCATGGCTGTGGGGTAAATTTAGATGGCCAGGCAGAGATGGGAAGAGGTCAGCGAGACAATTACCCAAGAAAGTGAAGAGACGGGGAATGGAAGCAATGCGATCCCAAGGGGAAAATCTTATGGACTGGCTAATATTTTGATTTATTTACTACAACCTCATTGTACGTGGGCTAAGGGAATGAGGAACAAGCGAAGGTTGTAGAAAGAATGAATGAACAGTAGCAAAATATTAAACAAGCAAAATAAAAAAACACTCACACACACACACACAAATCTCAGCTTCACCACTCCGATCTTCCTTGTTGGCTTCTCCTCAAAGGCCCTTGAGGTCTCTGTTATAGATCATCGTGTATGGGAGCGAACATTTGAATAGAAAACTCATCCTTCGGGATAAACGGCCTATTTTCGTACGGAAAAACTGGATGCGGGCATGAAATAGCTGGCAACCAAGATGGAAGTTATCTATTCAAAATCTCCTCTCGACAAAGTAGGAGCAGTAGCTTCATGGGTACGAGGCAAGAAAAAAAACACGCACACATCTCAAAAAGGACGCCATTCACGGTATGAAGTATTGATACAAAAACGGGAAGGCTACTGCCACAAAAGGGAGGGAACAAAAATGAAATAAGCCTTCGGCAGCCCCTCAATCTCAGCTTGGCCCTGTACATTATATTTGGTTATCCTCCATTGAAATTAGATTCTTTTATGAAAGTATGATTAGATTTAAATTTTATCCGACGGTACCGAAGGAATCGAACTCGACCTGATTGGGAAGTGGATGAAAAAAAAGGTTGATCTAAAATATCCAGCGCCAATGTTCAATGGTTCAAAAGGCAGTGCCCGATGAAAAATGTTGTGAATAATAATGCTCAATAATAGTACTAATAATCGTAACCATAAATCGATCCAAACCAAAGGGATGGGTTTTGGGGATGGAATCGGTGGGCGAGCGAAGAAAACCCTGTCGGTAGCGTTCTGGTCTTTAATTACGAAATGAATGTTTCATTAGCATAGATCTTATAAGTGATTACATGGATTACAGGCGATATACGAAGTGGTAGCTAATGACGAAAATTACTCAACAATTGGTGCCCCGTGTAAAGGTCGTTTTTTGGAGTTTCAGAAGTACTCTTACTCGTTCAAATTCAAAACTACTTTCCATAGAAAGTGAATGATTTGTCTCTTATCTCAATCATATTTTACATCTTTGTTCATGTCGGTACTGAAGAAGTAATGTAAATGTTCGATACGCCAGATATTCCGCGATGCAAAGTTTAAGCGAACTTTCTACACTTCCTTCTACAGACAAACATACACAAAAACACACACACACACATTCCCACCCGTCGTGAGTCAGCAAGCATCAAAGATTTTGCACCGGAATTAATGTAATTTTTCTCCATTGACAAACAGGCTCTATATTGGGGCGAACGGGCACTGTGCAAAGAACACACAGCGAACGCCACGAAACACAAAAAGATGGCAAACAGCTTCCGGAGGAGGCAATCACTCGGTCGGAGCGACTGTCCCGGTTGGGTCGGGTTGGGTTGAGGCCCGATGAACACCACAGGGTTGGACTCGAAAATAGCAAAAGTTTTTAATTTGAACTTTTCTGATCAAACAAACTTTCGCGTGTTGCGACCTGTTCCGCTTCCCGCTGTTGCCACCGTTGATGTCGTGCGGGCCACCATGATTCAGTTCTATCTTTTTTGCGGTGGTTGTTGGGTGCGCGGACGGAAATCGCACTCCATGAGCACCATGGCTAAACATCTTTATTATTACAATATTTAATTTTCCCCTTCGTTTGCGCATCTTAAGCACCGACTGGAAGGAATAAATCACTGAGCGTAAAGTAAGTTATCGTGCTTCCCCCCCCCCGGGGACCAGCTGCCGTTTCCGTCGCGTCGCATCCCTTCCTGTGTGCAAATGGAAGTTTCGTCTCGTGCTGGCAAAAGGCGAAAAATGTGCGATATCATCGTAACCAAGCGAACTCGCCTCGTTCTGATAGTGGTTGGCAATCGCAATTTAAATTCATAACCAAACGAGTTTCATCCCGAACGCTGCGGTTGCGGATCGAATCTTTCCTTCATGAAGACGCAACAGCGGTAGAAGGGTAGATGGATATTGCATTCGCATGTGGACTGCTTTGTTTTGTGGGTGGTAATAGAACGGGGTGATTTAAAAAGTGCATCCACATGGCAGTTTACGCCAATGGGAACGTGTTTAATTTTGCATGAAATCGCGCTTTATGTGTGACACTGTTGGGAGCGGGATGCTGTTAACTTTTACTGCTATCGATTATGCTCATGATGTACGCGTGCAAGAAAGGGAAGGTGTTCGCAAATCCGATCGTAAAAGTAAACGTTCTTAATGATATTATGTGTTTTTAAACGACTTTACCATTAGTCAATGGAGGCGCCCAGTACTTGACGTTAGTCTAGTGGCGTAAAATGTAATCACCCGTTTGAGTTTTTTCTTATTATTAAAAGCAGTTTTTTTCCAAAACAAATAGCTTAATTATCAAACATCGAATTGAATGTTTCCCTTTGTAGGTGTAAAACTTTAGTAGAAATGCATTCAACAGACACAAACGCTTTTTTCCACCTGAATGGAAACAGTTTGTCTTATAAATCTCCAACAAGGTGGAAAACTACCGCACAAAACCAATTGGGCAGGATGGGTTTCGCTGGCCCTGTCTATCAGCCGTTCCAGCGAGACGCCAATTTAAAGTATCACAAGCACTGTCATAGAAGCACCAAACTCCTGCTGGTGCTGCTGTTGGTAGGTTTATTTGTTCTTTTTTTTACTACGCTCCGTACGAAACTCATCGTTGAATGGAAAATTCACCACGTTGCAGGGAAACGGAACACGAGACGTGAATAGAAATAAAATGAAAAACGGTTTCCTACACGCGGATTACTTGTGTAGTTGTGGAAATGAATGAGAACAGGCAGAAACGTAACCGGGAGTGCTGTCGCGTATGAGTATGAGTGAGAGAGAGAGAAAGAGAGAGGGCACGAAAAATATAACGAGCACAAGGACATAACAGGTTGTAGAAGGGAGTTCTGTGCCGGTGCAGGAAATTAAAGCAACAGGCGGCAAATGCAACAGTTGGAAGCATCTGCGACCTGTTGAAGTCGGGAAGAGTTCTTGTTCCGTTCGTTCTTTGTGGGATTGAAATTCCGATTTTTTTCTTGTTTTTGTCGTTTCCCTTCCTTTCGCTCGCCGCCATCTGTCTTCCTTTACCCATCCGCCAAACCACTTCCGTTTGGCTTTTACGTTCACCAAGCGTCTCGGATCACGTCGGCATCCGGTCACACGGCGAAACCGGTAACGGCGAGCTATTTCCACGTTCTGTACCGAATTTGTCAGGATGAAAAAGAGGAGAGAAAAAACACCACGTGTCCCGTAGACGGTTACCATGCGTGTGGGGGTAGGGTGGCAGCACAGTGTCAAGCATTTTTCCGCTCAATATGTACACGCTCGAGCACTTTCCAATGAATACACTTCGTCAAGCGACTTTTCCGCCCTCGTGTGTCGGAGGTGCATCCTTGGATTGAGTGTGGCAACTACCAGTCACAGCCAAGGGTGGAACGATGTACGGGAAAAGCAGTGGCACAAACACCCCAGCACCAGCGTACACGATGGTGGACGATAGCATTTGTGAAAGGATCGCACAAGGATCGTTACTTGTAAAATATGGAGTTTATCCATCGCTGATTGTGCGAGAAAGCAGGTGTAGGGCTGGGAATGGGGAGGCAAGCATTCCAGCCACTCCCATGCCATTCTACGCTGTGCCCTTTTGGAAGTTAGCCTCGAAAGCCAATGCTATTCATAGTAAGTGGGATATTCAATCCATTTTCTCGACACCTTTCTCTCTTCGCAGGCACCTTTGGCATGTTGGGATCGTCTAACGTTCCGGCGACCATTACTGTAGCAATACTGGGCAGAGTCTTTGGCTTGCCGGTGTCCACGACCAACGGTCCGTGTCCGTGTCTCATCCCGTATGCGCATTTACATTGTCCTTTTGGTGCGATCGTCTGCACGTTGGAGCAGCGGACTGCACTTAACAGTACGCCCTTTAGCGCGAGAACAATGACAGTTTGATTCCACGGACACTCCCGGATCGAATGGCAAATGGTGAAAGAGCGAATGGCGCACATCCGACGACTGCCACGAGGACGACGACGTCCGGCTGTGTGCTTCAACAGGTTCGGTCTCCTGTTGCTTCGGTGTTTCTTCTTCCTCATTTGCTGTGCCGGGCGGGAATGGTCGCGTATCGATGACCATGATTTACTGTTGCCAGCATTCGACTTGGCTGACCAATTTGGCGCCCTTTGGTGTGCGCGACCGGTAGCTCCAAATGGGTTTTCCGAATGAAAGCGTACTAATGGAAAATCCCACCCAATCTCAATGTCCCGTGAACGTGTGCCCGTGTCGGTAGGAAGCGTTACTTCCTGTCGCACCCGGCTAAATTGTAACCATTGTTCACATACCGTGGAATGTGGTGCGATGAATGAAAAGTGTTTTGCAGCCGGTTCGACCGTTTTAGGAAATGGTTTTCCAAAACCTCAAAATTTGGGTCAAGTGGTAGCGTATGTACCAGTAGCAGCTTGATGCAAAAGTGCAGATATGATAGTTTTATCAATGCTGGGAAAGGTGTCTAGCAACAATGAAGCCTTTACGAGCAATCCATAGTTGAAAGTTGACAGCTTGTTCACTGAAGAGCTTTTAACTTCAAAAACAAAGAACGAAGTGGATACCGTAAAGGAGTGAATAGAATTGCCACTGAAGTGTTGTTACGTTATTGAGCATCAATAGATCCTTGATAAAATATCCAAAAATAAGCACTTTGATTGTCAATTTGTTTATTGTTTATTGCTCATTGACTGAAGTGGTATCTGTTTGAGGTAGATGATGCCAATAGTTTACAGGATTGGTTCATTGGATTTATATTCAAATTCACTTTTGCTTGTATTGTTAACACGTGTGCAGGATGATGATTGATGTTAATTTCATATAAAGCAGTAGGTAATAGCTTCATGCTAACCATACTGACTATGTTGCTTTTTCGATTGACAAATTGTTAGTTAAAGCAATTCGTAGGCAGTTTACGGCAGTCAGTCTTGTAGTATATTTTGAAGCTAAATTTTAACCGCATGATTATTAAAAGGATGTATAAACAATCATTATGATTTAGTGTACAGTTTGATTGTTAATGTCAACATTGTTTAGTTTTAGTTATCGATTTATATTGATTGCAGTCATATTGTTTCACTAAAATGGGATTGATAACGAATGTTTTGATCCAACATAAAACAACGAATCTAATTCTAAGCTTAAAAAAGAACCTAAGACTGTCATAACAGAAATGACAAACAACAGAGAAAGTTGAGAGGAATGTAAAAACAAAAAACAACTCGAAAATGAAACTAACACACAGAAAAAGAGTCCCACAGGCCTTCAAGTCAGGAGACACATTAAATTCTCAAAAGCAGCAAAGAAGATAATGATTACTACTCAATAATTTACTCCTCGGGATCCTTGGGAGTCGCCTCCTCTGTTCTTGTGGACAACCTAAAGGAACTTTACGGGTTAGATCTTCCGGTGCCATTTGAATGACATAACTAGCCCACCGCAGAGTGGTGAGTTTAATTCACTGTACGATAGTGAGTTATCGTACAACTCATACAAGTCGTTATTATAGCGACTTTACTATTGTCGTACCCTGACTACGGGATTATTAATCCTCCTGAATATTTTCCTCTCAAACGCGATTATGAGGTTTTCGTCAATTTTAGACAACGTCAATGTCTTACGCATGTGTGTAGTGAGAGTTTATATGAAATTTGATCATTATTGTACGACACTGGTTAAATTTTGAAAAGCTAGAGAGCTACTCCATAGAAGCGACTAAACTGCAAAAATGGAAAGATCAAGTCAAACATTTTAGCATTACGGTCAAGTCGTTCTTCATGCATAAAAAATTGAAACATTTTAAAAAGTAAAATTCGTCAACTTTTATTCAAATTTTTCTAGCTCTGCAATTAATAGATATACATAGATAATTTTTAAATGAAATTTGCGAAAAAAGTCAAGAGGCATGTCGGACATGTGAAACATGTGTTTTGCTTTTATAAACTTGAATTATTATTAGAGCAAAAAGATTGTAACGAGAACTTTAACCTGCTCAAACCTGTATACGGGACTACATACTGAATCAGCATTCCGCTAAGAATAGTTTAGGAAGCTGAAAGTTCCATCGATTAGTAATGGACTCCAGTACAACGGCAGAGGGTGGAAGGAATTTCATAAATTAATAACCTGAGGTGTTAAGATTCGACTTAATTGAAATTAGAGCAAACATCGCATTGAATATTGATTATTTGAAAACGTTTGCAAATAAATGTTCTTCCATTGCATTATATCAGTATAGGAGACAGATATGTGTACCAGCGTTAAACAAATTTGACTTCTCGAAACTCATTATTTAAAGAAGTTTAATTATGTCAACAAAACCAAAAGGATCCACCATTTACTTCATTTTAATATTGAATACCTTTAAGCTATGCATTTTTTAATCGAGAAGGTAAATTTCTCATCTTTCAATTAATGGACAGCGATGGGCAAAGTCCTAAGGCGTTTTTTTAAATTTTTAATTTTTAATAAATATTAATTTGATCGATAATGTTTCAAAAAAGTATAAAAGTACATACCAGGATGTCTTAGTAAAAAAAATAGGAAGTAGTATATTGGCTTAGTTCATCTTCCTTCCTGAACATGGAAAAAATAAATTTTCCTCTTTCCGTGAATAAATGTGAGGTACCCGTACGAAACTTAACTCTATAACCAATAAAAGCATGGTAGTTTAAAGCTGCCACAACAACAACTATTATAACTGTCACCATTCATTTGAAAAGTTTGGTACGAAAACTCTTTTGCAACAATCTCCGCACAAACGCAACTCACTACCCTCGTCAATGTAGTGAAAAGTGTGCTCAGGTGCAAAGTAAGAGCGGGCAATCTTCTCGAGCACTTCTCGTAATGGCAATTTGTGTTTCAGATCAAAAATAACTGCAAACGCCCGGTTTTGTGAGGGAAAAAGGCAAAACACATTCCAACCCACGAAAAGCAATGTTGGGTTGTGCAACGTGTTGTGGGGTATGGCAGGATGTAAGCCAGACCTCTTCACAAGTGGCTGGAAGCAACAATCCACAAAACTATTTTACCACTCTCGCACACGTTTGCTTCATGACGGACTGGGAATGTGCTAAGAACGCCAATTTTCGCATGCAACAGTTTTGGCGTAAGCTCAACAGTTGCTTTCGGTGTGTACTTTGCAGCGTGCACTATCGCGGATCATGAGAACTATGTATGCTGGGGCACAGGCAAAGGTGGAAAAGTGAAAAGCGAGTGTGTCGAGCATGAAAGTGGTATCTCTTCTTTTCATATAAATCGTTTTATGTTGAATCTCGGCGGAAACTTCCAACGGCACCATACGACGCTACACTTTGCCCCGGCTGCCAAGCTGAGCTACGGCTTACGCTGCTCAGTTGATCAACACTGCTACTTAGTTTTTGGGCGGGAAAGCGTTTCGTTTTGCTGTCGGGCACACGGCTAGCTGACTGGAACTGTTCAGACGAATCACACCTACCACACGTAGCTGCCTGGCAGCAGTTTGCCGCAGGAGTTTGAAATGAGATTTGTATCGTTACCGCTTCTTCCAGGATCGTCCTGGGTTTTCCTGGGCACGATTCCGGTATCGTTTTGAGATTGCGACCCGGTCCACATTCAGTTGCTGACAGACGGAGTGAAATTGTATCGAAATGGGTCCACTTAGCAAAACGAGTAAACTAACAGTTCTCCTCCCATGCCATTTTGCTAGAACCCGGAGCGGTAGAGAACTTCACGATGCACACATACGTGGTGGGAGTGTTTGCACACGTACAGTTCCCAAAATGACGACAAAAGGCAACAAGTGAAAGGAAAGGTTCTAACTCCAACAAACCCATTCGCCCAGGGATCGCCGGGATTCGTTCGGGCTGGTTCGGTGTGTTATGGGTATGGATTATCATATTACGATTTAAAGCTTATTTCGGGTCTCGGTTAGTTCGGTCCGAGATTTGGACGATTTGAAGTTGTGGAAGAAGAAAATGGTCATGGTAAGGGAGAGGAATGCGAACAAAGATGTCCCTTTCGGCCGTCCTTTTCAATGGGCAACACGCGTAGGTGTGTGAAAGTTGCGTTTGTTTTGCTACTACTATTTGCACATGTATTCAGATGTTCTATGTGAAAGAGAAAGAGTGCGTTTTTTTGTTGTTTCATTTCAGTGTGGTCCCTTCCGGTTTTGCGATTTTTCCTTTCTTTTTTTGCGATCGAACCAGTGGTCGGTAAAGTTGTCCAGCTGAAAGACGTACTGGAAATTGTTCAGAAAATCCACCCTCAGGGGGTAAGCTTACCAGCCAGTTTGACTGTTACTGTTTGACTTTCGGTGTTTTTTTTTGTTGGTCTGTGTTAGTAGAATGGGAGCATGGTTCCATTGCGACCGGGACTGAATTCTTCCACCTTAGAACGTTTGGAAGTTTTGGGGTTTAATCCATAGCAGACCTACATCCCGATTTAGATGATTATCGGCGTGGCCACCGGGATCGTTAGGGCGAAATTGCATCGATGAATCTAAATCGTTTCCCTACCCTGATAGAACATGTGCTGATAGTTAGAAGTAGCGATGAGTGGTAGATTGAGCTTTAACGCTTGGTTTTGGATGTTTCCTCTAATGGTGTGACCTTTCTAGGACGTTTTACACTATTAGCTTCGATCAAATAAATTGATTTAGCATGAAAGGATAGATTCTTTTGATGAGATTAGTTGTCTTTTGGGAGGAATTAGATGATGGTTTATAGCTTTTTGTGTCATACTGATATACTCCTTGTTTTGTGTTTTTGAAAAAAAGTTTAATCTATATGAAGATGTTAGGTTATTTGCATCTACCTTTTGTTAATGTTAAATATTAAGATAGTCGAGTAGCTTAACAAAGAGTTAAACGTGCCCTTGATGTCTAAGCATATTTTAAACAAATTAAACAAAACTCAACTTAGTACCAAATGGCAATTTGAGGAAAGGTTCAAAATAATCGCAGATACATTAATCAAAAATATGCGATGAGGAATCCCCAAAGAGATTTGGAAGCAATAGTAGAAGTAGTATGTTTTTTAACGTTTTAAATAAACGGGAGCTTTAAAATTTAACATTTGTTGCAATAAAAAACCACATACGATGGACATTTAAATCATTCACAGCGTTGGTTTTTTGCAGGTAGTATTGGAGCATGCAACTCTTGCAAGTTAAACTTGACATTCGGAAGGGTAATTTAAATTTGTAAACCTAACATTCTCCATGAATTAGATGTAGTTCTGGTTGTTAAAGTGTTTTATGTATTATTTAAAGTTTTATTGGGGGTGGCCCGGTGGTGCATGTGATAAACGGCGCCAGTCCACACGGCCGGACCGGGTTCAAATCCCATCCGGACCGTCCCCCCGTAGCAAGGACTGACTATCCGGCTACGTGGTAAAAATAAGTCTAGTAAGCCAGAAATGGCCGGCGTGACCTGTGAGGGTCGTTAAAGCCAAGAAAAAGAAAAAAGTTTTATTGATTTCTATGCACAATCTGTATTTTTTTACAATGCGTTTGCACAGTTTGGTTTCCTAATTAAATTTATAAATTGAAGCGATTGCTTAATGTTGTTGTTGATGTATTCAAATATATTAATGATATAATAATCATTACAACAAAATCCCAAGAACTTGAAATGTATTGCTAAAATAAAGAACATTACGTTGGTACATTATAAATTAATAATGCGGTGGGAACTTAATTCGAAGAAGTTTTTTGACATGAACTGTTATAGCAGGAAACAACCATCACAATATCATTTCTTAGTTTTTAACTTTATTTGTACGTAAACTTTATATGAACCTATTCATAAATTAATTCGACAAATAAGTATAATTGCTGAGTTAAAGTATACTTGAAATACCGTAAATGATTTAACTGTTCGTTTTATCTGAAATTTATTTACAAAGTTAGATATGTCAGCATATACAGTTTCACTTCTTTCGCATCATTTGATGTAGCGTATGCGTGTCCTGTGCGTTCATGGCGACAATACATTACATTACCTCTTTTAAATTAGCTTTCTTACCCTAAGCCTAAAGAAGGAGGGAATCTCGTTCGCATGTTGCGCTAATTTTATTGAAGCATGTCGTTTCATCTCGCCGTCTCATCGTGATGCGTCATCATACTGAAATAATTAAGCCATCAAAACATAAAAACCACAACCAACTGAGCCGAGCTGCCAATGTTTGCCTCTCGGTCTCGGTGGCTTCCAACAGAAGAGCAATGCTGTTGCTTCTTTACGGACTGTCTCTTTTGTTCGTACACGCAAAGCACCACGCAAAGTTACTTTAGACAAAGGAGTAATGGTGGTTGTGGGTGTAAGGTGGTGCAAAGGAACAGCTATTTGCAGTCAGCAAAACGTCCAACAACAGTCTTGCCTGTTTCGAGAAGGTACCAAATTGCAAACGTTTCCAAGAGGAAACCTTTCTTTTCGTCGCTTTTAGCTCGTCTCTTTTACGCTTCTCAATTTAACCTCGTTTACATACTCGTATTACAACCGGGCGTCTAGCGCGCTGGTAGAAGATTCTAAATTGAAGGATTAAAATCGTTATATCACCCCGGTCCCATTGCTGCGTGTGGTGACGGGAAGGATCGTGCTAAATACGGGTTAGCTAGCTTTTTGTTGCCGACTTCGGGGAGCCTGCTCACTTGGCGCATCGTTGGTGAACCGCTACATTAACTCGGTACAAAGATCTGTCTCCACCACCGAAAAGATTTAATTTAATTACAAAAAGTCACAAAGTACATCCCGTCGACGCGCAACCCTCGACACGGTGGTGGTTAGTGAGGATATTTCCTACCATCCCGTGGTTAAGGTTTACGGGTTTTTGGCTTTCGGGCTTCCGTGATGTATATACGAGTTTTTGGTAGGATGGATTTTCATCTCTTTTTTTTCTCGACACGCAACAACACCAGTTCGTTGGAGGTCGAACGACCGATGGAGGCGCCTAGTGGCGCTTGGTTGCGATCGGGAGTTTATTTAATCCTTCCCCAATCAGATTTAAACCGTTCGACGTAACGTCTCACGGTGTGGTTATGGTGTTTGACGTGGTTTGAAGTCCGTTCACCCGAAACGCTAGCTGGAAATGGATGAGGGATCGCTCCGGATGCCGGATCCGGTGTGCTGTGAAGGTGCGTCATTGCGCTTAAATTTCCATCTCCTGGCCGCTTGATGTTTTCCAAGGTGTACGTTAGTTGATATGTTTGTGTGAGTTGCACAGAGCCTGAGGACAAAATCAGCCTATGGTTACATTGCTAACTCTCACACACTGCTGGTGTGAAGGTTCAATCGATTGATGGGCGTTGTACGTCAAACTGGAGCTGTGGTCCAATGCCAGAAGCGTCTTTCTCGAGTAAAACGAATTTTCTAACCTTGCTGGTAGGGCTCAATTCATCAGCAAGTAAACACCGCTGGATGTCGAAAGTGAAACCATGTTTTGATGCGATCGATTCCACACGTCACTTCCGTCACTGTGCCAGGCAACCGAGCACGTGGTTTAGTGTGTGATGGTTTTTCGCGGGTACGTCATTTTCCGTCGTAGCTAGCAAGATGGTAGAAGCTTCGGTAGAACGAACGATGTACGGTCGCGCTCTGGACTGCAACTAGCAAACAGGCATATTTACGTACATCGGCATATGGGGCGATGATTGTTTTGTCAACGCTTGACATAGTAATGTGAGCTTGTGTGGTTTTTGTTGATTTTTCTCTGCGGGCGGTAGTGCTGCTGATGCGAAGTGGAAGGATACGGTTACGTTTCCGGTTTTTGCGGTAAGCAGTGCTCTGTTTCAGGGTAGTGTACCGTCAGCCATTATGCAGAATTAACGTAACCGTACGCACTTTAGCTGGTGGCGTAAGTATCGAGAGAAATGCGGATGTGATGGTGTTTATCGAGTGAACATGTTTGTTTTACATTAGAATTATTGATACGTTGATGCCAACGGGTTAGTTGGAGCTGATGGAAGATGAGTAAGTACATGTAAAAGAGGAGAGTATAGATTATCATTATCAGCTTGTAAATATAAAGTCTCATCGCTGTGCTCGTTAGATTCATCGATAGAGAATTGAAATGGAAAGAGTTGAAATTGATTTTAGTTAAATGGATTTAACCATTTTTAATATTAAATGTATTTCAAAGATATTCAAATATTTGTTTTTAGGATCAAATATATCGCTAGTTATTTTTTTATGGATAATTCTCAATGTTTTGAGGCAGCCCGGTGGTGTATGTGATAAACGGTGCCGGATCTACACCACACGGCCGGGTAGCAAATCCCATCCGAACCGTCCCCCTCGTGCAAGAACTGACTATGCAGCTACGTGGTAAAATAAGTCGTTCTTAAGAAACAAAAAAAAAATCTTTAAAAGTTTGATTTATTTTCATTAGAATATTTTTTCAAAATCAACCCGGACTCAAAACTTTTCTTTTTTAACTGCTATAAAGGATAAATATAAAGTATGTATTATATATTTAAAAAAATATAGGCGTTTGAGTAATGATGTAATAGTTGTTGAGGTAAAAGACTGAAAGAATGAATTAAACATTTACAACTTGATTCAAACATTAAAGGTTAGGTTTGCAATCAGCGTATTTAGTTCCAAATCCAAAATGGATTTTGCGATAAAATCTAATTGCTTGCATTGTTGCTTCAAAACTGGTATAAAGTAATGTAGTATGTCCGGGATAAGGCAAAATACAAGGAGGAAATGCCTTGTATATATTGTACAACATTTATCACAAGCGGTGCTGACGATATGACAGATGAGGTCCTACCGAAAGCTAAATAAATAAAAAAGTAACGAAATAATTAAAGCACATACAGTTTTCAAATTTCCAATCATATTTCATTATTATTCTAAATATTGATTTCATTTTACATAAACCATCAACAAATTTCAGCAATTTTTTATGTACCTCTGTACCTAGACAAGTATCATATGATGTAGGGCACAAGGGTATTTTTGTCGTTTTTTAATTTAGTTTGTAGTGATCAGTATCAGTTGTCACCATGTTGAAGAAACAAGTACACTGGATTCAATTTCTGCAGTGTGTTTGCTTTTCAAACACTTTGGACTAAAAAAAAACCATGCAGTAAATGCTTTGATCCCAGTATGTTATTGGAAAAAATGAAACGCCTAACCCATAAATAGAACGATTCCATTGGGCTGGACCTTTTTTGCTTCGAAATTTTCATTTCGCACAATGTACTTGGTGAACAAGCAATGCAATATACATTCCGACACTGGTAGCTGATCCGCCTTACTACGCTAGGAAAAAGTCATTTCGCTCAGCACAAACATGTACACCATGTCGTTCTTGTGCATGCACATGACGATTAATCAGAAGGGGGAAAAATCCTCCATACATATACTTCTCAATTTGATTCCTATTTATGACGACCCTAGCTTACGGAGTCGTCCAGCAGCGATTCGGTTGGAATCGAGCAGCTTACGGTAAGGGGTGGATACCAGAATGCCGGTTGCGCGACGAAACAAGCACAAAGTCATGTCGTGAAAGCAAAATGATCTAGATTCTGGATCGAGTCGAGGATAAACGGCAGTCAAGGAAAGCGACCACGTCACCTACCCAAGGGAAGGAGTTTCCCAACCGCTCGCCCGGATAACTGCCTGGCACAATTAAACTGGGAAGGGGCTTACCATCTTAATCAAATCGTCGGGAAGAAAAGGCCGCAAGTAAAGCGATCGGAACGAAAGTGAAGAGCACGGATGATAGCGAAACAGCGGCAGTAGATGAAAGGGCAACACATGGAACACGGAAACCCATAAAAAGCCAGGCCCTTCCAGACACATAAAACCCAGGAGTTCCCCCCGGAAAGCACGCTGGCGACACTGGTGTATGAATAAATCCTTTAACATCCTTCTTAACACATAATAAAACACATCCACATGCGTACCGGGTACGGGAGGTAGGAGCTAAGACTGCTCGAACAAAGGCACAGGAGAGCTGCTATTTCGGAGCAGCTGCTTGTAGAAGTGTGCTAGTCAGTGTGCATGTGGCACGAAGACGATGTGTGTGAACTCGACCGTGCTGTTTTTGTGTACGCACCCGTGCAGTCTCGATTGGCTGCAAGCGACGGGCCACCGAGGCACGAGGCTGGAGAAAATAAGCTTTCATGAACGATCGCACACTCATAAAAACCTCGTTCCCTTTGAATTATGGATATATTCACTTGACTTTAGCCTTTGCAGGCTTTCCGCATGGGCCTCGAGCAAGACAACAAGGCCTATCAGATATGGAGACAAGCACCGAAATCTTCGGTACCCGAACCGAGCCTTTACCCAGCGTGTTTGAACGATATGCACATGGCGAAACGATTTGGCGCTCTGTACATTGTGATTTTATTTCTGTCGTGTTTTTTTTTCTTCGATGTGTGGTGCTGCTGTAAGGCTTACTTGCTAGGCAGGGATGCCTTATCATCGCAGTTTCGTAGTCCTTTCGCTGGCGTTCTTCGGCGTGAGGTATTGGGATGCTGTGTAACACATTCCACCCGAGCATGACATGGTAATGATGATGATCACACCAGATGATGATGATGCCACCCTGCATACAATCCCACGTTTAACGATGATACCTCATCGCGGTTTGCTTTGCATTGCTTATTCGCGTATCAGGATCAGCTGGATGTGGGGTTACAAAGTGGGATGAAAAGTTTCTATAGCGTAGAATTTTTTGCACAATATTTTGTTGGGTGGAAATTGTCCATACGAGGATAATACATAGTTAACAACTTATTGGGAAAAGACTCCAACGTAAAGTTTGTGTGTTACAAAATGTTTTAATAATGAGCGCGTCGTTTTGTTGAAGTGTAAAATATTGCTAAACATTAAGCTTTTAAGATCTCAAAAGACTGGCATTTAATGAAATGAAACGAGATATGAAACAGAAAAAATATATATTGCAAGTAGAATAAAGTGTTCGAAATTATTTTTTTCCCTTTCGTTCCCATGTTCGTTATCATTGTAGAATTTTTAGAAATTCTTTAAATTTTCCAATTTATTAGACAAGCTTACTTAAGAAACAATTGCAATCAAACGATACATTACGACACTTTTCGTTTCACCTCTGTAATCTCCCAGCTAAGTAGACGGCAGATTGCATTCAGCACCGAGTTCATATCCACCACCACCACGGCCTGTTGCGTGGCCTGTAAGGGAAACGAATAAATCATGAGCCCTATTATGATCATTGTTATTATTACCGTCAACATTTGCCGACTTCCCAATCGTGAATAGACTGGCTGAAAGGACGTGTGGGTTGCTCTGGCTGAAGTGGTCATGTTAAGGGAAGAGCCTGTGTGTGCTAGAATTGTTTGTCACACGACAGTCGGCACAGGCATGACTGGGCACGTTCTTCATGCATGCTGTTACCGTTGACAAAGCGTGGTAAAAAAAGCAGAAGAGAAAAATAAAATCTACCCACAAAACTGATTCACTCCCCAAAAAACATTACCACACAGTCACAAGCTCATCATTCGCATGCATCATTCACAAGAGAGAATATCACAAGCTGGAACGGTGGAACTGAAAAGGGCACACAAACGCCGGGAGATATACAGTTCCGCTGAAGCACCTTGCGGCGGATAGTACCAGATCGTTGACACTCAGACACGTCGCCTCGTGCAAGACGTAAAGTGACGCAGGCGATTGCCCTTTTTTCTCGCCCCTTGCATTGAAGGAAGCGCCGGAAAGGATATATAAATTTTTATGACACCTTCTCGAGGCCCATTTTCGCCCGATGCCCTAAGGGGAAGCTTCGTGACTGTCGTGCGCCATGTTTGCCACAAAACGCTAACCGATCGGTATCGACAGTACCATCCCCCGGCAGGTTTTTTTTTGTTTGGGATGGGTATGGGTAACAAAATTTCCAACGATTAATTTGCAGCTAATTTGCCCCTCGACAGCGGCCGAAGCTTTTCCGGTTGCTCGGTTGATATTAAGTGCGTGATGGAGTTTTATTGTGGATCGTGTCCGGATCCGGAACGGATAATTGGGGTGATAAGTTTTTATTGTGTGTCCCCGCTCTTTTCCGCCATCCGAACACCTTTAATAGTGCCAAGATAATGGGTCGTTGTGTTGGGAAAAGTGTTGAGGGTGTTTGGTGATGAGATTGTTTCGGTTTGTATTAATTGAAATAGTTTTAAATTAACTTTCACCGACTAGAATAGTAATAGTGGATGTTTATTTACACTAAACATTCGCTCATGTGTTTTTGGCTTTATAGAAAAACTGCAACTTTACAGTAAAATATTAAAAAAATGTTAACCCACGGATAACAAACAATACTGTGGGATAACGATTCAAATCCGTTTTATCCTTTTGTGTTTCCATCGTTGTTGTCATTTGTATAGGAAATAGTGAGACACGTTTTTCCCACCAAACAAGTTCATCGCAATGCAAGCCAATACCATAAAGCACACTCCACGTATTTTATCAACCTTACGCTGTGTTCACTCGATGTGTGCGCGGATGTGGGTGTGAGCATGCTAATTAATGTTTTCCTTAATAAATTGCCCATTGACCCCTCGGGTTGTGGTTCTCCTATCCAAACCAAACGGGTCCATTTTACGGGGTGTATAGGAAATGGTAGCGTTTAATCAAACAACCCATTGTTGCATGACTGTCATTGTTTTCGTCCCCAACCCGGGTCCGGATCCGTGTCGTTTCCGGTTCCCCAAGCATATTCGAACCACACCCATTCACGCTTCCGCTCCTGCCCAACCGTTTTCCTCCTTCCCATTTAATACCATTGCTCGGTTATCGGGAGTTGGTGCCAGGACTTTGCAGTCAATTGAATTCGGCCAACCGTTTCGTGTGCTGTTCACGGTGTGTGCAGACGGCGACGGTATACTAAAAATAGACGCTCGTTGTTGTTCATAAATTATGTGTAAATGTGATAACTATTCGCTAAGCGGTATCATTAATTACAAAACCCTGTGTTTTTTTGTTTATTTGTATTTTTTGCTTTCTCTTTTTTTCTTAAGGGCAGTTTTGTACGCAGGCTTTCGGATGGAACAGCGCGGACTTTTAGTGCATTGTGTGACGTGTGACGGTTATATGGTGAAGTTACGAAACAATAATGAACAAAAACGCAACATCCCCCCATAGCTGATAATTCTACACGACCTGTTGTACTCGGTCGAGTACATGGGTGCAGCTCGAAATGAAATGGTTTCCACGCTTGTTGCTTGTCAGGTCAGATAAGGCCGTTTCGTAGCAAAGTAGTTTAACGAAGGATACAGAGGGTAAACAAATGCATAAGACTTGCGTGATCACACAAATACCTAATTCTATTGGAAGAGGTTTTTTTCATCTGCTTTAAATATATTAAAATTTTTAAGCCACTTTAAATGGCTAAATGCTAAATGGCGTGAGAATAATATAAGGTAGCTAAGATTTTAATTTCTATTATTCTATTAACATTTTTTTACAGATACTGGATGCTTTATAGGTACATATAAACTTCGTCACAGTAAGTATGCTTTTAATTTTTGTTGTCATTTATTTACAAATCATGTATGATTTTACATTTTTTACACGTTGTTTTAAAAAATGTTGTTTAATTTAAAATGACTTCTACCATATGTTATTTATCGTGCATCAGAAAACCATGTACTACCCCGAGAAGACGTTTTCAACTAAATGTTGACTCATTTGTGCTATAAAATCACTGAGCTGACAAATTTCAAAATCAGCGTATCTGCGATAAGAGGTACCGTGTGTTTCGAGGAGTACCTGTATCTATCCTTCTTGCATGATATCACATACAGATTCGATAGTTCATCCTATTGAACAACATTTACCCACTATTGAGCTATATTTACACCCATACGACCATACGGTTCCGTTAGCACAACGTAATCCAATTACCATGTCACCATATGTGTGATCTGCCAAAAATTCAATCCCGACATGCCGAAATTACAACACGCTCAGAAGCGGTCGCTTTTCGGATGTTTAAGGTCGCCTTTTTGCAACACTAGTAGCTAGCAACCAGGACAAACAGCCTCGGATATGCTAGGAAAGGACCGAGTGTACGGAAGGCCACTGCGGAAAAAGGGCCACCCCAAATAAGGCACCACAGGGACCTTGTTCCGGTGCCTGATTGCGTACATCCCACAGTGTCACGGGTTGTGAGGCACGCACAGTTCGCATATGGCTACGATATTTATCTAATTATTCACGAGTGCCAGTTAATTTGATTTCCTGACCTAATTGTAAAACATCACGCGGATCGGAAGCGGCCATACTTCGATGGTGTGATCGTATGTCCAACCGCAGGATATGTCGAGAATGCTGCCCGCTGGGCTATAGAAGGAGCCGCCCCATTCCGTTCATCCTTTACGAGGGCATGGAAAACGTACTCTGGGATATGAAATCGTTCCATGATCGACGGCGGGTCGCAGTGTTTACCGATTTTGGCTGATAGAGCGAACGAGTTTAAGCGATTGGTGTGCTTACCTGTTTTCTGTTTACGAAGTCTAGGCATGATGAAGAGGTTTCTCGTGGTATGCTGGATGCATTTTAGCACGTGGACAGGTGAAGTTTGTTTAACCATCGTTTAACGGGTCCTAAATTAGTGCCGGACGTAATCATGAATGCCTTTACAGAGCTTAGTTGCTCGGGTGGTTGGATTTTGTATCTAAGAAACTCACTGAAGAGTTGAATGAGTTGGTTACACTTTTGGTTAATTGTTGTTTACAAGAGCCTGTGAAATATAAATTCGTTTGGAACCATATTTAATTCATCTGAAATTGTATAGGTCTAAGAATCCAGGGGCATTTTTTCTGCTAAAACTGCATTTTGGCCAACAATCCTGAAAGAAATGGTTTAAAATGAAATTTGAAATTGTTTCTGATTATTATTATTTTTTATTTTTCCGTCTGAATAATTTTTACACAAACTGTAATCATAACTAAAAAAGAGAAGCAACAGATACAAAATTCAAGCCTATGAAATTTAGAATAGAAATCTACATTTCCATAAGCAGTTTCGGAACAGAACAAACATTATGGAAAGGAGTTAATAAGTGGATCGGACGCAAATACACAAAGAATGCCTCTAGTTAAATTAAAGGCAAAAATTAATTTAATTAATTAAATTATGTAACAAAGTATGTTACATATTTTTTTCATATTTTCAAAGGTTAATTAAACAAAAGAAGGTTAACATTCCAAAAAAGAGTCTTTTGAAAATATCAAAGTCCCTAATAGACTTAATTTTACGATTATCATTTAATGAATAAGTTAGAGTAAACAATTGTAAAATGTACTCTGTTTAATGTCTTGCAATACTAAGACCTTATCGTACATCCAACGTTTTAATGTACATTTTAGTGATTTTTTTTCATGTATTTCCACAAGAAACGTTCCAAGACACGTTATATTTACTCACACAAAAATCTTCATAGTAGCAATATTTCCGATTGTTTCATACATCTCTGCAAAAACATTATTAGCCAACTGCATAAATTTTGCTTTGCACACTAGAAGAAGCAACATTACACTATAAAAACAAAAGCTCGATAAATTCCGTCCCAACGTCGCACGGTTGCTCGATAGTCATCGGTCTTAGTTTTGCACCCCATGCCGTACATCATAGCGGTCGTGAGCCGAGCATGATGCTCTTGAAAAGGCACCTTTCGCTGATGGTAGAATTAAATTTGCTCCTGTGTACGCTCCTTTCAGTGCTTTTACTTCGATTGTTTCGTTACAAAAAAGAGAGACAATCCGCTCGGTAGTACGGAAGTAGCTTTATGGCTAGAGCAAACCCAAACACCACAAAACTCACCCACAAACCTTTGCCGAGTGTGTGGCGTAAGGATAACAAAGGAAAAGGATTTCCACTTTCTTGCGATTGTATCGAGGTTTGAAAGCAATCCTGCTGAATGGTGGCAACCTGACCGCAGGTGGTGTTTCTCCATCATTAAAAAAAGGAGTCTTCTCTCTTTCTGTCTGGCCTTCCACTTGGTTTGTGGTGGGTTTTTTTTTATTTGGAGTGCGAATGTCCCACTCGCAGGACATTACGTGGCGTTGCGACCACCAGACACCAGACGGGAACCGGCCGAAGTTCGGGCTTGAATTTATTTACCAGCTACATTATGGCTTTGAATTTAATTAAAATAAACTCTTTTTTGTTGTCGAGTGAAATCTACGGCTAAGCAGCGCGCATTTAGTGAGCGTCGTTGTTTACCAGTTTTTTCTTCTCGTTGGCTGGGCTAGAAAATCTTGGATTCGTGCCAGGATACCAATCCTTTCTTTCAAGGTTTCTCTATCTCTCTCAAAACGGATGGGTTCACTTTACGCTTTTCTTTTGTCACCCCACGGGTGTTGTTACCAGAATTCAAGGTATCCGTATCCGTCTTACGACACAACTTGTAGCAAAGTTGTCTTCTGTATCGCAACGGCACAGAGGTAAGGCAACGAAATCTTGCTCAGCAGCTTCATCCCATTGCTTGCGAAAGGCACCTTTTGGGACGCGGTAAACCATTTGTTATCTTTGGCGAGTGCCGAACATTTTGTGTAGGGGTTTAGCTATCCCCCCCTGTCGGAATGTGGTAGGAATTGAGCGTGAAGAAGCTGTGTCCGGGAGACCGAAGAGAAGTGGTGTCAGTTTTGCAGGCGTACACGGAAACATCTATCTTCATTAAGTACCACCAGTACCAGCACCGGGGATAGGTCTCGCGTACAGCAATCGTTCGTAATCCGAACCGGTGTGGGCTGGTGAACCGTGATTCACCGAGCAAATGGCTTTCGAAGGTTATACTCGAAAGAAGGGATCCGAAGCAACAAGTTACCGGCAGAAAGTCACACTCACGCCAAGCAGGAAAGTAAACAAGCCAAAATAAAAAAAAAACAAACCCCGATTCTGGGCGAAGGATCTATGTGTCGTTTTTCTTCATCGCACCCATTTCCGGTACCCATTGTATCCCCTCCAGCACCGGCTGTCCGGATGGAAGACGGACAAATTTCTTGCAGATTTAATTTAACGATCGTCTTTTTCACCGTTCCTTCACCGGCCAGAGAATGGGTGTCCCCCCTTTTTCGACCGGCATAGCCAGAACGGCTGTGGGTGGAATTGTGATGCTATCCTTCGCCGTTTTTAACATTCCATTTCGTTGTTTTGCCCGCTTCCATCGTTAAGCTTCATTTGGTGTTTTATATTGCTATTGCTGCCACCTTTTGGTAGTGGCGCTGAATGAAGGAGTTTCCTTCCGACCACAAAACCCGCCCAGATACGGTGGACCCGCGTGCGGCAATTTTGTGGCTCGTTTATCGTTAAATTTAGATTAAGATGGAGTTAATTGTAAAATTTAATTTAGCGAATTGCTAAATAATGAATATAATGAACTGTGAAACACCCGGGACCGGGACCGGGGTCGGCTGATGTGCCCCTGCCCCGGCCTTTATAGGAAGTTATGTCCCATTTTGGGGCGCGTATTCTTAGTGACCGGCAGGCAAACGACGGAGGGATAAAACGGCAATCGAGTTGGAAGGGGCAAAAGGATTAAGTCTTCATTCGGGACGGACCATTCGTGGTACCCGTGAATGGCAAATGGTCGAGAGATACAATTAAAAAAAAGGCATGTTCGAAGGATTTTAGAACCAATATTTTGTTTGCTATGTCGGGTGGGCAACGGCAAAATCCATTTGCATGATGGAGATTAATCCCCATCGATGGTTGAGCTCAATCTTAAAGAAATTGTAGATAAATCCGGCTCAAGCTTTGCGTGACTTTGGCACGGCAATGTACACCCTGTACCGGAACGCCGTCCATTTAAGATTATGATCGACTTTAAAAAGGTGAAAATAAAAAGGTTTACATTATTGCTTTTTTTTTTAAATTACTTTATTTATTTCTGCTTGAACGGTTCGTGCCATTCAAAGTCACGAAGGTATTATCGGTAGGCGCACTAGACAAAAAGACAAAAACTGGGCTTTTAATACAGATCTCTACACCACCTTCATCCAGGATATCAGTTACGAGCGAGTAAAATTATGCACGCCATAGCTTCCTGAATCCTGTTAAAGTATTCCGCCGGTGATGATGGTGATGCTGGGCCTGCCAGACGTGAAAATGCAAATAAATATGTTTCGGACTTTGTTACGTACGTGTGTGTGTGTGTTTTTTTTTCATACCCATTGAAGGAAACCTCTCGTCGTACTTAATTAGTGCAGACCGGACTGGTTAAATATTGTGGTTAGCAGCGAAAAACCAGCGAAGCGGTTTCGCGGCCAGATTTTTATCATGCAAATGCCGCGTAATATGATATTGTTTTGACTTGCTCCGATGGTGAATGGGGAAGATAGCGATCGATCCAGTTGTTGGTAGGTACAGGTTTCCACCAATTTACCGTTGAAATTCTACATAAAATCAAACACATTACAGAAAAAAAAACCGCCACTGTTTTTTGCCCACATTATGAGTGGTTTCCTGCATCCATCCCATGGACAGAGGTAGGATCGGTGCAAGGATTTACAAACAAAAGCTCATAATTGGTGCATTTTCGGATTCGGTTTCCTGGTGCAATAGGCGCGCGTGTGTATGTGCAAGAGATAAAAAAAGAAAGGCACAGAATTGCATTCTGTTCGGTAACATAAAACGTTACCGCAACACTTCCACATCATTCCAGTCCGTAGCCCGTCGCATTTTGTCTGTTTTATTCGTTCACACATAAGGTGGCCTATTAGTATGAACGGTACACGTGACGGATGTAAGGGACAAAACCACGAAAAGTGGTTGGAAAATCATATCGACATCAAAAGCGGTATTGGGTTTACATTTTATTTCAACTTTTATGGCCAGTTTGCGTGGTTGGAGGCAGGCTTAGATTAATAATGGGTGGGTTTTGGTTGTTGTTTTTTTTTTGCTCACCCACACCCACTGTTGGTATAAATACATTCAATATATTAATACTTCCTGGCAACACTGCCAATGTCGACAAAGCAACTGTCGACAAATCGATGAACTTTAGTTAATAAAGAAATAGGTTAGTTCTCGCTGTAACCTCAACGTGTTCAGTTCATTTGTTCTCCGAAACATTCATACCACATATTTCGAGGCTTCCAACAGGTTATGGGCCCAGCCCACGCGGTATAGTTGAACATTGAACGCGGTATAGTGAGTGCGAGGACATGTACAATAATTCGCTAATCATATCTGTGTGAACAAAATTTTGCCAAGCGTGTGTACAGTAAAAGGACATAAAATACAGTAATTCGCTAAGCGTGTGTGAGTGTAAAACTATTATTCGCCAAGCGTGTGTATAGACAAACGAAAATGGCTGACCACCGGTTTACCATCGCCAAGCTAAGTAACACCAATTGGGCGCAATGGAAGGTGCGAATGGAAATGCTACTCGTCCGTGAGGAGCTGTGGGATGCTGTCTTCACAGAGCTCCCTGGCGAAGACAAGAGAACGGCGACATGGAAGAAGACGGACGGCAAGGCCAGAGCAACAATTATTCTCCTTATTGAAGATAACCAGCTGCCCATTATTAAGGGGTGCGAGCATGCGCGGGAAGTTTTCCAAGCCTTGGCCAGACACCACGAGCAGGCCACAAGATCGGTGCGCGTTTCATTAATTAAGAAATTGTGTTCAACAAACTTGACCGAAAACGGCGATGTACATTTGCATTTGGAGGTTTTCCAAAATTTGTTCGAAAAGCTTGACGCTGCGGGAACAAAGCTGGACGACGAAACTAAAGTTTGTATGCTTCTTAGAAGTTTACCTGTACAGTTCGATGGCTTAGTAACGGCCTTAGATAATGTCCCTGGCGAACTAACAATCGAAACTGCAAAACTACGCATAATGGATGAAAGCAATAGGTTGAAAGATAGAAAAGGAGAGAACACCGGTTCAGAGAAAGCCATGTATAGCCATACTAGAAAATCAAATAAGAAGAGCGTGTGCAACTATTGCAAGAAACCAGGACATTTCCAAAAGGACTGTTTTAAGTTGAAACGCGACCACAAAGAAAAAGAAGCGAAACAAAAAGGCGCAGAAGCTCGGCAGGCAAAAGAACAATGCTTCACAACGTGTGTAAGAGCCATGAGCGGTTCTCGTAATTCATGGTGTGTGGATAGCGGCAGTTCGAGCCACATGACAAACGATCGCCATTTCTTTAGTAAGCTCGATGTGAGTGTGCGTGTTAAAATATGGCTCGCGAATGGTTCGACAATAACGTCAGCTGGCATCGGTGAAGGTTTCCTGAAATGCTACGACGGTGACGGGAATATCAATACCATTCCTGTGAAGGATGTGCTGTTCGCTCCAGATTTGGATGGAGGATTGTTATCGGTACGGAAATTAGCTGAAAGAGGATGGAAAGTCGTATTCGACGAAGCGAGATGCAACATTATATCGGCAAATGGGAAAATTGCTGCAGTAGCGGAATCGTACGGAGATATATACAAATTAAATATGGTTGAAACTGCGAAAGTGTGTGTGGATTCACACCACCTTCCTAACTGTCAGCATATTTGGCATCGGCGCATGGGTCATCGTCATCCGGGGGTGCTAGAGCGTGTCAAGCAAGAAGGACTCAGCAAAGGCCTCAACATACAGGAATGCGGAATAAAAGAAGTTTGTGAGTATTGTTTGAGAGGAAAATTAACCAGAATTTCCTTCCCCAAAACAGCACAAAATCGGACTAAACGCATCCTAGACTTGGTTCATACAGACGTATGTGGGCCAATGTTAAATACAACTCCAGGCGGATCCAGATATTTTATGACAATTGTGGATGATTATAGTCGATACTCTGAAATCTTTTTGTTGAAATACAAATCCGACGTAGCCAGTTGTATCAAGCGGTATGTGGCAATGGTACGAACTAAATTCGGCAGAAACCCAACTGTAATCCGGTCAGACGCAGGCGGAGAATACATGAATCGCGAGCTGAAGACATTTTACGAAACAGAAGGGATTCAGGCTCAGTTTACCGCAGCGTATTCCCCACAACAGAATGGCATCGCCGAAAGGAAAAACCGCTCATTGAAAGAAATGACTACGTGTATGTTGCTGGATGCGAAGCTGGATAAAAAATATTGGGGCGAGGCAATAGTTGCTGCTAACTATCTCCAAAACAGATTGCCATCACGCGCAATTGATCGTACACCATTCGAATTGTGGTTTGGGAGCAAACCTGCTCTTGACCATTTACGTGTGTATGGATGTCCAGCATATGTTCACATACCACATGTGAAACGGCACAATTTCGATGACAAGGCTAATAAACTTATCTTTGTAGGATATTGTCTCGATCGTAAAGCTTATCGTTTCCTGGACACCGAAACAGATGAGATAACCATCAGTCGGGATGCTCGTTTTTTGGAGTTGAGAGATGGATCGACAAACTTTGATACTTCTATTCCGAAGACCAACGATGTTATATTTAATCTCGACACCGGAAAACACACTGACAGAGGTAATGAAGTTCAGGAGGAGCCGACGAGCATACTCAAACCAATGCCCATAGTAGCACAGGATACCGACGATGATCAATCCGAATGGATAAGTGCCGAAGATGATTCAGAACATGATGATCAGCATGTAACTGTGCATACTGAGCGTACAAAGCGAAGCAATAGAGGGGTTCTTCCACAATATCTCAAGGATTATGAAGTAAATGCAGCAGTTGCTATAAATGATGAACCCGGTAGCTATGAAGAAGCTATACATGGAACGGAGCAAGATTTATGGAAAGCAGCAATGGATGAAGAATACGAGTCATTGCAGAAGAATGGGACTTGGTCTCTAGTAGAATTGCCAACAGGACGTAAACCAATTGGATGCAAGTGGGTTTACAAGAAAAAGGAAGACAATGTTGGTAACGTGGCTCGTTTTAAGGCTCGACTTGTGGCACAAGGTTTTTCTCAGCGTTACGGTGTGGATTATGATGCTGTATTTGCTCCAGTCGCTACTCAGACAACGTTAAGAATCTTGTTAACAATTGCCGGGCATAAACAGATGACAGTTCGTCATATCGATGTAAAGTCAGCGTATTTGCATGGTCAACTGCAGGAGGAGATCTATATGCAACAACCCAAAGGCTTTATAAAACCAGGAACAGAGAAACTAGTGTGCAAACTTCAACGCAGCTTATATGGTCTGAAGCAGGCGGCCAGAGTATGGCATAATACAATTAGCGAATATATGGCAGCACTGAGTTTCAAGAGGTCTAGATCGGATCCCTGTTTGTATGTTAAAGTGTTACCTGGAGGAGGTCATGTTTATTTACTGATCTACGTAGACGACATGTTAGTAGCCAGCACCAGTGAGTGCGAAATCATAAAAATAGAGAAAGAGCTACAGAAACATGTTGAATTAACAGCACTTGGTGAAGTTAATCATTTCCTGGGAATCAGAGTGACCAAAGGAAAAGATGGTTTCTTTTCACTGGATCAAGAAAATTTCGTGAAGAAGGTGGCGAGACGATTTGATCTAGAAAAATCAAAAGGATCAAGTACTCCGATGGATACAGGATATTATCGAGCACGTGAAGGAAGCAAGAAGCTTCAAGACAATATTCTATACCACAGTATGGTAGGCGCCTTACTTTACATAGCCGTAAATACCCGACCAGATATAGCCGTGAGTGTGTCTATTTTGAGTAGACAGGTCAGCAGCCCAACCGAAGCCGACATGGTGGAGTTAAAGCGTGTGGTTCGATATTTGATGAAGACCAGAGATTACAAACTGATACTGACGTCGAATCGCAAAGAACCGTTGAAACTGTGTGGATTTAGCGATGCTGATTGGGGCGGCGATACTTCCGACCGAAAATCTAACACAGGTTTCTTATTTCAGCTCGGAAAAGCTACAATTTGCTGGGCAAGTCGGAAGCAGCCTTGTGTTTCACTTTCAAGCATGGAAGCGGAGTACATAGCGCTAGCGGAAACGTGTAAAGAATTGATCTGGTTGAGACGACTGTTAGAGGAATTTGACGAGAAGCAGCATGACTCTACGGTGATATACGAGGACAACATTGGGTGTATCAACTTCGTGGCGATAGAAAGGCTTTCGCGACGTTCAAAACACATCGACACTCGTTTATGTTTCACGAAGGATCTGTATGATAAAGGCGAAATTGTTCTTCAGTACTGTGCGTCGGAGGATATGGTCGCCGACATTCTCACTAAACCGTTAGGGTGTATTAAGCAAAGGCAGTTTGCAACAGCAATGGGATTAATGAACTAATAGTACTAATTATTAATACATTGAGGAGGAGTGTTGGTATAAATACATTCAATATATTAATACTTCCTGGCAACACTGCCAATGTCGACAAAGCAACTGTCGACAAATCGATGAACTTTAGTTAATAAAGAAATAGGTTAGTTCTCGCTGTAACCTCAACGTGTTCAGTTCATTTGTTCTCCGAAACATTCATACCACATATTTCGAGGCTTCCAACACCCACACCGTATAACATCGCTTTTGGCAAATGAGGAAAATGAATCTAATTGGTAGGTGGCCCGTTTTTCTGGTGGGTGGTAATTTTAGTAACAATTGGAAATTTAATAACCTTTATAAGAGCCGCACTATTTGCTCGACGCATTGTTATTACCATCCCCGGCCATTTGGTGGTTGTTGGGACAGAATCCGCTGCTATCTTAATTAATAACGCTAATAGCAATTGTGATCGGACATACATCGGACGCGCTCCAACAAAACCACTCATCAGATGCATCAAACGGATCCTGCCATGCAGGAGAAGCGATAGTTTGCCAGTGGCTTTTCGAGTGAATTCATAATAGCTTCGGTGCTTTTCATTATTTAACCGCGTGTCAATAATGGTTAGCAAAACGGATGCTAGTGGTGTATGTACCTGCTGGTGTAATTATTTAATTGTAAGTGCAGGCAACTTTGAACTGGTCCATTTTGTGCTTTGGTCGCTACGTTTAACCATGCGATGGAGGAGCTTTAAAAACAATCGTACTGAAGCGTTTACCGACTAAAGGGCAACAAGGGTATTCAATTTAAACGATGCTTTTTACTGGTTGCTGGAATGAGCATTTAAATTTGAGGGTCTTACAAACATACTTGCTCGTTGACTTTATTTACCTTGTAATGGGAGTTCTCCAGCCCGGCGATTAACGTTGATCATTAGCCTTAGTTCTCTTGTTGTTTATTCATATTTATTTATCACCATTATCAATGATTCTCTACGTCTATGGATAGTATGCTTTTATTCACCCTGCCATTGTTGTCAAACAAATGTGCATGCAAAATTTCTTCTAACTAAACCAATATATCAGAAGTTCGAATCAGATTTCAGAACTCACAATGGGAGAAGTTGTATAGTCGTACCTTTGGTATTCAAATCTTTGATTGGAGAACTTAGCTCAAGACCGTTCACTTCAATGGAATTGGAATTCATTATTGACCAAAGAAGAGTAAAGAATTTGAAATGCCTTCAAAGATAACATGGAAACTAGTTTACAACATCCCTACGTCAATTATCACTAAGTAAGTGTACCTGTACCAGGAAAAAATCCTTTCTAAGATCCTTCTGTCGACAAAGGGACTCTTCTAGTACAGGGTTGACGAATTCTTGCTTACGGTGGTAAGCCTTGGTGCTGTTACAGAGTCTTACCAGTTTTGCAACCTGTTACAGTTGATATTTGTTACGATCATCCTAGAAAAGCTTAATTTGTTGGCGATTTGGTCAGGACAAATAGTGAATGTTATCATCACTGTTGACAAAAGCAACGTCGATGACGATTGACAGGAGGGTGACAGCCGTGCGCGTGAAACGAGCCCGCTTTACCAAACGCGAGTGCGCCTGCCGGTATGCACTCAGGAAGATGAGTGCTATGTCGATGACCGACAGGCGAAGGCGATGACCGAGGCGATGAGCGGGCGCGAACGACAAATCGCTGTTTGTAGCGAAGAAACATCCGACAGAGGAAGACGTTAATTTTTTTAATTTTTCTGCTTCTGCTTCAAAACAATTTGTAAAAGTAATAAAAGGAACAATATTAAAAAGCGCGAACTCCTAGTCGGATTATTTGTTGCCCTGTTGCGTTTGCAACAATCACCAACAATGTTACTAGTAGCATCTCTTCTAGTAGCAACTTATGAGTATAAAACAAAAACTGTGTGAATGTCTGATTTTTTTTTTAAATAACTGAAAAGTAAATGTAGCATAAAAAGAAAATTATTTTAGCATTTTTAACGCAATTTTGCGAACCTCTCGTCTACCGGGGCTCTTATCTAACAATATACAACAAAACTAAGATGCTTAATAAATCAAAATAATCTATAAACGTTCGGATGGGGACAGCTGAAAACGCCGTCTGGTCGCTCGCGAACGTTTCAAATATGTTGTAGCGCCCTCGCAAAAAAGGTCGCACGAAAATAATTCTGCCTAATTAAAATGGTAAAATATGTCCCCCGGCCCTCCTCAGACTGGTAAGGGAAAACAGCAGCACGTCCCTTCCGTAAGCGGATGGAAAACCGTTACAAATAACTCTGGTCGACAGGGAGCCTGAAAACTTTCGCAAAACCCCAGCCGCCCGGTATACGGCCACCGTTCCTTTTTGGGCGCATTCGTGCGAATAAATTCCATTTTGTGTGACACGACGAGCGAATTATCTCGTGTCAAAATATTTCCGGCATGCATCTTAACGCTCCATCCACACGCCTGAGATCGTCCCAGCACCTACCGGCAAGTTGTGTGTGTGTTTGTGTGTGTATAGGCCGCCAGCCAAATAGCCTCTCTATTATCGATTCCGTTACGAGGGCAGCATTCTATCGCCCGTCCCGGGACGGAAAGGAACTCGTGCGTTATAGCAAATGAAGTAACAAGTGTGTGCATCAATCATTTGCCGTGTCTTGTGGGTTTTTTTGCCTGAAGTGCAAATCTTTTGCCAGACGTGCGTGAACCACACACCGAAAGAAAAAGGACACATCGCTTCGCAAACACTCGCACGAACACTGATTCGATGTGATGTGGTGGAAGAAATGGGAACTTTTTTCTGTTGTCCTTTTTGCCTATACGACTCACACAACAAACCAACAAAAAAAAATGGGCCAAATGATGAGAAGAAAAGAGGGTCATATAGATAGACGCGCACATGAAGCTGAAGAGATTGCGAACGAACGTTTCTTCAGTGGTTGCGTCTGTACGCTGGATCAGTTTACCGTCAAACTTATTCAAACATAATCGCTGGAAAAATATCTCCGCACGCTTTTATTTTCCCCCTATTTGCGGAAGTGGAAAAGCTTCCTTCCTTCCTTCCTTCTTACACAACCGTCGGGTATGAGTTTTCCGCCGTTTCCACGCGTGAGTGTGTGATGCTTTTGTGGTCGCTTTGTGTTGCGGGAACTCCCGAGGAAAAGCTTGACATGTCCGGGTTACGGTGAAGTGGTTTTACCAAAAACTGTTGTCTTCGTCGTCGTCATCGCTGTCATCATCATCGTCATCGTAGTTGCCGTGTTCCTGTGTATGTCACAGCGCCGATTGAATGGGGGACCCGATACGATGGGAAGCATTGTGGCGATCATCATCCATCATACGTGTGTGGCATGTTCCGGCTGATATGTGTGTGGCCAAAGTGAGTGTGTAAAAAAAAAAACAGTCACCAAAGGGAGGCCCTCTGCATCACGCAGCTAGAAAACCGGAAGGAAAGCAAGCAGAGTGTTCGTTGCCGTTCCGGTTTGATGCCTGGATACCATGGAGTCGCTCTTTCGTTGGTTCGTTCATTCGTTCGTTTGTTCGTTCAATCGCTCGTTCCCTGCCTAACAGGTTGCGAAGTACTCGAGAGGAATCAGTCTTGCAGAAAAACTGATAAGCGTTTGCCAACGCGTTTCGAAAGGTGATACGAAAGTCCGACAGTGAAGTCGTACAACAACAACCCACACACACACACATACACACCAAGAGAGAGCTCCCCTCAATTTTTCTGATGCGTTTCGATACGGAGGTTTCCGGTTTGTTCTATGGCTATTTTTTCCAAACCCCGGCGTTGGCACGTTTTGTGTTTTTTTTTCACTCTTCTTTCTACTCGATATTATTTGCTCACATCTCTCACACTTCAGCGGGCCAGTGTTGTGTTGTTTTATGCTCGTCCATTCGAGGTTTTGTGTGTGTGTGTTTTTTTATTATTTCATTTTCCTCTCGGTTGCTGCCGTTACCATCTTCTTCCCCTTCCAGGCTCGGGCTCGGAGCATCCCCACTGTCTGGGATTTTTCCGGTCGTTATCGATATTTTTCACTTTCCACCAAACGAGTGGAAAAGTTAGTTAGCAAAATAAATTTGCCATCCTTCGTTCACTTTTGTGCGAACAAATATATAAGTAGTCGTAAGGGTGTTTTACGCCTGAGCGAGATTGCACAAAAATGAGTTTCTGTTTTCCGAGTTGTTTGCATGTGTTTGTGTGTAGGTGTGTGTGTTACGGTTTTTGTTAAGTTGAGTGAGTACGTTATCCATTGTTTTTCCTTAGTTTAACTTTCACTTTATGGGATATTTATGCGACCTACTGGTTATGGGTCAAATTTTGCCTTTTGATTCGTTGACACATTCTAAACGATCTAGCATCGTTGAAGAGCTATTAATAGTGTTGAAATATGTGAGATGAATTTAATATATTTTTTAAATAAAAAAAACATAAATAAATGAACCAATTTGATTATTTCGACTGTTTCTTGCAGTTACTGATGAATCTGATAAAATATATCGGAACAATTTTTTAAAGGTGTTTTATTTATTATAAGTACATTAGATTTTAGATATTTCATATTGAAAGTTAATAATAAGGATTTGAAATTATATAAATAAAAAAAGAAAATTGCAAGGGACATTAAAAAAATCTCTTTAAACACAATTTTTTACTCTATACATCTTTATTCATACTCATATCAATGCAAAAATAGCCCCTTTTTCTGTTGCATGGAAATTTATTTTATCTCTTCATTATTCTCTATCCATAAAAACCATTCTGACCCTAATCGATACACTAGCACAACCGCTTCTCGCTTATTTATCGTATTCATCGCGAGTCCCCACCGTCCTCTTCCCTACCGGATCTCAAGGGCATCCCCGGCGCCATTTAGGAGGGCATCCTTTAACGACAGAACTTTTATTCGCCGATCAATCCTTCATCACGGATCACTATCCCCAGTGCTGGGTAAAGGCGCGTGAAAAAACGAGAAAATACGAACCAATCAACTGTCGGCAAGCATATTGATTGGTTGTTTGTATAGACGCACAGTGCACAGTGCCCAGAGAGGACATTCAGGCGCATCACAACCGGGAATGGAATAATTGTCACGAAGGATAAATAATTCGTGCTATTTTTAACGTTTCGGGAATTATTTGATCAGAGCCGTGATGGTTCCGTAGTGCCGTAGCCGAAGACCACAACGTGGCTGGTGCGGTTGTGTTGTACCAAGCGCTCAATCTGCTCTGTGGTTTCGAATGGAAACACACTATTTCATTCACGTTGCTTCAATGGGGTGACCATGCCAAGTGGCAACTGGTTGGTGAGCGATATGTAGAGCAAAAAAGTGTTAACACTTTTAAAACATTGGCAGGGTGAGCCGGAACGTGATCACGAGACGCAGGATGATTGATGTGATCGTCTCACTGGTAGGCGTTCGATTTTCGTTTTTTTAACGTTACGATACTGTTTTTCATCGCAATGTTGTATGAATGAGAAGGATATTCATAGGGATGAAAAAAAATAAAACGCAGGAAATATCTGCATATCGTACGAATAATTGGTATTTTTCCGATAAACAATTCGGACAAGTGTATACACAAGGACAAGGACTGTACCACTGGATTTGCAAAAACCTGGTTGAAACTACGGTACTATTTTTTCCGAATTGAGGTATAAAAAAGTATGCTTTGCTGTGTGTTTTTTTATCACTGGCTTGGAAAAACTTTAGGGATTGCGGAGGTGTTAGAATCAGCTGACGATAAAATTCTAACAAAGCAATATTAACACTTTCGGTTTACTACGTAAAATGATATGCTCTAAGATAGCAGAGTTTGGATTTGAAGTATGCTGTCCAAATATTTTAAAATCCTTCTGATGGTGAAACATCTCTGGGATATCCTATAAATCGCGATGTTTAAATACTTTAGAAAATCGCTACGAGAAAACTAAAAAGAAAAATCATTACCAAAATTACCAAAATATTTAAGGGAATTGAGAAATAATACTTCACGCCGTTTTATTTCAATTTGCCATTAACCAGTTTGAGTGAATTGCATCCTTTCGTGATATTTGAGTGCGTAAGGAAGCCTCTGTAACGTGTGATTTTTTCTCGTATAGCCTTGAGAGGCGAACAAGCATTGTAAACTTAAATAAACATCATGAAAATACTACAAAATATCAATGTAATTTATGAAACAAAAAACACAATTACTTGAAACAATAAAGTAATCACTTTTCTTTAATGCCAGGTCTGCTAGTCTGGCTTCCCATAAAAAATGAAACCCCTTTTACGGTTAGACACGTTCCACCTTCAGCTAGAAGCATTCCTGTCACAATTTGTGTTCGTTTCGTCACTTTTGATTACCGATACGAAAACGTTGACCAATTGGTTGCGTTAGGAACAACAACTTTCCAAACAATTAGCACCACTGGCTGTTGGCTTTATGTTTGCTTTTCGCGATGCTTTCATTTTTCCCCGGTTTGCATCTTCCGGCGTAAACCACATCGTAAGGAAAATGGTGACGAAAGCCTCTTCATAGTGAAAAGGAATGCCTTTTGTCGGCACAGGATCATGTTCGGAGTGACCAGTGTGCATGAAAAAAATACATGTCCACATCATCCACCAGAAGAACTGTTGATGGAAAACAACATACACACAAATCTAAGTGTAAGAAGCAAAAAAGATGCCGTTTTACACAAAGCAACGAAAAGGCAAAGTAATGGGAAGCCTACCAAAGTGCGACGTTTTGTGCTTCTCAGCACATCAAAGAGCATCATCCTTCGATGAAAGTTGGATAAAACCGAGGCAAGACAGGCAAGGCAGGCTGGTCCTCTTTGGATCGTACGTTGGAGTGCTTCAAATTGCTTGAAATGAAATGAAAAACCACATCGAAAACTGTTGAATTGTAACGTCCCATAGTCCAATCCCACTAGAATATACTAATCTTGAGCGCTGTCAAGACTTGCGTTTTTGCGTTAGGCTACGAGGCATGAGGCCGGAACCTCATTTTATCCTTTTTACTCGCGCTGTAACTCTTGCTGAATAAACATCTAATTACAACAGGTTATGGGCCCAGGCTATAGAGTTTAGAAAAATAATTCTCGTCTGCGTGTTTTTTTTTATCTCTTTCGTGAGTTTCGGGTCTTTTTTTTTCTCCATTTTATCGGTGAAATTGTGTTAGTGAGAATGGGTCAAGACACTATCAATTTCGATAAATTGAACGGCCGATCGAATTTTTCGACCTGGGAGAAAAAGATGTTATCTTTTCTTCGTACGCGAGACCTGTACAAATGTGTTCAACCAGCCCCAAACACCGAGTCGGATGAGGACAAACTATCGCGTGCAGTAGGATGGATTTTCCTAGCATGCGAGGATCATGTCACGCATCATTTCGGGAAGGATGATTCCCCTCTTCAAATATGGGAGATGCTACGGAAGACATACGCTGAATCTGGCCAGGGACTGCATCTGCAGGCGGTCATGACGCTATCCCATACGTATCGCTCGGAATGCAATTCCAACGATGAATACATTGGCCGGATGATGGAAGCTTGGCGACGGTGCACCGAAGTGGGAATTACTTTTGAGGACAACATTGTGGCGTTGTTCATGGTGGGTAATTTGGGGCCAGAATACGAAGCCTATCGACAGAGCCTCATTGGCAGTGGCCAAAAAATAACTGTCGATCGAGTAAAGGCAGGGCTTTTAGAGCTGACGCCATCCCATAGCCAACAAAATGGCGCAGAGAAGGCATACTACGGTGGATTGCGCCCGCGTAAGGAACTACATGCGAAACCCGTTGAAATACGTCGAGACACGTCGCAGATAAAATGCTACAGTTGTGGTAGGATGGGCCATTTTAGATCAAAATGCCCAAACGGCGGCAGCGGTGGTAGTCGTGTTAGCGCTGGTTATGGCAGCAGCGGTGGTAGTAGTATGAATCCTGGAAATGGCGGCAACAGTGGTAATAGTGTTGGTGCCAGTGGAACAAGAACGAAAAAGGCGCCAGAAGCGAAGTATGCAAGTGCATTGTCTGCCAGCTACGAGGAAGTTGCAAATGATTGGTTTTTAGACAGTGGTGCATCGTGTCACATGACATCAAGGAGAGAAATCCTGAGTAATTTTCGCGCTTCGAACAATCGCTACATAACAGTTGCGGATGATAGAAAGCTGAAAGTGGATGGGTGCGGTTCTGCGGTGGTAATAATTGGCGGTAATCATTTATTACTGAGAAATGTGCTTTATGTACCCCAGCTGAAAGCCAGCTTGATCTCGCTTGATGTGGCATCGCGTACCGGTCACCGTATAGTGATAGAAAATGGCGTCTGTACGATGATTAAAAAACATTGTGGTAGTGTGTTGATTAAAATTCCGTCCATCGGAGGAGTTTTTAAGATAGATTCAAACCACGTCAAATGTTTGCTGTCTAAGGACGAAGGGTTGATCGAGTGGCATAGAAAAATGGGCCACATGTGCTACAACGGGTTGAACAACCTGAGGAAAACGAACAGTGACGTCCATTTTGAGGGCAACCAAGAAGCCATCCGTGGCTGCATCAGCTGTGCCGAGGGGAAGCAGACGCGAGCCCCGTTTCGGAAGAAGGAGGTCAACATTAAGACATCGAGGATCTTGGATCTAGTCCACACCGACGTTTGCGGCCCAATGAGTATATCTTTGGGAGGATCGAGGTATTTCGTTGTTTTCATTGACGATTTTTCACGAAAAGTTTTTGTTTTCTTCTTGAAGGAAAAATCTGATGTCGTAGGAGTCTTCCGAAAGTTTAAGGCGGAGGTCGAAAATCAAACCGGCATAACCATAAAACGTATACGATCAGACAATGGCACCGAATTTGTTAATAACGAAATGGCGAAAATTTGCGAAGCTTCCGGGATCGTTCATGAGAAGGCACCCCCATACACTCCTGAACTTAACGGCGTATCAGAAAGGATGAATAGGACTCTGATAGAGCGAGCGCGCTGCATGATCTCGGATGGAAATCTGGATCGAGCATTATGGGCTGAGGCCGTGCAACATGCAGCATTCATCATTAACAGATCCGTTAATCGATCACTGGGGAACCGCTGCCCGGAAGAAATTTGGACCGGAAAGATACCGAGCCTCGTATCATTGAAGATTTTTGGTAATCCTGCCATGGTGCTTCTGCCTAAGATTGCTCGAAAAAAGTGGGATCCAAAGGCTGTAGAAATGCAATTCATCGGGTATTCAGATAAAGTGTTTCGCTTCTATTGGCCGAAAACAAGACGTGTATTTACTAGTAGAGATGCAACGTTTCTTCCTCACAAACCGATGAAGACTGGTTCCTTGTTTTTTGGCGATGACGACGATGATGTCGGAAGTATATCAACTTCAGTTGGGGTATCGAGTCGTACCAAAAGAGAAACAAAGACAGATACAGGCATTAAGAGCGAAGATGAACGTCAGGTTGATTCTCCTTGTGAGGAGGAATATGTAGATGCAGAAAGCAATAGCAATGACGATTGCGATAACAATGATTACGAACAACCTATCCCGAGACGATCGCAACGAATACCACGTCCTGTCACTCGTAATGATTTTGTGACTTATTTCACAAGGGATTGCAGCCCAGAAGATCCAAAGGATCGTGAAGACGCGTTGAAGACGCATGACGCGAGATCCTGGGAGAAGGCAATGAATGATGAATTATCCTCATTTAAAAACAACAATACTTGGACATTGGTTGATCTCCCACCAGGCCGTAAAGCCATAAGAACAAAATGGGTGTACAAGAGAAAACGCGCAGAAGACGGTACGGTAATCCGACATAAAGCGCGTCTTGTTGCCAAAGGTTGCAGTCAACAGTATGGCGTTGATTATGCTGAAACCTTTTCACCGGTGGTACGTTATGGTTCGCTACGCCTATTAATCGCTATGGTTGCTGAAAGGGGCATGAATATAGATCAGATGGACGCAGTTACAGCGTATCTGCAAGGAAATATACAAGAGGAGATCTACGTCATGCAACCTGAAGGTTTTGAAGATGACACGGGCAGAGTTTGTAAACTGAACAAGGCCATGTATGGCCTGAAACAAAGCGGACGTTGCTGGAACAAGTGCCTTGATGAAGCATTATTATCGTTCGACCTCAATAGATCAGCCGAAGATCCTTGCGTCTATTACAATAGCAACAGCAGTCTGATAGTTGCTATATATGTCGATGACATTTTAATATTTTGGTCAGATGCACAGATACGTAATGAACTCAAGGCTAAACTCTCGGAAACATTCTTAATGAAAGATTTAGGCCGCGCTCGCTCATGTATAGGTATGACGATCACCTATGATGAAGGTATGATCAGTATTGATCAAACGAAATACGCTACAGAGATAGTTCATCGCTTTGGCATGCAAAACTGCTATGCAGTGTCTTCACCGTGTGATGCTTCACACAAATTAACTGCAGTATCAGAAGAAGCTGAAGATGATGTACCATATCGCGAAGCAGTTGGAGCTTTACTTTACCTAGTACAGGGAACCAGACCGGATTTGGCCTTTGCAGTTAGTAACGTAAGCCGATACAATGATCGCCATGACAGCACCCATTGGTCAGCGGTCAAGAGAATCTTGAGATACCTCAAAGGGACCGTAAATTACAAAATTAGCTATCGTCGTGGAACGGGTGGATACATCAGCGGCTACGTCGACGCAGATTGGGCCAGCGAACGTGACGGTTGCAAATCATATTCCGGTTACGTCTTTAAGCTAGCAGGAGGAGCTGTGTCGTGGTCGTGTAAACGACAGGCTTCAGTCGCAGTTTCCAGTACTGAAGCGGAGTATGTTGCTATGGCTCATGCAACAAAAGAGGCGATTTGGTTACTTCGGTTTATTAACCAATACGGAAAACAGAAGAGTATTAAAATGTACTGTGACAATCAGAGCGCGATGGTAATGGCTAGCAGGGAAGCGTATAGTCCCAGGGCCAAACACATCGATGTAAGCTACCATTTCATTCGCGAACATGTTAGTAGCGGTTTAATAATACTTGAATACGTTCCATCCGCAAGCAATGTAGCAGACGCGTTAACGAAGGGTGTGAACGGTGCTAAAATGAAGTACTGTAGAGAAGGATTCGGGATGGACTCTATCGGATAGTTAGGATATGGTATGGTCCGAGTTGGGGTGTTGAATTGTAACGTCCCATAGTCCAATCCCACTAGAATATACTAATCTTGAGCGCTGTCAAGACTTGCGTTTTTGCGTTAGGCTACGAGGCATGAGGCCGGAACCTCATTTTATCCTTTTTACTCGCGCTGTAACTCTTGCTGAATAAACATCTAATTACAACAAAAACTCACGCGCAACGCACTGTTGGAGACATAAGCTGCAAAGAAAAGCGAACAAAAAATAGAAGCACAGAAAAAAAGAAAAACGAAGCGGAGAAACGAAACATACAGCAAGAAAGAGATGCCAGCATCAAGATTTCCCACCACTTGTCAAACGGCCCTACGTTTAGCGTGAGTGAAGAAACGTGAAAACTTCACCACAATAACGTCAAATGAACAAACCATGTTCCTTTTGTGTTTGGCTTTTGGACGTTGTTGTTGTCTCCTATTCAGCTCGCTTTCCTTCATTTCAATGCTCTGTTATTCTTTTATTTAACTTTCCTTTTTATGTTTCCTTAGGTACATCGGTTTGTGCGTGTGTTTTTTTTTTATCTCGCTTATCATCTCACCATTTACTGTTGCTTTTATAGGACTTTTAATGTGTTTGCATGTTTTATTCTTTGTTGAATGTTTTTGGCTTACTTGTTTGTATCGTTCTCATTTGTAAGTGCAGCTAAATTTTGGAAGGAACATGTTCTTTTATATTGTCACTCTGTGTTTTTATAAATTATCTTATTTTTCATGTAATATGAAATTTTCCTTTACGACAATATTAGCAATCAAAACCTACAATATGCTCTCTATTCGTTTTAGTGTATAATTTTCGTGTCAAATCGTTTGAAGCCATGTTTTCCTTTTTTATTATTATTATCTTTTGATCAAGCTAGCAGTACTGCGCAAAGGCCCTTCCCCAAGTAGAAGGGCTCGCTAGTTTCTTCATCTTGGAAACCTTTAAAGATTTCCATCTCAACGTGACCGGCTTCTGGTAGCTTTTGGTTGAAAGTATGCCAGAACTAAAGCAGTAAAACGTAAGCCAGACAATGTACGAAAAGCGCCAACTTCCGGTACGAATTTCCTGACTTCCGTTCGTGTGCAAGGGTCTTTTTTCGAGGTGAAGTAAAGAGAAGAGAGAAAAAACCGATGGCACGAAGAACTCGTACAGACGGCGTAAGCAATGAATGGGCAAAGGAAAAGTAACAACAACAAAATAAGACGACGTCGGCTTTGTCTGTGGCGGGATCAACATTTGACAGCTTTTCACGCTCCTCCCGGTCGTCCGCACAAACGTCCGCAGGCTACGACCGTGTACATGGGGTTTCGTGTGCTCCTGCAAGTAGCTACAGTTTGCGTTTCAGTTGCCGTATTATTTGTACACTTCAAATTTTCTTCCATGCTCGGTGGGGTTGGCGTACGCCATTCTTTTCAATTGACGATAGCTTCAAAATAATACTTCGAACCCGGCCATGACACGGTTGCTCGGTGTGGAGTGTTTGTGGGGCTGCGAAAATATATTTCTTCGTGTTTTGCTACGGGGTTTTTTTCTTTATTGGCATCGAAAAAAAAACCGAACTGTTCCAAAATGCCCGAATGAAAAGAATGAAGAAGGATATTTTCATGGTTACACTCACCCCTGCCTTTGTTGTGTGCCCTGGACCCATTCTCTGTTTTCTTTATTTTGACATTTATCAACAACAATATCATCAACGTTTACTCTTACCATTCGTTTTTTCTTCTCTTAGGCTAAGTATCCCATTTTCGATGTTTTCCCTCAGATCCGAACGACCTTTCGTGGGCTTTGATTATTTTGTTTTCACTTTCGGGTTTTTACCCTACTTGACGCCAATTTGAAAGTAATGAGTTTTGGCGCACAAGGTGTGAATGTGTTTTTGTATAATGTGACAAGACCGTGATGCGGTTTGTGCTGTGGTTTGCCGGATTGCAATAGATTTATTTTATGTTATTTTTTAGGCTTCTTGTTGAGAATTGAAGACTTTTGCAGTGTTGTTAAAGAAAATAGTTCCAATAGCTAGGACGAGTTTAATCGAACTTTTATGAAAACTGTCTAAATATGCGATTTCGATGTTCGTATACAAATGAAAATAGCTTATGTAGTTAATTTTGCTTTGCTTTTACCTTAAGAAAGGAGCGTCCGGATTGCCAAACCGTATTAAAAATTCAAATAGATACAATATGGTATAGCCAAGGTACAGTAATAAAATAATTAAAATCCTATTACTTTTGTATTAAAGTTTGGATAGAAATAAATGGCACATATGCTACGAATTTATTCATATTCTAATTGATCAAAAACGAAGGACTGGGATACTAAATTTATCAAATTATTACAAAGTTATGGGATAGTGAATGAATGCCTTGTGATTGGAATCTGACATCATCTAGCCAATTTGCAAGATGGGAGACAAACTAGAGTGCATGGGATTTACAAGAGAATTACGGTGGTAAATACCGTTTACAACATCTTCTTCTTCTTGGCTTTAACGACCTTACAGGTCACGCCGGCCATTTCTGGCTTACTAGACTTATTTCTACCACGTAGCCGGATAGTCAGTCCTTGCTACGGGGGGACTGTCCGGATGGGATTTGAACCCGGTCCGGCCGTGTGGACTGGCGCCGTTTATCACATCAACGCGTTTACAACATATTTACCCTAATATTATAATATCGACTTGTCGCTTTCGACGAGGAAAAATTTAGAAACTATCATAGAGGATTCCGTAACTGACTACTGATAAAATTTAGTGCATACGGCAGATCTTATAGAGGAGGGGGAAAGAACAGCTCTACTTCTTCCAAATCTTCATAAATTTCAATGCCATATGATAATAGTCTGAGTAAAAATGGACGAAACAATAAGCATTTTTGGGATCCAGGCCAAGCTTACCAAACTTGTATTAATGACTATAATCGAAGTCACATGTAGGGAGAAAGCAGTTGAATGACTTTCTGGACCCTTTTGTACTAGTAAGATCCTGCGCTAAAGAAATGGGCTACTTTTCCTATTCTTCAACTTAGCACTAGAGAGGGCCATCTGCGACACAGAGGAGGTTAACGCGATCTATAAGCCCCGAGTTCGAGTCTGACGAAACCTTTTTAGCCGCCTTCGAGAGAAAGATGGTCAGCCGATTTTTTAGCCTCGTATGTGTGGAACGACAATCGAGCTCCATGAGTTAGACTGAATCGTCAGGCTCCGATGGGCTGGTCATATACTAATTCGAAAGGCAGCGGTCGACAAAGTTCGTTAATGTCCATTTATGTCGTCCTTATGTACAGAGAAGGCGTTTTAGGCCCGAAGCTGAGATAGGGTGATGGCGTTTATACGATCGCCAGAAAGGCCGATATAGTGAGCGGTTTAGAGAACTCTTGCAGAAGACCAAGTCCACGAAGAGGTTGTCGCTCCAGATAAGTAACAAAGTAGTAGTAATCATTATTGTAACAGTTCTTTGCTCAAAATTTATTACAGATTTAAAATAAAATTTAATTGAAAAAATAACCTTTTTCAATGATTTACCATAAGTAAACTTAATCTTAACTAAGAAAATTTAGTTTTCATGCGATTCAAAACTATATTTTTTATCAAATTTAGAAAAAATACAAGGGAGACATTTTACAATTTTCAGTTTTTTTATACAAGTGTTTTAATTATTGTTATATATTTAATGAAGAAATTTCATCACCAAAATACTGACTGCATGGTAATATAATAAATTTAATTGACGATAAAAACAGTGCCTTTTTTGTAAGTCTGCATGATAAAGTAAAAAAAAGTACCGAGCAAACTATTAAGCAAACCAATCTGGTATAATTTGGGATAAAAGCTTCAAAACTTCCGTATTTTTGAACACCTCCAATTGCCAAGTAGAAACTTGTGTTATTTTTTTTTGTATCCCCATCGCCACTAGTCAGATTACCCGAAACATTACCGCAAAGTGTAGCGAGTGGCAAAGTTGAAGAGCAACAGGTCGCTCGTTTGAATTCGAGTTGAGAGTTGTTGTGTGGCATACTTAGCACCGGCGGGGCATACGATTCCCGATGGGTTACTTTTTGCTGGCAAAGGCAAATTTTCCACTTGTACCAGACAGAGCAGCATCATCAACAGCGGTCGATGTCTTTCGCTCATTCCACGTTCCACTTTTATCTTCTACTCTCTCCTTCTGTTTCCTCCAATGGGCAAAGAAGTTTCCCGTGCAGGATGTTCTACCGTTGCCGAGCGGTGAAAGGTTTTCTCCACTAGGACGGTTCTGTTCTGCCAGACAAACTCATAACCGTTCACCGTTCACCGGAGGAAATTATGTTAATTTGCATGCAAATTATAATTACCTTCGTCTGATTCTGTGCCTTCTACTCGGCGGACCAGGTTACCATCGTTGCGCGAGTTGATGATAAGTACGGGCACGGGGTGTATGTTTCCACTCGTGTTTAAATTTGATTGATCATGCATAATAACAAATGTCTCCATTTATTGCTTTATACGTATCAGTACTGATGGAATGGTCTAATAGAGATTTTTTATACGTAAACTAAATAATTAAAACAAATAACTCTTGAGAAACCGAAAGAAAACTCGATTTTAATGTTCTTTTATTTTTACATTATGTTTTCTTTTTTGTTTTTAAAGTGATTCAAGTCATGATTAATTTTTTTGTTTGCACGGAAAAAATAAACTGAAAGCAAAAAGGCGACCAGAATAAGGCAGCAAATTGCTGGAAAATTGTTTTTCCTTTTTGTTTGTACTTGTGTGCTTCACAGCTTCAGCAAATTGCGAAACTCATTAGCTTCTGGTTGGTATAGTTGTGGTCAGGCATTACCGTTGGATTTGCTCAGCCTGCTGACCGCTCGAGTAGAGATTAATTAGCCAAACAAAATGTAAGTCACGTCGGTAGGCACGGTGGCAGAATTGTGCAATCCTTTTCTTCTTGATGGTCCCGAGCTAAAATTTGCTTAAAGAAAGGATGGTTCTGATGAGTTAGCTGAAGGTGGATATGTTTTAAAATTCAAACCTCATTTCGGAAGGAAAAAGGCACTGTGAACACGAACCAGGTTGGGTTTATTCGATATTATATTAAATTAGCATGGTTTGATGCTCCCGGCAATGCATAAATACTGTGTTATTGACAGAGCACTGGAAAGAGTCCGGTTGAAACAAGTTTGCTGCTGCATCCATACGGTCCAACCGTCCGGCATGTGCATGTGCATCGAGTTGATTTATGCACCGGTTTATTGATGCGGCTAGTCATCATGAATTAATTTAATGCTCTTATTGTTCGAGTGTGTTCCATCATTTGGAAGCATATTTGCAGCTTCCGGTAAAGGTGAGCTTTTACCGTCGGGCTGAAACACTACTAATTGAGTTAATTTTGTACCGATTCCCTGGTAGTGTACGTGGTGTAGCTCAATTTGAATGCATTGTAGGTGAATCACTTTTGGTAGCTGCTGTGGAAGCATTTCAATGCTCCGATATTTAGGTTGCAATAATAGAAAATAGCTAAAGCTAGTTTTTGTAGAAATGTGAATGAATGAAATTTTATTTTTAGATGTAAAGGTAAATAATAGTTGTTTGAACTCTAGCGCCGTAACAGGGGCATTTTGTAGATTATTTATTAGCTTATTTAGACTTGCTTCATTATAGCATTGTTCGATTTGGTTGAGTTATAAAGTATGTAAACAATATTGTGTTTTATTGAATTTCATTGTAATTTTGTAACAAAGGGAAGGCATATTATGAACTCAGTGTGACAAATAATGTGTAGTAAATTTGTATGTCTCTTGAGTCATGACCATGGCTTCCATACAGCATGATTGTTGAAATGTGTAAAATTTCAGAAAAACAAATTCAATAAATAATCAGCAAGAAACATTAAAAAAAGCTATGTCTCTTTCGTTTTCCTGGAGTATTTGTCGGTCATGTTGCCTAGTCGTACATTCTTCTTTCTTGGCTTAAGGACCTTACAGGTCACGCCGGCCATTTCTGGCTTACTAGACTTATTTTACCACTTAGCCGGATAGATTTGAACCCGGTCCGGCCGTGTGGACTGGCGCCGTTTATCACATGCACCACGGGACCGCCCCCTAGTCGTACATTAGTAACAACAATATTGAACCAGCTATGAAATCTGTATTGACTTTTAACAGTAGAAGGACTTGAAAGAGTTTTACTTATTATACTGTGGATGTATAATAAGTTTGAAAAAAAAAAATCGATTTCGATTTTTTTAATGATCTTACACGACCGGAACGTACCTTCGTACGTACGAGTAACTAAACTATCTAGCCAAGAAAAATCAGAAATGGCAGGAAAAGACTTCTTGAGCTTGAAGTGCCTCAAAAGAGGAAACATTTTTTTCTTGTTGCGGAAGAATGGTCAGTCCATACCTATTAATAGAAACATATGTCTTACTATAAACAAGACAAAGATTTTAAACTGCAATAAAGAAGTTACCTACAGTCAACCCCCTCATAACGAGTCCCATTTTAATGAGTTGTGTGAAAATCGATTAAATCAAAATATTCTTTTCAATGGACAAAATCTCGTCAAGCGAGCATTTCCGATCCAGAAATTTCTTTTTCAGTGCCGAAGTCGTAACATCGAAGAAACTTTAGCCTGATATTGACTGTACAGAACCTGTTCAGATCAATACCATTTGAGAACCAGCCGTAAATTAAATTAATGACGTTGGCCAAAAATTTAAAAATTAAGAATTGACGACAATGATAAGGAGTGGAGCTACACGTGAAGCTACGAGTAATTGACGTGAATGAAACAAATGCTATTTCTCATTTTTGGTCCTCATAACGAGATTTTCGTATGACAACTCATGGTTGGCAGAAATGGATTTAACTTGTTATAAGAGGACAGACAGAATGTAAATATAATTAACTGTATTTGAACCAAAAGATTGTCAAATGCACGTAAATGTCTCAAAGTATTTTAAATAATTATTTCGAATGATGTCATTCGTATAAGGGGATTATAGTCAAAAATTTTATAAATTCTATTCATTGCAGAGTTCTATTTTCTATAATTGATTTTAGTAACTTCCATTGGAATCTTTTGTATACATTGATAGTGTTTATGGAATACATCATCATACAGTACGCTTTGTTGAATTACGATTTTACCTTTAAGTCGGATTCTCATCCAATAATTTCAACCTGCTTCAGAAAGTTCACGACATCCTGTTGGACCCTCGTGTGTTAGCAGCCGAGAATAACACGTTCGGTGGAAAGTTCATTGAAAATGTATCTATCCACCAACCCCCTGAAGCTGAAGGACGGAATGGTTAGAAATAGTGTCATGTTCCAAATTAAGTCATAACTTTCTTCGGTTTCACCCGCGAGACTCGCACCATTCATACGCTACCCTCACAGGGTGGGTTCGTGTACGCGTGTGTTGGTGTGGCCGCATCTTTGCCACCGAAGGGTCGTCGCCGTACGGTGTGAGATTTCAAGTTGCAATTCCAACGGGCAATCTTCATTCGACTCGATGAGCCGTCGAGAGTGTCCTTTTGGGATCTTTGCCAGTGCCGCAGCTGTGGCGCGCTGACGCATCCCTCGGGCGTCACACTATCAGCCAACGAAACCGGACAGGCGGTGGCTAGTAATACGATCGCTTTTCATCCCTCTCATTCGCTTCTTGCGGACGGAAACGAGACGGAAAGACGACCGGCAGCAATCTTTGGGCAGAAACCGTCCTTGCATTCAGCTGAGATTAATATTTTCTCATTTATTAGCTGTTCGGTGCTCGGAATCAACTGATACTTTTTACGACCTTTTCCCCCCCAACACAAACACACACACCCAAGCCCATTGCTTTCCCCCTGGAGGAAGGAAAGAATGTTGAACCGCCATCGGTCGCTGTTTGGTCGCTGCTTGATGGTTGAGAGTTTTCCGTGCGCTCCACGGAACCGTTGAGGTTAATTATAATTTATTTAAACTGATATCCGGTTCCACCCGGTACCCGGCATTGATGATGGTCGGAACATCTTACCAGCGAGTGCAAAATGTCGCCAGAACGACCCATCGGACCGAACGACTCGGTACAAGGAGGTAAAGTTAAAGTTAGAGAGCGACAGTTAAGATGCGATTTTTTTCTTCCATTTCCCACCAAAAAGCACTAAGAAAAGCTTAGCCAGATCGAGAGTTTGTGACAGAATGTGCAGAAAATGGAACCAAAATAAAAAATATGTTTCAACCAATTTCCAACTGCCAACGGAGTGCGCGGGAGGTTGTAGTAATCCAATCCCCAGCATCCCGTACAATGCATCCACCGGAATGAACGTTCCAAAGGACAGAGCCACACGTTCGTTAAATTATCGTAACCACACTGGGTGCAATCTAAATGGCATCGCGTCCATTGCGTTGCGGTGTCCATTGGGTTGATCTCCGGGAACGGTTCTCCAGGATGCGAACGGTTCATTGTCACTTTGGTCGATGTGAATGTTCGCAATGGGCCAGTGGCATCGACATGAAACGCATTTGCCATTCCTACCTGTTCGTGGCACAGGTTGAACTGTTGGGGTGGTTAGCGCAAGAGATATTGATATTATTAACGCGTGTGGCGTTACCGTACGGTGCGGCATGATAGGAGGGCGTGCGGTTTTATAGTGTCCCGTGGTGCTTCCATCACCACCCAACGCAGACATTCTAAACGATCGTTGCTGCTACCTGAAACGAAGTCACTTTAGCTCCGTTTGGTGTCGCGTCCTGATCGCAGACCGTGGAAGCGTGGAAGCGAGAAACAAAAAAAAAACACCAACTCTCGCTCACCACTGGCTCTCGTCCGGCTCGGTATTGGTCCATGTTTTACGCTAGTTGGCGAAGTAGAAGGAATGGCCAGAACAGGCAAGGAACGGCTTATAATAAATTAATTTTATCCCTTTTTACAACGGAACGCCACCCAACTTTTATGCCACCGAACAAACGAAGAATCCCAGCACCAGCCGGGGGTTTTTGGTCGTCTGCAACACCCGGACTATCCAGGACTACTTCCGGTTCGTCCGGTTCGACCGATCCCCATCCCTTTTCCGTGCCGTTCCGCAACAACAAAAGCCCATTATGGTGTGTTTAATTGCCTCTATTAAATTAATATAATAAGTTTTGTGTTCTTCCCACCAGCGTCCGGTTCCATGTAGCACCATCGGCACCGAAACGGATTGGATGGCCAAACATGGTGGTGTTGGGGTGATGGGATCCTTTCCTTCTTTTTTTTTTCTTCTAGTTCGGATACCATCCTCACGTCAAAGCGTTCTGTCTTCATCATCGGCTTCTTACCATACCCAGGTTCGGTGTCGAAATCGTTTGCTCGTTCCGGTTCCGGAACTGGCAATATTGAAGACTAGCCCAAATTTCATGTCCATACGACGAGTGGAGCAGAGGTTGTCTGCTTGTCATCCTGCTTTTTTCCTACACCAAAGCAACACCATTGCGTGTCTTCGTGCCAAAAGTGGGCGGGAAGTTTGCCCTTCTGCCTGAGGCATCTATTACCGGGTACGGGTTGAACTTTAGTTCGGCATGGTTTTACTTTTTTCTTCGCATTTTTTTTTATTCCTCCCGAATTTAGCTTCTCGCTGTGTGTTTGTGAGTTTTCTTTCCAATTTTCCTTCACCATCCATTTTCTTTCATTCACAGGGGTATGTGGAGTAATAGTGCAGAAAATTAATTAACTCGTTATTGGACGTGGAGCTAGCAAGGTTGGCGCCTGATAACGTCGATGGGAACCGGAACCCGCTGAATGAAGTGAGTGAAAAATTGGACGGATAAAGTTTTACCGATTTTCGCGATATTGGGGTTGCGGTAATCGGAGTTGTTGGATCTTGTTTTTTTTTGCGTTTATAACAAAGCTGCCATTCGTTGAGTGTAAAGAAGGAAAGTGCTTCGACTGACGATGCGTATTCGGTCGCTAATTGGAGTGGATAGATTAAGAAATTGTTGTGAAACGGGAAGGAAGGAAGTAAAACTAATATTTAAGGAGCGAACCACTATTGTTGTTCCTTTCACGTTTTGTCTTATCTTTTGTTATACTTTTGTTATTAATTTTATAAACGCTTTTGCGTGATGTTTGCAGCTGTTTTAATCCTATAGATTCGGAAATTAGGTACGAGAATGAAATGTTTGCTGTCAGAATCGGTTTCATGTGCACCTCATGTATCATATTTAATTACATATATTCTACCGTTCTAATTAGCACATTAATATTTGAATTAATTTGACTAGGCTAACACTGGTAGCGTGAGGTAGGCTGAACATGTGTATGGTGATCTTCCTTTTGACTATACGATCGACTTTGTCATGACGGTCGGTTATTTGTTTTACAGATTTGCAAGACTGGACGAACTTTACAGGTAAGTGAAGTCATTGCTATAGGTAGTTAATCTATGTAAGATTCGTTTTATGATGTTTATTTCATTGGTCCAAGGCCGAGTCACACGATCATTCGATAGGCTCGAGGTAGATCGATATGCATAACGATTCTTAGAGAATGATGAGAACTCGTGATCTTTCTGAATCCACTACGAACAGTTGTCTCGGGCATCTTAAGCTCATGCCTACAAGTGTTTTCTGATTATAATATAAGAATTCAGGAATAAGAATATAAGAAAAAAAACTAGCACGACTTCTAAACAAATTCGCTGAAATCTGATTTCTTATGAATTTTTATAACGTTTTGTTCTGCAATGATTATGTTTGTCGTAATCGGAATTGATAACACATCCGAATCGATGGTTTTTATTCAAGATAGTTCCACATTCTGGTGACTGGCCTTAGCCAAATGAATTGATTTTTGTAAGTTTTGTTTAAGTTATAAATTATTTTAGTTTTTGAAAGGAAGGCAAATGGGAACTCCTGTTTATATCTAAAGTTTTTAATGTATTTTTGTAAAACCCAAAGAAAAAATACAAACTAACTATACAATAATATATAAAGTGTCAGTAATCATAAACTTGTGATATTAACATTTCCAGAAAAACTAAATCTAAAAGTGAAGTGAAAAGTGATTTGTGGACAATAGTTGTGCCTCTCATCTCATCACAAAACTTGGTTGGCCACGCGTATTCTTGGGTTACTAACACACTGTTTATGTTGTTATTGCTTGAGAATACACGTAGTTGACTAGTGTTGTTCATCGAAATCATCAAAACGACAAGCACCGTTGGAAGAAACGTAAAAATGATACAATGTCAAGTGTTTCAAATGAAAAGAAAATGAAAAATCAAAATCAAAATGTGAAAAAAAGATCATAAAGTGTTTAAAAAAGGCAACAAAAGAGGCTGAATGTGCAAACTTACCAAACACACACACACACACACGCACATCGAGTAGTATGCTATCAGTGAGATTGTTTTGCTGTGTGTTGGGTGGACCATTATTATTATGGTGCGGCTTATCACGATAAGGGCTATTGCTGTTATTATGGTAAACGAGGGTGATTTCTGTTCCTGTTTTCCTTTTCCCTTTGATTGATTGCAGTGTATCGTAACGGATAAAGTGCTCATTCGGTGGTGATGTAGTGTGGACAGTTATTTTTATCGATTATTGATTTCAGCAGGCACGTTAAGAGGGTTGCGAGCGCACCCATGTTTAGTTTAATGACTGGCTGTTAGGGAAATATGCCGCCCTTCATACGACACATTAGAGTGTGGTAACGATCAAAGATTTGTATCCTTTCCTTTTGTGTGTGTTATTTTTTTGTTCGTTTTTCCCCTACGTTTAATGTTGTATCGATTTGATTTGTACAAACTTATCGTTTGATGGAGGTGGATTTTGTGTGTACTTGCTTTGGAGTATCGCTGCGATGTAAATTATTTGCAATACTTATGGGCATCGAGAGGTGCCTAATGAAAGAATAATTTAAATTCGACACATATTACATTCCTGTCATTGATGAAGTTTTAAATGTAAATTATTAATATTTAATTTGCCTCAATGAAACATTGCATCTGATGAATTCGAAATAAAACTCCATTTCGTACAAACTGAATAAGTGAAATTATTGTTTCAATTAATCGTATCTATGCTTCAATATGCTATGAGGTATTCAAATTTTTGAATGCATAAAAAGGACGAATAATTAAACAAATGGAAACCTCAGCAGTAACGGGATAAAAAAATATTGCATTGAAAAAAGTAATATCAATTATCACATACTTAATTAGGGACTTGATCATTAAATAACAAAAAAATCAAGTTTGTTCGTGGTTCGTAAATTTAAAATATGCTATATACTAGCTAATGAGGCACTGCAACACCCTTCCTGTCTTGCATTAGCTCAACCTCTTTCTAACGGACGCACCAACTCAATCATTTCATCTCAGTTTCAGCCTACCACTTAAAAGCTTCAAAACACTTTACTTGGTCAAACATTCTGGGTTATATATAATTTTTATATAATCATCGCTTAGACCAACACCACAGAAAGTATAAGTTTTAAAGTTTTCTTAATCTGTAGAATGCTCGGACGACATTAAGCACCCTGTCTCTTCTGTCTTCTTGTCCTGCTCAGGGTAGAGCAGGTCGTGAAGACATAGTCAGGTATTCAATTCGGTTTACAGGAAACTTGGTCTAGGGCTGCAGTCCTGCATCCACGGCTCCATCCGATCTCCGACAGGTTCAACTCTACCTGAACGGGTCGCAAACGAGCACCTTCCTGGTGGGCCATGAGTCCGGCATCCTCATCACGTCCCCAGCCATTGCACACACCACCAAAGATAGTCCTTAGCACCGTCGTTCGAAAATAGCGAGTGCATTGGCATCCTCCGTTAGCAAAGTCCAGGACTCGTACCCGTATAGGACTACCCGACGTATCAGTGTGCGATATATCGTGCATTTCGTGTATTGCTGGAGTCTTCAGGAGTTTGTGGAGCCCGTAATAAGCATGAATTCCCTAACCATTGTGAATTCGGTCGTCACTGTTCATGTTGTTGTCCGAAGTTACGATCGTACGAAGGTACCACTCCTCTACCACCTCGAGATCGTCGCCGTCTACTGATACTCTACTTCCGAGTCGGGCTCTAACACGGTCTGAGCCTCTGGCAGGGCTTAATGCACATTAATGTACACGAAATACATTTAATGTAATTAACTGCTTGATTATAATTGTTTCATATTGGTGTGTTAGAATATTTCTAGAGGATCAGTCGAAGTTGGGACTTCAGAGAATTCCCGTGAGTGTTTTTCCAAGCGCTATGTAAATGCGTTCTGGACTTCTGAAGAAAGAAAGTTTTGGAAGCTTGGAAAGAAATGATCGAAAATTATTGTTATAGTTATGACATTGAAGACACAATTGATGTTGTAGTTCACTTAGAAGATAAAATAGTTTAGGTGTGATGACTAGCATTTAAAAAAGTGCTAAGGATATTAAAAATTGAGCCCATATCTACATTATTGTCTTAATAAGACAGTGATGATTAATGGAAGGATGCTAGATCGGACAATTTTGAATTTTGTTTCTGTGTTCAGAAGTGGAAAGCCTTAAAATCCTAGACATGGAATACAAGGCAGTAAAAGGAAAATAATAATATATGGATCAATGAGGTAAGTTGAGGAAAAAGTAATCCAATATTTTTTGGTGAATTTCGAGATTTTTTAACTTATTTTGCGAAACAATTCTAGCAACTGATTTTCACAATCTTCTTTTAATACCAAATTGTCATTGAAACTCTCATTCAAACGGTTCAGATTTTGGCAATGGAGATCTGATTTTAGGGAACAGATGCATCGTGCACCTTTACTCATCGTAAATGATTCGTTTGTAGTTCCACCAAATACCACCAGCAGAACCTTTCTGATCATTAGTAGTGGTATGACCACCGTTTCAGTTAAAGGGTTTCATTTCTATAGGCTACAGCAAAGAAATTTTGTTGTGGATAACATCGAACATATTTTTTTTTGGAATGTATTTGAAACTGTTATAGATTATAGGTCTGGGCGATACTACGACTACAAGCATGCCGGTTAATTTTGATTATTTCTGTAATGTAATAGACATTTTTGATGAAAATAGAACAATGATGTTCTTGTTTCTAACTTTATCATTTAAAATACCCCACATATTGTTTTGTCACTACTGATATTTTAAACCGGTTTATAAAATTAGTGTAATACCGTCATACAATTCAGCATTTAACCAACGCAAAAGATATTGATTCGTTCTAATTCCTCATTAATTCTACAATCTCAGCTTTATTAGTACATCTTGTTAAAACACCAATGACATATGCCTTTCCACAACATGTTTGCCTCTATCGTCAGTTCTCTTTCTCAAATTCAGTTTGAAACACAATATTGTACCTTCCGAACATTCTGTCCTGAAGTTGCCGTTACACGGAATGAAGTTCCTTTCAATGATGATCTTGATTTTTTTTTCGACAAAATAAAGCAGTCTAACACGATTGAACACAGTTACTCTCCGCGCATCCAGTGCACTCATCCACGACGTAGCAAAACTTTCATCGTTGATCCTTTACAAAATTCGCATGATCACCGACAAAAAAAGGGACCACGCGCAGAACGGTTTAGTTTCCACCATTCCCTTTCATTAGGGAGAATTATTCAACAGATTTGTAGTGTGACTTCTGGAAGTAGCCCGTCAGTGTGCCTTCGTCGGCGAAAGATGTCAACTCTTGGGGAATCACGTTCGCATCCTCAATACCGGTGCAAGGGCGACACATACACTCGAGCGGTGCTTTCGTGGACACCTGCAGGAGGAGCGGGAAATCATGCACATCATGGATATAAGGGAGTGGAATGGGACGAATGTAGCAAAGAGGTGAAATTAGTATGAATTCATCAAAATCGAGCACCATCAATGTGATTATACTAATTAAGGAAGCTTTATTAAACATTAAACACACACTCACCCACATACTACTTACAGCAAAAAACAGAAAAGCTTCATGTAATGATAGCATATGCTCTAAAGTCATGCAGGTGTTACATTTAAACGGATTTGGTTAGCAGACAAGTCAAAAAAAAAACAACAAAAACGGGAAGGTAGAATAAACGCTGCTAACTAGTGCTTTCCATTTTCTCGTGTAATGTTTCGGGTAGTTTCTTTTTTTTTTGCTATAATTTTCATTTTGATATAAATAAGTCATAATATGCAATTAACGGTACGTACCTTCTTCCTGCTGCCTTGCATCGCCTGCTATGATAACTTCTACGGGGTATAAAAAAGGGAATGATCCTCGCCTACTTACCCGCTCGGTTGTATGCTGCTGTAAAATCAACCATAGTAACCAGGATATTCATATCCACCAGAGTCACTTACCAAGTTGCACCCGGACAAACCAAACTCTCTAACGTACCGACCACCTTCTGAACCGACCAAACCCAACTGAATAAACCAATCTTTCTGTAAAATAGAGGGTCCAGCCCCAACCACCCTACACCACCGCTTTAACCGGACTTGGTAAAAGCGGTGAAGCATAAATAGGAGAGGGGATGGATGGTGAAGGGGGAACCATAAATTCAGCACCACATTAGCCAACCTGAAGGCCACAGGGCTTCATTTCGGTCTCGGCGCTTTGGTTTATCAGAGGACTTGCTGTAATTTTTTTTGCCCCCCTTCTTGCTTCTTCTTTGCACTTTGTTTGCTTTTGTTGTGTGAGTATATATTACAACCCTTTCTCACCTTCCCGTATCCTTGCTGTGCGCCCATATCGTTTTATTCGGTGGTACATAATAGGGAAGGGACAAAAGTTTAGCGCACCGAGGTTACGGGTTACGGGAAGGGGGTGAAGTTTCGTCATTACTTACCGTTATCCTTCTGGGCGTACAGGACTCGTCCGGGAAGTAGGAAAAACGCCAACTCCAACACTACCAGGATGGTCGATTTCATCTGTTTTTTTTTTAGTGTAGAAATAGAAGAAGACAAGTTTAAAAAAAGAGTGCTTTGGACAATCTTTGATGGGATATGAAGTTATATGTTAAACATCACTTACCGTTTTCGATTGAGAAGGTGTGATTTTATTTAGAAACTCCAAAAAAAAAGCGATTAAAGTTGTTCACCAGCTCTAGAACGGAAAAACAGCGAAACCGAATAAGCGATAATGCAATAAAGCGATAAATATTGTGCAAAATTTACCTTCTCTTGCGTCACCCCTTCTAAATAGTTACTTAAACCAATAAACTTTTGTTGATTCCTTTCCAACCCAAAATGGATTACCGCTGCAGTAGCGATCCGTTCGAGTACTGATGGTTTACCGCAGCATGCATTACGGTATTTATAATTCGCCCACAAGTAGTGGAAAATAGTATTAAATCCTTCCCCACCGTCATTTCTTACCGTAAGGCGGAGGAAAAACATAAACAACACCCTTGAAACAGCAAAATCATTCGATCCATTTGCGACCGCTGCGAGATTGCACAAAATGGCACTTTTCCATCATCGAAATAGCACAAAAACGATCGTTTTGTTTCCCATCAACCGCACACATAATTCTCTTATCGGTGCATCTTCTTGTTTTAGCATGAACTTGATATTGCTGCTTAATAGGAAAGCAAAAGCATTAAGAAATGGCACGGCACACGATGTAAATTGAAATGGCCGTCCGTTCCTGCTGAGAGCAAAAATGTCCAAAGTGTGTCGTACAGTAGCTACGGGGAATGCGGCAACCGTGGCGCTGACATGTCAATCTACTTGAGCAGGATTTTTCTATTCATTTGCTGCAAAAGGGCAAAACGTTTTTTTGTGCCATGTTTGGGCCCATCGCATTAGTGGCTGAGTGCACTGTGAGTAAACGTAAGTGCCTCAGCACGGTTTGACTATTGTTTGTTGCCTCGGTATCGGTAAATCGACCAAGAACTGTAGAATTATTAGTTTTCTTAAAATCGAATCAAGTAATAAAAATAAACAGTCGTAATGGAAGTCGGTCCAAGTGCATTGTTTCCGATAGGATTCGTTTTAATGTGACTCAAGGGATCTGGACGAAACTCTAGTAAAATCAGATTAAAAATGCATCGAGAAGATTCTATTTGAGAAAAACGGAGGTAATGCACAGCGAAATGGCAAGCAAATTTGTTAGCAAATTGAATTGAATATTTTCATGAAGTTGGCCAATTGCACGAAGCGATATTTTATCAATAAAGGAACTCTATTTCGCTACCGCATACCCTTTTTGCGTTCGGGAGAATGTGTAGTTTCATATGTATTGGAATGTTTTGTACCATTACGGAAAGTTCGCATTAATTTTTTTTAGAAATATATGAGCAAAAAAAATTGGTTGTGGATTTTTTAGATTACCAAATGAGAGATGATACACTGGTAGATCATTCGACAGATTCGGCTTTAGAGATCGTACTAGAGTGATAAAGATATATTCCAGAATAGAACGGGTGGATGGCGTAATTTTGATTGCACGAAACACATTGTTAAACTTATATAAATTTAACTGAACCTTCGCTACGACATTTTGTTTGCTATTCATTATGTTCCTGATTATGTATTATTTTGGAAGTAATTGTAACCCCTGATTATCTCATACTTTGTTGTACAATTGCATAAAAATGGGACATTTAATTTATTATCACCAGCTCCAGACGAGATACGATCTGGATTCTTTGGATGCGGAGCAACTGGCGGAAAGGTTTAGGTCACTGGCAATGGTTTGAAGATTTTTTCTCAATTCAATTTGTCCATGTTTTGCGATTTCTAAAAATCAGTCATAAGTCATAATTTACAATCGCTCTCAAACTTGGCCGCTTTGCGTTATAGGGATTCTATAATTTCAGGAAATCTTATGAACCTGTTGTTATATGTATTATAAGCATACCGGCACTTCCTTTTGAAGTCTTTTTCCCCCTAAAACGTGAGTTTTATTGCGTTTAAAAGGACCAGCTATACTAAAAGTATTGTTGCATATAAATTCGATACATTCGTACCGTAAAAATCTGAAACATCATTAGCTGCTGATCCTAACCGAAAGATTCCTCAAATTCATGTAATACGAGTCATTTCGGAAGATGTAATAAAAGCGTTCTACATAAAAAACACACATATTTGGCCTTTGTTTGACTTTGCTTGTTTTATTTGCCTGCAATTGTTTAACCCAACACTGTAAGGGAACTCTGAAAGCCGGGAAATGAAGCTCATTTAGGCATTATTTCGTTAATCCTTGTTTAAGTGGGGAACATGGAACGACAAACTTGGACTAATGTAAAACGAAAACCATATGCAACTGACTGACGTACACAGCAGTACGACAATCCGTTTCGCTACTCTAACTCTAGCCTGACTACATTGTCTTGATAAGTTCTTTACTTCGTGAAATGTCCCCATGTGTGTTCCCCAGAAGAAAAACAAAACGCCTTTCGTTCTGCTTTCATTTACAACTTTCGTTTCGCCAAAACTGAATAATAAAAAATAATAATATACTTTAGTATGATAAAAACTTCAACATTCATCGCTTCTATATGTACAAGTAATGTATGTTTCCTTTTACTTTTCTGCCTCCTTTCATAGGCAAACCCAGATGATCGTGAAGCGACCGACGTTTCTACGATCGGATCGTTTGTTTCAATATTTACTGATTATTGTATCCAGTGTATCCGTGGCGTTTAAAGTCATTTTTATTGTTCTGTAAATGTAACGGCATGTTTCTCGGCGTAGTAGCTTGTCATTGACATATAGCTTGTCCATTGTACATATCACAAGCACGATACAGGGCATGTGCATGCCCTTCTTCTCAACCATGGATGCGCTCCCTATGACCAGCAGCATAGTCGATTAGTGTAAACAGTTGTGTATAAATAAACCTTTTTTTCAGAATGCGTTAAAACAACATTTAAATAAAATACAGACTGAAACACAAAATCAAACTAACAGTGAAACATCAATACAGAAATACATCATCATCACACCAGTTGTTACTCATTCTCGTTTCGTTCACAGTGATGCTGCTCAGCTGTGTATCAAGTTTTATAGGGATGATTCATTCGGTTTTGCAGGTTCGGTTTGCTGTTGCCGCCTTCGAAGTGTGTTCTGTTCCGTCTCGACCAGCACATTCATTTCCGTCATCCCTCTACTACTGCTGCTGGTGTTGGAATCGTGACTATTACTAGATAGTGGTTGACTAGTGGCGTCGCTGGTCGTCGCTCGATCGACGATGGCAACGACTGGCACTTCAATGGCCCCAGCAGCACCTTGCTGCTGCTGTTGCTTGCTGACCACGCAATGCGCATCGCTAACGTCCTGCGTGAGCGATATGCTACCGATCGAGGTCTTCTGCTGTCGATCGTCGATCGAAGATGATCGGTAAGACGCCGCAGCGTCTGGAGTAAAACTACCCCCGACAACGGACGATACATCCCGTTGACTGTGGGGTGCTTCCGTCGACTGTTGCTGCTGCTGCTGGGGAGTTAGAACCGCCTCCGGGAAAATGAAATTGTTTTCCTCATAATTACGTTGATAATTGCTGCGTCGATCAAGCGGTGGCTCTCGGTTACCACCTTCATCATTTAAGGGTGCATCCTGAAGCGTTGGGTTGCGATTGTGCACCAAACCTACGGCCGCCCGTACGAAGCGGTGCTGCATGCCAAACATGTTGTTATTATTGTTGTATAGATTAATGGCAGCATTGCCTCCCAGCATCGCCATACCCACGTTCAGATTCGATCGCAGATACTGAATCGAATTGCGGGCAATGTCCCGCAGCGACGCGTTTAACCCATTGATGTTGTTCACGTTTAACGTGTGCAAACTGTAGCGCGGAAGGCGATTCAGGATGTCACCGATGTTGTTATTGTTGTCGTTTTGGCGCCGCAACAAACGCAGCACACGCAGCAAATTTGTCCACTGGAGGCTATAGTTTTGGGCGACGGCCGCCGCCAATCCTTGAGGACGTTGATTCGGACGGCGATTAGGTTGCTGTTGGTTAGGTGCATTTGAACGTTGCTGTTGCTGCTGCTGCTGTGGTTGAGGCCGTTGTTGGAAGTTGCCTTGCTGAGCTTGAGCCTGATCATTTCGAGTTTGGATGAGGATCTGCTGCAGCTGGGCTTGCTGAATGATGACAGGCAATTCATAGTGGTGGAAGAAGTAGATCATCGAATGCTGGAAGTGGGTGGACAATAAAGTAGAACGATAAAATAATTAATTAGGAAGTTTCTAATATCAGTAGTAAAATATTAGCCAAGAATAACTCAAATTGTGTATAAATTAATAACTGATTACATTGCGAATTAGTTTTTGACTATATATGTACAGGGTGTTCAAGGTAAATTTGGCAGTTACGGTTTTTCTTATAATTCGGATGCTCCTAGGATCAAAACCGATGACCACATTAGGATGCTGGTAACGACAGTGAGGCCTTGGATCACTAGAGTGGCCAATGGTAGACCAATGGTATGTGCTGGATTAAGCACCTTACCATACGGCTACGAACAGCCTCAAATGGTTGGCTGACAACTTTTATGATTTCACCGCGCCGAATGTGTGGCTGCCCAACTTGCCGGATGATCTTGTCCATCATAAATGCTATTCAAATGCAAAGCAATTATGTTCATTGATTTGTTTAAGAAAACAACCAGTGAAAGATACTTTAAATGTGTAGAATTGACTAAATGGTATAACAATGGAGGGAGAATTAGCAAAAAAAAATTACACTCAAGATCGTATGTAAAAGACAGCTCGTAGTAATTTGCCATCATTTACGCTGTTGATTTCAATTATCGATAAAAAGCACAATATTCCGACCGATTAAGAAGAGCGCAAAACATAACACAACTATTATCTCCCCGAGGTTCATTCATTTCTTACGCCTTCGTCTGCACCCATAGCGTCGGTCAATTATGCGAACAATTTTTAATCCGCTCTAATGCAGTTAGCTTATTAGCAGTGGCAGTGTGGCAGCGGCACCAAGGGGGTATTCGCACCATGCAACCTGCGTTGTGATGTATTGTTTTATAATTGGATCCGTACTCATCCATAATGTATAAATAGCATTAGTGGCCGACAACAGCCGGGCGAGAGTTTAAGTCTACCCGATGCAATACCACTTTCCCTACACCGAACATCCTTCCTATGCCATGCTGCAGTGAAAAATTGCATTCCAAATGGATGCTTCTGCAAAACAAAAAAAATTAAAACACCACACGATGCCACCTTGAGCAACTCTGCGAATGAGGCAATATTACCTGATCTTTAAACATCCATCGAACGATCGAAACATGGAACACGCAGAGCAAACACTCTCGGGAATAAACTCCTGAACATCTTTTAATGTGAAGCGCGATGGTACACATACACATATAACGAAAAGAAAAACGCGAAAACAAAAACCTCTTTCCACTTTTACTGGGTTCAAAGGAAGAATGAATGGTACCGACACGACACCAGACAACGAAACACCAAGTCAAGACGAAGGACGTGGCAGAAACTGTTGGAAGGTGCGTTACCTATCGACGAATGAAACTTCAACTTTTATTATTCGTTTACTGTATGATTAATGATGGAACTTTCCCCATTCTTTTCAATCCATTGCTTTTCTCCCCTCATTACAAAGCACTCGTCACTACTCCCCGATATCCCTTCCTGCTTCACTTCCTTGCTTAAGGGATGTTAAAATGAACTTGAGAAGGTTGATATACCCCGACTCACATCACGATGGTTCGAGTTCGTCCTTCCGCGTTACTTTTGTCGGTAACAGGAAGAGGAAGTTTGAGGCAGTTCGTGCCATTGTATCGTTGTACCGCTTCCAATTATACCTTCTTCTTCGAGCCCTTATTGGCTCGTAATGTAAAGAAACTTTTTCCCGAAGAGAATCGCTGAGAATCGAAGAGAATACTGTAACACATCGCTGCAGACCCGGTTTAGGCTCAAAGGTTCAACAATTAATTGGATTAAAGAAGTCACAACGATCGGTTTTAAACGTGATAAATGTGGTAGTTACTTTTAAAATTCCTTCTTAAAGCAATGTCACATAGCCAAGTTTGTTACAAACATCTTTAAATTTTTTCCATATCATCTTACAGTCGAACCGATTTCTTCTGATGCGTAGACATAACAAAAATCCATTCGAATTGTTGAATGCATCCGTGACATTGTGTTACACAATTAAACAGCTAAGAATAGAATGGTTAATGCATAAACTTTCCAGCTTTAATATTTAATTTGTCCTGCGGTAAGTTATACGACAAATAGGCAGGACGTGACATCAATTAGTAAAACCTTTCCTCCTTTCTGTGTCGTAACTATTTCTACCGCCGGTTCAACTAAGCAAACGCGTCACACGCATCGAGCGTTTAAGTAATTGTTCGGTTGTGTAGTAGACCCAACGCAGGCGACACAAATTTGTCGAAAACTTTCACTAATTGCTAATGAAGTGTGCGACTGACCGGTTACCGCTTAAGGGACTATCGCAGCGTTGAATAAACTTTTAGTGGTCAACGTTTTGCTCGGTGGGAAAATAGCATTTTTTTTTTCTTTTTGGACTATACTTATATTGTAGCTCCGATGTTGCATCGTTTTCTTTCAATAAAAGCAGGATGTGTTAAAAATAGATTATTACCATTCTGAGGCTGCGGTTTGTGCTAGTTTTAACATAATGGCTGTAGACATGAATTTCTCATATGAACTTAGCTCTTGTTTGCCAGTATTACGTCTCTGAAAGATATTCATGTTGAACATTTAGTCCAAGAAGTTGTTACAAATTACTATTGCATACATAGTATCAACGTTAACCGCTAATGCTAACAACGCTAATCAAGGCCAACGTCATCTTAACAGCAATCGAAAGCCAAAAAGAAGCTGCTGAATGTGCTGGTGAAATGGCTTTCCAAACCATACACGACGTTGGGACCTTGATGAATGATGAGATAGTTGTGGGTGTCGTTCTCCACCTGGAAGATAAGCATTGACGGCTCTAGCACCATGTTCCCGAAAAATTCGTTGTGTGAATAATTTATCTACAGTTAGAACTAGCGGTGAGTTGGGATATTAAAGCGTCTTACAGAAATTGTTACAATTATTAGTAATTGTCAAACAAAAAAATATGCGAACTTTTGGAGTGACCTGGTTTTGCCAAGAACTCACTGCAGGAGATAGGATGTTCAAAGATAAATATTTAATCGATCCCAACTTCAATTCTACAAATGATGCTCAGATGCAACAATTCCTATTTTGCTTGGAAGAATTTATGAGATTTGAAGAAAAAGACGTTTTCCTCTTCTTCTTCTTTTGTGGTACTAAAACTCTCAATAGATTTTGGGTTACCATTATTAGCTTTTCTTGATATTATTTACACGTATCAAAATAGTCAGTAGGGCCCTGATACGATTTGAATCCCGGTCCTGTCGTGTACAGACCGGTGCAGCTATCATCTCCACTATCGGGCTCCAGAAAAAGACGTCTGGACCCCGCGAAAAGACGTCTCCTATCTGAATACTTTATTTCAATCAATATTTTACAAGCACCTAAGCAAATATGTTTTGTTTTTGACTACAGATATAGGTAGACAACTATTTTAAATTAATTAGGCACGTAACAATTGTTTCTATATTCCGATACTCTCTTGATAATACTACATTGTATTATCGTACATTTCGTTCCATGTTTAGCTTTTAACTCAAAAGTACACGTGCAAACAGACACATTCACGTCTAAGCAATATATACAACCCAAATGATAGACTGTCACTGCTATTGACAATTTCAGCTGCTCTATCTCCAGCTGAACTGTAGCGTTTCTTTGGGGAAGCAATACGCACGTGTTATAATTATATCTTTCACGTGAACCAATTCGATTAATCCATCATCTGTCTGTTCAGAATGATAGTATATGCAACATTGTAAATCCACGTGAAAACAGGATTTTTTTTTATTAAATAATTATGTCTCTCGTGCTAGATGTTGTGTATATTTTAAATAATGTATGTATGTAATGTAAAGCGACTTCGTGTGGCTTTACAGAACGTATATGAGAATGATCGATTAAAGGTATTATGGCATAGTAATAAAACAATGAGCTCTGCGTAATAAATCATTTATATAAATATTGTGCATCATGACACCACAATATAATTACCAAAACAATATTTCGCAATTTCTTACCTGAATGAACAACCAAGAAGTGCATAACGCCAAGCTGCTATACTGTCCATTGAACCGGTAGTGGTACGCATAGAAGGAGAAGTGATATAAATAGAAGAATCTGGAAATAAAGAAAATTGGTGTTATAATTAAAGAAAGAAGAAAAGTTATCTAGGAAAAAAACTATTAATGATCTAAGGATTTCAAAAAGGCTTCTGTTGATAAAATACTGTAAATTTGAACAACGAATTCAAGTGTATCTTAATCGTTGTTCGACAGTTTCCTTCATCGTCGATAGGCATATTATTACAAATTCCTTCGCAATAGCTATAAAAAATCTAAATACTAGATCTTTTTAGGATGAGCGAAAGGTCCTGTTGTAGACTGTTTCGATCCTATCATCATATCGACAGCGCTGTACAACCAGCCTCACGAAGCGCCTTTCGCGGTGTTATGTGTGTGGGCTGAGCAAATTGACAAGGAGAAGTACGATTGACGGGTTCCGGTTTCTTATGGCATTTTGCAAACCTACAATCCTTTTCTTGATCCTTGCTTTCATCGAATTCTACCATCGTCTCCAAAACCCTCGATGAGATATCATGTCGAACAGGGTGCACTTCTCGCTGTTAATCTTTCGTCTCACCGACGTTTCGTCTATGAAAACCTTTCGGTTTCCACGAATCAGATACCAACCTCCGACCAACCGCTGCATTTAGAATGTAAGATAAAAAAAAGCAAACACACACACGCACCAACATTACGAAGTCCGTCGACAAAACGCGGATAAGTGGTCATAATTTTATGAAGAGGGTTAATCGAAGGAAAATCATCTTCATCTGCCTCCCAGTACGGTCTTGGTAGCCAGTGGGTCGTCAACAGTAAGGGGATAGGGTTTCTGGGTTTTATATTTGGGTCAAAAATTTATTCAATTTCAAACCCTCCCGGCTATCCGTATCCTGCCTGGCAACGGTACACTGTTACCAAGGCTAAACTGCACGAAAATGGTTCCTTTATTCGTCCCTGGTGCTGATCTTTATCAATAAGTAAACCTAACAAGTCCTACCACACTGTCCAGGCCGTGACTCGTCGATTGAGCTGTCAAAGCGACGTCGTTGTCTTTGACCTGTCAACCGCCAACACCAACAAGAGAGATGGTGGACGGGATTTTACGATTTTTACATGATATTGAGGAAGTATTTCCAAGGCCTACAAGCACAGAAAAACCAAGAGCCCAACCAAGGAGCAAACCAACCAAGAACAGCAGTACTATCACATTTCCGTGAGATTTGCTGTGATGAAAATATATTTTCGCAGAGGTTTCAAACCATACAAAATGCTGTCAGCAATAGCAGAAGGGTCTCGTTTGAAAAGCGATGTAATTCAACAACAGTTTAGCTTCTATCGCTTGCTTCCTTTCTTAAAAAAAAAATAAAAATAAATAAATAAACAGTGGTTGTAGGAAGGGCCAACCTCAAACGAGAGACTGAACAATTTGAGCATCTTTAAATATTTTATTTGTTTAAAATACGCCTAGTGACTGTAGCACGGTAAGAAAATTACCTGGCTTTCCCTTAGCAGTATTCATTTCGACTTTGCCGAAGGGGCCATCATCAAATCATGATAAAACCTAACCTTTCCAGTAGCTTGTCACAGTCACATTTATACTGTAATACAAAGAGCACAGAAAAGTGAATAGAAAGCTGGGAAAGGGTTTTATAAAATGGCCATAGAATAAATATGAACGCAACGAAATGGACATGACAGAGCATCCCATGGACACGACAACATATACAACACAGTCAGTGTGGAGGAAAGGAATGCAGATTGAACAAGTTTCAACGGCGCCTTCGGTACATTTTGAAACCATAATCAAAAGGTGGTAGCACTAGCGCTCTGTCGGAATGCATTGCCTAATGTAAAGCTGGGGATAAGCAGATTCAGTTGCCATTGGCCATCATTGCATTGCAGCACGAGAGCACAATCCACAAAACGAGAGGCTCTTCACCAGCCGAAGAAGAGCAGTAACGTTTTCATGCAGATTTCGCAAGACATCCCTTTGCCATCATGGCCAATGTACACCAACGAGCAATGGGTAGCAAAATCCTAGATCGAAACTAAGAATCTCGATGTACACGCAAGGGCGTAAAGTTCTGGTTGTACATCCACAAGCACCGAACATTTGCAGCAGTACGACCTGTTGCTTCTTTTATACGGCACAAGGGTTTAACAACTTGCTTCTTCCACCAGGATGGCCGAAGCTGCTCTCAGCACACGTCCCTCAAAACATGGTTTGTGTACTGTGGCGACCCCAACACATCGAACCACTGTGTGTATGCGATTTTCATCGGATTATGCAGTGCTGAAAATCTGAAATCTCCTCCGGAATACTTAATCATACGAGCTTTCCGTTTTCATCCGACACCGAAGCAATGCAAAAGGTATCGACGGGTATATGCTACAACGAGGCGAAAGTTGCTCAGATTTAGGATTCAGAATTCTGGAAAATACAGTCTTGAAAGGCTTGTGCCACGTGACTGCCAGTCGCAGCAGCATTCGCATCGTTGGAAGGAACGAATCTCGTGGCTTCCAACCAGCAATAGGTCGGGAAGCACACATTTACACACACACACACACACACACACACACACACTCATCCCCTGATGCCACGTTTGCAGTGACTCCCTGTTGGGGAGAATGATAATTGACACTAATTCGGTAGTTCGGTTAGTGAGAAGGTTAATTGCATAGTGTCCTCAAAGCCAACACTACCGGTGGGGTTTCCTCTCTATGTTATCGCAATGAAACGCTGCAGGATTTCCACTGAATGTGGTTCATATCAACCCGACTTTGATGAGCAATTTACAGCACTTTTGTACAAGGAAACAGTTTAGCAACCCACAAAATGCAATTCGTAAAACAGGAATTGCCAGTCGGGTCGGTTTCTTCAGCTTCAGAGGCTGACAATACGGCCGAAGCCGTAATAATTAATTATAAATAAATAAATAAAATTGCCAGTCGGTGTGTAATTTTTTATTAGTCATTTTATGCTTGGAACTTCCAAAAAATATAATTTTATGGAAAATATTACATGTGTAACTGATGCTGTAAACATTTGCGCACAACAAGCTATCTGAAAAACAATTCTGTAACAAATTGCAAAACCCCAAATAAAACGGTGATATTTATGGCAAACATTCAATGAGGAAGTAAATGAATCTGAAACCGTACTGTGCAAAGTGAAAACTGCAAAACCCAAACAATGTTATGCTACCTCATTTGAGTTGAAATTGAATCAACCGTATCGGTAAAACGGAGTTTCCCCCTAAATGCATAGCTTTCCCGTGCCCAACGAGTAACGCTCAACATCATCCCCACCATTCGGTCGAATCGATGCGCGGAAATATGTCGAAATTAAATATTTCGGTTTGCATGATGATTTTTTAAGGATTCTTCCGGACATATATGGCATGAATAACATTCACCACACCTTCGCCTCATCTGCGATTCGCCGTGACCCATTTCCTATGCATCCACCCGAAGACACGGGCATCTACGAACAATAAACACACCGACGCAAAACCCTTCCCGTACATACACCCCCCAAAGCAAAGAGAAAAAAAGGGAAAAGATAGTATAATTGAGTTCGCATCCGAATAGCAACAATAAAAATAACCGTAAATGGTAATTCTTTTATCGCTCCGTGTGCTATGCATTGTTCCCGGAACATATTCATAACGCAGATGAAGCTAGATAAGTGTCGGTAAATTATAAAATACCGTTTTGGTGCGACCAAGGATCAATGGTAACCATAAAATACTTCTGAATTAGAGGTAGAGCAAAATTGTTCTGATTGTGAAATCGTTGCTTTTACACAGAAGACTGCGAGTATTTGCATGACATAAAACTCATTGTTAAAATTAAACCATTTTTATTGTATGGAAATCTACAGCTATTAGCAATACTGCTGTAAAAACATTTGTTTATTTTTTTATTCGTAGTATATACATTGTAAGCCAGTGATAGCTTAAAAATAGTAAAGAATTTAACAACACGTTATATTTATGTCTAACAACTAAAAACTGCCCTCAAAAATCTGTCAAATTTACAACAATTAAAACACGAGAAACATACCAATCCCACTAATTTATGAATTACAGCTTGTTTCTCAGAGTGGAGTTCAAAAATTGTCTTGTAGTTTTTTGAAGATAAATTGTTATTAAACGTTATAAAAAATATGTGCAAAAAATATATGTTTTCTTTAGATTATAATAGTTATGCTATGACGCTCTATTGCTTGTTCGCAAGATGCGAAATTTATTAATTTTGTTAATGGTTCACTTAGTTTCCATGACTAAGCAAAGCTCCACAACCAAGCAGCTTTTACTTGGTTATGAAGAGGTAATTGATATTTTATAGTTATGGGAATTTCCACATTAGCCATGTGGTGTATTAATAGACCATTTTTCTGTCCTATTTCTTTTGCTGCCCTAACAACCATTACGGGGGGTTAGAATTAGACGAGAAAGCTTGAATCGTTCCTGGTTGATTTACCAGTTCACGTTTCGCTTCTTTACAATGCTTTCGCGACTTTACCCAAACGTTGCGGCGTTCCCAAAGGCGTTTTTGATATGTCAATTTGAAATACTTGAAAGTCGTGAAACTTTTGCATGGAATCTAATTTGCAATGTAAAAGCTCGAGAAAGGAGGAAAAATTCTTCTTCTACCACTAAATCTTTTATATCCAAAAATTTTAAATACCCTTTCCTGATAATAAGAAAACAATAAATGTTACAGTTTTTTCACTTGAAATTAAACCATATATATATATAAAAATAAAAACATGATTCTGTTGTTGCAGCAGTCCTCAATACTTAACATAGGAATAAAATCTCTTGCTCTTAAAATGTGCAGTCAAAAAGTGCTTTTCTGGGAACGTGTTTGAACCTTGTTGTATGAACGTTAGGGTTTTTGATTACCATTTAACACAAGTAATGCTCTTTGGCAACACACAAAAATAATAACTTCAGTCACATTAAGGAATGCATCAGCGTAGCGTATCGTAGTGATATGGATTATATAAGGTTAAATGTTCCGAAACGTGACAGTGTTCAGTCTCAGAATGCATCTGTGATAATAACACCAATGGTAGTAGTACAACAACAAATGGTAGCAGTCTCGATAAAACCAATTAATATAAATGTAATCTCTTAATCCAATCATCACATACACTCTGCAACGCGTATCTGTTACCTTCCTTCATTGATGCACACCTGTCGTCGAATGGTAAACAGTGCACGGTCAATGACAGCACCCAACAGTGACGGACGGCTGACAGTGTGGTGAAAGACAGTCCAGCTGTTTACTTGCACTTGATCCAGTCGATTACTACCAACGATTGGGCACCGAGTGATGTAATGGTGCATATCTCCAAACACAGCAATGATGACGATGGTGATGTGGGCGGAACAGATTCATTAAGACGTTGCCATTTGTACGTATTGCAAAATGGCGAAGCGAAATGATGCAAGAAAAGGACACCTTGGTGTAATCGTCGGCATGAAGTAGTTGTAGTCATCTGTGAGCCAACGAAGCTCAGAAGTTCACAAGTCCCCTCACCTAAAGGAAGTAGACCAGTCCCAGTGCATTCGAGTGTCTATGGCCTGCAGGAGTGGGTATAGGTTTTTGGCGCGTGACGGTCGAACTCATTTGCCATTTCAACCACACTAAATTATAATCCAAATAGAAACAGACCACGTCCTGGATGTTTTCCCTTCCCAACGACGACACGGTTGCTAGTACCCTCACTCCTATTATACACTTCATCCCCTTTAAATTCCGGCAACAGTGACGGCATAGATTGTAAGTACCTACAGAAAAAGGATACACAGATCTGATGTTCGCTTCAGTTCTTGCAACGATGTGATCTTTGGTGCTGGAAAATCTATATCCGATAGTAGTTCGACACAGACACAAGCTAATGTGTTGTGAAATGTGCCACAAAGACTCGAACAATTGAACATACAAGCTGTCGGCGATCGTCGTCCACCTTACCTCCCTGTATCAGCCACAGTGAGAGAGACGCTTAATTTCCTATTTTAATTTAATTTCTAAACATCCGAGACAACGGATAGCGCAGCTGTATCAGCCGGCCGGAATGTGACCTGACCAATCATGCATGCTATCGGGAACCGTTCCGTTCCACTACAGCATACATATCCAGCCGACGACCCTGTACACTTTTTATGCTTCGATCCGGGGTCTCGTGTGCTCCGGTTATGGTAGGAGTTTCACCACAACCCAGCCCTAAGCTTCGCTGCAAGTTCCGTTTTCAATGGACTGAGGACGTAATTCTGTGTGTAAGCGTGTTTTGCCTACAACCAGCAGCAACACGCACCGCAAATTTCCACCAAGAGGCAAGGAAACATATTTAGGCACTGAACGCGCGTCACGCAAGTGATCCTCTCGAGCAATTTTCCCCGATTTCCCCCTTGGCACGGTTCCGGAAGTAAAAAAAAAACAAGGCAAAAACAGCACACACAGTCTCTTTCTCTCCTCGATCGGTGTATTACCGGTCTCGAGTTGAAAAACATCGTTTACTTCCACATTATCAACCATTGGAATGGCCTCTGTTTGAGGTAAGAAGAATGAGGATTGCAAAGGTACAGACCTTCCGCAATTAAGGACTCTACAATAGCTGGGACGGAAATGTGTTTGCCGTGGAGAACACAATCGATATAGATTGCATATTATTTACCTCGCTGTTATCGTTGCACATTTAAATTTTAATTGAATTGTTCGCCGTTGTTAATTCTTATGGTGCGCAATGTTTCTTTGCAGCGTTATATTCTCAGGTGTGGTTTGTATTCAATATAGACGTAATTTCTTTTCTTACTTTGGGCACATGCAAAACAACAGAAAGAACAATGGAAACCCTATGTAAACGGAACATTTCCCAAATATTGAAACAATGGTGCATTCCACGGTTTGCTGCTAATGGCAAATCTATGCTAATACCATAAGTTTCAAAAAGCAGTATGAATGCATTATATGATGCCGACGCTTATTTAGGGTGCATCATAAGCAGCTTTCTCGGGATGATGTGCACAGCAGTAAAAGTAGCCACCCACAAGTCAGTAATTATTTGCCATAAATTTATGCGTGCATTGAACTGCTCCATATCACAGTTGAAACGGTTCAATAGAACTCCAAGTGGTAGTAAAAAGCGATGGTAACCGGATGTCCGTAATATGTTCGTTAATAGTTTCGTTGGCCTTCAGAGTGTTTGCTACTGCATATATCAACACACAGACCTATAGGTTTGAGTGAGAGCATTGTATGATGCCATGTTATCAAACTTTAACCCACGGGTCAAAGAGAAAATTTTTGTCTATTCATTTAAAGCACCTTTGAGTGGTGAACTGGTGAACTTAACTGTACCATAGATAAAGATAGACGCTTATTGTTGTGTTTGTGTCCACGCCCAACTATTATACTGTAGAAGCGTGTTGCAATAACTAGCCTCCAATAACGAGTGCCTAATGGTGGACGAATATCATAAATTTTATTTTCTTATGTTGCTTTCAAAGCACATCCACCTCTTCCCAGGACTTCTTACCAACGTGGCTTCATGCTCAGTTTAAATGCAACACCATTCCATTGCTTTGTTTGTTTATGCTGACCCGAACCTAAAGGTTCTGTGTAAACGTGAATGCTACCAACAAGTAGTTCCGCAGGAAGGTGCGTTCTGTTGTAGCGAAAGGAAAATTTAATTGTGTTGACGGTAAAAATCAACTTCAGCAAGTCGGTGTGTATCATTCGTCCGTCGACGGTGAACAATGATCTGACACACCTGCTGCTGGTCCTGTGTCGAAACCATTGTGATTGGATATATTATTTGCGATAATATTGGCGGTCAACGAAGCTCCGTCACAATTCCCTATTCTAGAAAGAAGCTACTTCTTGCGATTAAAACGTTGCAATTCTAGAGCATCCCATATACAGTAGCAGTATGACAGTAGCAGTATTGAAGTATGACTATCCGTTCATATAACACAATTTAAAGGAAGATACTCACTGAAAAGGGACAATTGATTAGCCACTGTTATTACGAGCTCTTATAGTTGCACGATGGACTACTAACATACATTGCATTAACACTGAACTGGTTCCAGTGGGCTGATCATGTCATGCGAATGGTATCATACGATCAAGTCCCTAAAGTTTTTTTTATAGATGGCATGATCAGAATAGTGGTGTGGTAGGGCTCAAACTGAGTTGTAATAATGGCGTTTATGAGTGCGTCAGCAAAAACAGGATAATGGACTGGAAGACAACGGGGTTAGACTGTGAGTAGTTTAGTTTAGAGGAATATTGTTGCAGACCAACAAATAAAAAAAAAGATTTTTTTGTGATTTTTGTGAAAGAAAACATATTTTATATGTTGATATATGTTGAGAGGGAGATCAATTTCAAAATGGAATAGTACATATAGTAGTAGCAAATGCATTAAACAATTTATAAAAAAGTCATTCGTTTGACAGGTCCTTCAAAAATGATGGTTCGTGATGATGAAAAATGATTTTGTAAAAAAATTATTTGGGGAAAAAAACCGTTCGAATTTTAAACTTTATATGCGAATGATTTTACACTACAGATTTTTACTGTATCTCCGATTTTGAGGGATATTGAATTGAAATTTTGAAATGTAACAAAACATATTGCTTTTAAGCAATTGTTATACGAATGAAACAGAATCAACATTCTGGGAGGTTACAGGACATTAACTGAAATCTTTTCAATATATGTGAAATGCACTTAAAAATGCTTCATACAATTTCCGTCATTGAAATATACACGTTTTGTGGGGATTAGGCCGGGTTCAGATATAACGAAACTTTCCCAAATTCAACTCTAGGAAAGTCAGAGGCTCTCTGTCGAACAATTGTAACGTGGCTAACAAAAGCAGCGGTCTAACGATTTACTCGGTATAGAGTAATTTAGTTACATTTTTTGTTGTGATTTTGATACATCACCTGAATAATTTAGAGAATAAACTTCAAGTTTTTAAACACTCCAGACTTACTGAAAACACAAAAATCTGGTACATTTTAGAGCATCCCTATTTCTCTGACCTTCACTGTGCGTCATACGTCCATCAGACATGTCCGTCAAATAGACAAGCCCGTACGCTACGGCGCAGAACAAATAGATGGCATATCCTTTTTTAACTCCTCGCACTATCCTTTAATAACTTCATTCCCATTTTTCTATTTTTTTGTAGAGAAATTCTAGCTTAACAAAAAACAGCGCCGCTGTTGGTAGCTTACAATGATCAGATAAATGATCCACCAGAATTGAAACATACATCAAATCCCAATCAAATGTAACAAATTTCAGCGATGGAAAAAAACGAACAATTAGAAAAGAAAATTTACACACAAAGGTTATGAAAAAACTCTTTTCCTTCATATCGTTATGATGGGATGCTCTGTTTGTTTTTCCAGCCTCATTGGCAAAGGAAATTAAGTGCCCTATGGGCCGGGAAAAGGAACGGCGAGCAAACCGCGGAACAGGGATCAGGGGGGCATGGTGTGTGCAGTGTATGTTATGTGAGATGTAGGCTTCAGGCAGAGTGGGAGCTCACTTCCGATCGGAAAAACATTCATCGCTATTATGAGTGAGCATTAGTGAATCATAATTTATTGTAATGCCATTCCGCGTGCCACCCACCATAGGAGTTGCGGAATGGGTATGAAAATTTTCCGCGGAGAATGAAGGAATGCACGAGATGTTACCCTAGACCCCCTACAGAAGGCCACCGCGCCTTAGTACGCCGCGCATCGCCATTCGTTCGACAGTATGCCTCGATGGGAACAATTTACAAGAAGGTAACGTAGAAAAAAAAGGCCACCAAGGAAAAAGGGAGGCAGTGGTGGTTGGTCTCTCTTTAAGTTTCCTTTTTCCAAGCTTCACACCCTTTCTGCTTCCGTACTACCAGACCATATTATACCAAGGGAACATGGAAAGGCGTTTTGGCGTTTTTACGATTGTTATTTTTATGAGAGCTTCGGCAAATACCGTGCCTTTAGCATGGAGTGGAAGATTCTCCCGGGGGGTTTTTTTCGGATCGACGGCAGCACGGTATAGAGCCTCGCGCCTCGTTTACACCAAGGTCGGTTAGAGCTGTGTTTCGGTCCTTTGCATTCGCTGTCCTACCGTCCTACACCATCCTAGCAAACGCACCCTACGCGGTAAGACATCCATCTCCTTGCGCACGGTGGTACAGCAGGCTCACCGTAAGCGAAAACAAAAACAAAAACGTAGGTGTGGTAGGCAATAGATAATTTATTATCGTTAAACAACCAAAAGGGGAAGCATCCGGTAGGAGGTTGCCGAATATCCTCGCGCGCCTGTTTATACGATACGCACCGAAAACAGCCACATGCACGCACACATTGTCTAATAGATTTCCCGAATTAAACTGTTGCAAAATTTGATACGTTCCCCTCATCTTCGCTTCTGGGGCCTCTCTAACCGAGGCCCTATCCGAGAAGGAGAAACACCAAATGGAGCGTTCCCTGATGTAGAAGTTGGTGGTTGGCGATGATGAAGGCGTTGCCACTTAAACGCACAACAGTACGTCGCGCATCGGAGTCACCTTTACGGCACCTTGCTCAGGCGACGATGGCGACGCCTTGACGCTGCCGCTCGTCGAACAAGGAATTAATGGGGGATTACTACAACGAATACAGCGGCTGGTGGTGGTGCAGACGACGTCGGAGTATTTACTGAGCTTGAAGGCAACAGTCATTAGGCGACAGCAGTGGTTCGATGGCAGCAGCACAACACACCCACCACACAGCTGCGTTGGAAAAGTGTAATGTAGAGGTGGTGTATTCTTTGCATTCGAAAATTGAAACTTTTTCCGTCGGCATTGGCTTTTCGTTTGCCGTTGTTTTGTTTTTTTTTTTGCGTAGCGGTTATGACACATTATAAACATATCGTATTATGCTCCTAATCTTAAGGTTTTAAATGTGTTTATCGTTAAAAAAGAAATGCACACATACCAAACATATCTTGTAATCAAAAATCGCTCCATTAAGAGTGATTAGTGATTATGGCACCGCCAGTGAAGAAAATGAGAAAGAAACGAATAACAAAGAAGCCTATCAAGTTTCATAGCTCAATTGCTAGAGCAACGGCACGGTCACAAGGAGCTATTTCGAACCCGAATAGTAGAATCGTTACGTCCACCCAGAAATAACAACATACCGAGTAAATGGGATTCGATTGTTTTTCCTGGCCGTATAATTATGTTCGTCGATAACAACCCGTTCCCACTAGCGGTCATTCGGGGGAGAATACCCATCCTCCACCGGAAAGGAAAATCAGCTCAATCCAAACACCGAAATTACAACCACCAGAAGGATAGAGGAAGCAACAGAGCAAGGTTTGGATGTTCTGCTTCGGCAGCACCAACAACACCACAGTTGTAGGGTTTCATTCTGCTTGGAGCAAAGTTTTGCCGACGCATACTTGTCACGAGCAAGCACTTCCATTTCCGCAAGCACTTGGCCACACAGTGCCAAAGCTGCTGTTACTACTTGAGACGCCAAAACATCGACGGTTGATTTTCATTTCATGATCGAATGCTGTTTGTTGTTTTCTTCGTTTTTCACAGCTTAAAGCAACAGAAGAAGATTGATTGATCCTTGGCAAAACGGGAGCAAAGTACCAAAACAGTAATGAGCAAAAAAAAAAAAACAACTAAACGTAAATCGGCTCCGGTGAATTTGTTTACGAAAGAGAAAGGCACAAAATACCTATCTTGATATTTGAGAGATTTTTAAAGATGTTTTATCGCATTTTAATCAACTGGCATGATTTAAGCGTTCGCGATTCCGCCACTCGTTTGATTATCTTGTTGGCTTTCGAAATTTCAATCAGCATCCCACTAGAAGTAACTCGATTCATCGCAAGCCGCATTCGCCGGATGGGAAATTACGATTTTCTTTATCGATAGATAATTTGAGACAAATCGTTTGGCGTAAAGCGTTTGGTGAAGAAGCAACGTATATTGTTAAGCATCCACGAAAACGGTTCCGGAGATTCGTGAAGATATTTATGAATGTTAAAGAAAAAAAATTTACCGTAGAGCTAAGGACATCATAAAGGTATGGTGAATAGGGAGTGATACAGACGAGCGAACAGAAGAAATATCGGGATTGTACAATAAAACAGCAGAGCAGACCCACCCGAGGGAAAGTACGCGCTAGCAAGGATCTGTTTTAGATAAACAATCGAGAAAGAAGGTAATAAGCTACGAATATTTGATGACATGGGACGCGGATGAGCTAGCACGGAACCACCGGAGCACATTCTAAGTGGCACGGATAGGTTCAATATTTGTTCAAATAATAAAAATTTTGACGACGGAGCGCAACCGTATCCATGTACCGTGCTTCGGGAGGACAAATATTGAAGCAGCGAAATCGTTCGATTTCGCAAAGTGGTTTTACAGTGTAAGTGATTCGAAGATTACCTACCGATCGAATAAAGGAAAGCAAACCGTGGGCTACGGGTTGTGAGATTGTATTCGATTTGTATCGTTTTGAGATGAAGTATCGGGAGATGATTGCAAAACAAATATAAGCGGCAGGTTGATCGGACCGGGATTTAGAACTAATTTCGATGATTCTTTTGAAGTACTGTGACAAAATATTGGGCCAATTGGGATCGAGTGCTTCTTCACGGTTTATTTTTATTGGATTCCGTCTACATGTAAACTATTTAAGAAAAAATAATAATTACTTTTTTGTATCATTCATGCAAAAATTGGTACACAAATTAAATTTTGTATTTTGTAAATGAGAATCAGTAACAATCATATACGGATAACAATAACATTTTCAGTCCGTACAAAACATTGATTATTAGACTAACCAAACGAAAACATCCGCACACAAATCCTACCAATTGGATGAAGAAAAAATCACAACATACACAGGAACCACTCAAAAGAAAATATTCGTCCAGGCTAATCTTTTTCTCAAGTTGTGTGGGTTTTTGTTTACTGTGAATAAGATCTGATCCGATATCGAAAGGGTTGGGTGAAAATTATGTTGAAAGCATAAAACGAAAGGGCATAGGGCAAAAATGCATAACTCCAACGACAAACAAAAACAACCCACGATTTATCTCGCCTGGCCAGTTTTTCTCTCAACTATAGCTACGGTGATTTTTTATATTTTTTTCTGTCGGTGATGATACAAAAATTGAAATACGTGTAATGGAAAATAAAAATTATGACATTTGAAAATTGCAAACATACAATCGAATACAACAACGTAATGAAACGATGTTCAGGACGAAAAAAATGAAAAAAAATCATTTCAATCAAATTTTTGCAAAATAGTATAAAAAAGTAGAGGAAATAATCAATCAATTTAAGTTCTCCATCGAATTCTCCTTTAATTCACCATCAAATACTCAATGTCGTTGGGGAATATGGTAATTAAACTTGGACCACCGACGCAATCCGCCTCAATAATTATCGTCAAAGTAACAGAACCTAACGCTTTAATCCTTCCAGCGCCAATCATGCTCCCTGGCAATAGGTTATCTTTCTCTTCACACAATCGCTTTTTCTCTCTCTCTCTCTATCTCTCTATCTCTCTCTCTCTCTTTTTTTCCCAAACCAGTAAGAATAAAACGAAGACCTGAAAAATATGACAATCAGATTAAACTGTCAAATTGGTTCTCTAAACTTTCGAATCAAATCTATCCTCTACCGTGTTCAGAGCAGGTTGCCATTCTTTTCGTTCTGTGTTAATCTTCCAGTTTCTCAAGGCACTTTTTGATCGCCCTCGTCCCTTCCATCGGTCACCATGACAGTAGTAATAAAAATGAAAGTCCAGCATTGCCTTGCGTTGATTATTGAATCGTTGCAAATTAGCAAAGACGAACGCAAAACGTTCAAGGATATGGAATGAGAAAATCTGAGCTTTCTGCCGCCCTGCATTGAACGCAGATGATACTGGTTCCAAATCGCCTTAATTGACAATGCTCAAAGCTGTACGATTTTGCACAGGTAAGCCGTACGATTACAATTCAACTTGGTAAAGTGGAAAAAGGAAGACTAATGAACCATTTGATTCGTGTTCGATTCGTAAGGATTAAAAATAGAGACGTTCTACTCGGAAGCGATACATTATTTTCATGCTTCAATGGTTGAGTGTAGGAAAAATCGAACCAAAAATCCTATCCGTTTTAATAGGAACTAGAAAAACAAAATTCTTAAACAGTTTAGGAATCATCTAACAAACCGATGAAGGTAAAGTAATAAAAATATAATTTATAAAATCGAATGGTATGTACTTTGGTTTGATTTAATAGTGTTTCTCATTGCTCAAAAATACCGATCGATAGAGAGTTTCACAATTGAGCAAGGGGAAAAGTGGCGGCAAAATGCTCTTTTTCTCTCTTCCTTACCGCGTGTGGAGCACAATCCACTGTTTTGGGAGATAAAAATAACATGAAAACATTATGACAGATATGAATAAAATATGCGCAGGTAAACCGGGCCACGAGGGCATCAGAGAATTACTCCCGCAAGACAAACCTCGTACGGAGGAGGTACGACGCAACGAATCCCCACGGATATCGCCCACACACCCGAAGCGCTTGCAACCGGCTTTTCCTACCCAATCGGAATGTTACAAGATATACGAACAACCTAAAGGCGAAATTTTTCGCTCCATGCTGACGAAGAACGATGATGATAATGATGGCGAAGATGTGAACGAAACATGGGAAGATATTGCAGGATATTCTTCTTCAGGATATTACAAAATGGTCTCGCGGAGGGGAACGATAACGCATATCAGATCGTATTATATTGTACACACACAACACTCACTCAACCTGGAGGCAATTGGGCTGACCTGGTCAGCTAGAAATCATCATTTCACCTTCACTTACCTCAACCAGTGACGTTTAGTGACATTTGTATGACAGCAAACTGCATCGTATTGATCGGCGAACCAAACCACCAAGATGATGTAGAACGCGGTCGTGGTGTCGTTGAAGAACTCCGACATGATGGCTTCCATGCCTGTAAGCAAAAAATAAACGGAAAGCATGATGAGCACCATCGCTCTGTAGGGTTTGTTTGTTGGGTTAAGAGCAAGATTAATCATGTGTCAGAAGCGTTCAGTATCTGTTCACCCAACAGAGCAGTTTGGCACAAATGGAAAACAAAAATCATACACACATAAGAAACAAATGCTAAGGGCCAGAAAGGTGAGACGGATAGAAGGAACAACCGGCCCAGTAATAGGTTAAAAGGTTTTAACCTTTATCACCGAGGGGATTTTCGACAAATTGCGATCGGCTGTGCGTGAAGAAGTGTACACACATTTACGTAGTATCCAGACGTGTCAAGGTGAATTTACTATCCACACACACACAAACTCAAAAACAAACCCTCGTAAAGACTGCTAAAAACGGTTTCTTTTTCATGGCTTTAAAGCTTCAACGTACATTTTGTCCAATCTTCATATTTGATACAAAACCGACAGTTAACAAACATCCATGAAATGGGCTGCAGTAAATTAACACGTGCACAAATTATTTGCCATAAAAGTATGTTCAACGGAGGGTTTAAAATGCAAAATATATTCATCTGACCGTGCCCAACACACCAATCCAATGGCGATGGGCCGGTACTTACGTTTACAAATCATTACAACTTACACGCTACACTCAAGAAATTCCGAAACGAAGCCCCTGGTACGCGTGGCATAATTTCATTGCCATGCCTGCGCATCGCTCAATGAAGACATAATAAAATATGTAACGATTATGACTATGACAAATCACGATTTTACTCATCTTCTACCACCCAACTTGCCTCCTGCCTGGACAGATACGAGTGGAGTTTTTGATTATGGGCGGTATAAAACTTCAAACTTTCTAGTCATTCATACAAAGTTGAGATTGTTTGAACCGTGCACACGATGAAGTGGTTATGAACTGAAAAATGGGTATAGAAAAAAAATACCAAGATGTCCTTACGATTGAACAGGTCTCGATCGATTCAGTATGAGTTGCAATTTGTATTCACAACCATAAGCACACATACATACACACACATTGCTTGGTTGAAGAGCATCCTTGGGTGCAGTTTCGATGTATGCGACGTATCGTCGACCGGCCACCAGACGTAACATTTCCAGGCTTGACGAAAGAAACCGATGAATACAATGTGTACTCTACCCAGGACACACGCTTAAAGGACGACATCGTCATCTAAGGGTGCTTCGCTCTGGTTTCTGATAGGATCGTATCAAATTTAATTCACACCAACCAACTCCATCGTACCAGGGGGAATATAGGGAGTTGCACAAACACGGTCGCACCATCCGAACCTAGCCTTGGCTGCTGGCTGGCCAAACATCAAAATTCTCAACCAACTCCAGCTAGGTTTGGCACCGGAAGAGGAACGTACTGAACCCGTTCCTATGTCCCAGGCATCGCAGGGTTTGGAGACTCATATCCTCGCGACCATGTGCCCGGTGTGTACATACGCTAAAATAATTTATATGTAAAACGAGACATCGGACGATATAATATGTGAAATAGGATAGAAGATGAATGTTTCTTCACTATATCAATACCTCTCTCGTACGGTCTACGTTTTAGGATCCATGCTTCCTGATTTCCACGTTCCTTTCGCCGATGTTTCACATACGTGTGAGTGCCTTAGGTATACAGATGGTGTCTCAGTTTGGACAAGCGTTTGCTTTCGTGTCGCTTGGCAGTGAACTTCACGGGCAATGTGTCGAATATCCTTGGGAAAACTAAACCACCTTAAGACGGCGACGACCGCTTTCTTCTGCCAGACTATGCTCGCATACACGTACACGCATTTTCATTTCAAGGAATTCTAAAACAACCGTTGTGCGCTTCAATTAACCATGAGTTTAATCTCTAATAGAAAGTTGCATCACACCGTAACAAAAAAAACTGTCCACAATATCGCTAAAGCGTACAAATCGGAAATCACGTTAGTAACAAAATCCCTGGCAACTAGCAGTTCTGGCAGAGTGTAAAAATAGCCATTATAAAAAATTAAAAAAAGTGATGCACATCCAAATGCACCGACAAATTAGACCGGAGAAAAAAATACGATGATTGAATTGAAAATATGCAATATTAATTTAAAAAAAACCCTGAGCGTCCGGAAACATATCGCCCACCCTTCCTGTGGTTCGATGTGCATTCGGCTGAAAGATTGCGCAGTTCATTTGATTCGCAATTGTATTTGCCCCACGGGTACAAAATGGTCCCTCGCATCAACCTGGGTCGTTACGAGTGAAAGAGCAAAAAAAAACGGAAAACCGGAACACAGCTAGATAAAAATGAACGAGCGTAAAAAGTGACGCGAAAACAATATATTTGATTAATTTGTTTGATTAAATTCAATATTCTTCTTCATCATAATCAAATTAACACGCATCTACCCGGTCAGCATGTAGGCGAGTGTGCACATCACCATCATCATCGTCGTCGTCGTCGTTGGGTTGGGATGACAAAATTGCTGCGTACGGAAAGGGAGAAGGTTTGAAGAGACCACCCCTGTGTATGTATGTGAGTATGTACAGAACATGGTGTCGATATCGGGCAGGTCCTTTCTCGCATCGGTGATGTATGTGCGGTGATAAATAACTGTCCACCCGCAACCACATGCGTCGATCGTGAGGATGGTTTCGAGGAAACGAGAGGAATTGGCGCACACACACAGAGAGTGGACGTTTGGTGATGAAAATGGACAGCCTGTCGAACAGTGCTTCCCGTAAAGGACGCACGGGCTCGTGCCGGTGTTTATGCGAAAGAGAGCGATCCGTTTTTCGAAATATGCGCTCATCAACTGAGCCGTTCCGGTCGACATTGTTGATATGGACACGGGGAAAAACACATCCATTTTCTGGCTTTACCTTTGCTCCACTTCTCATCTTCCCATGCTGGATGAAGCGAGGGCACGGTATCTCATTGCAAGCACAGCAAATAACCCAACAGAACCATGTAAGCCATGGTGTGTACGCAAACAGGATTCACCACAACAACTCCCGAAAATGCAGCGAATTGCGTTCAAATTTCCCGCGTAATGGGTTCGTCGGCAGCGTTCTGAGAGAGCGCACATTACGACGAAACGGATGAACGGAAAAGTATGCATGTCCACCCGTCGGTCACTTGCGGACAGATTGACTAATTCGGAAAATTTATGACACCGCCATCGTCTCGGTTACAGAAGAAGGCACGCAGAATCATGGCAGCAGGGTGGTGGGCCGCTTTGTACGTGTGTCCGTTCTCACTTACGCTTCGGCGCTGGGCTGGTGCAGGCAAAGTGCGAGGATACGTTTGGCACAAAACGAGCCATTTTACTGCCCGATGTAATTGATCGGAAATGGGTTTGTTTGCTTTCCAGCACTCATCATCGTCGCCGGCATCATCATCATCATCGACAGTGATGGTCGACATCGTCCTCATCATACACGGCACATGTTCAGATGTACCACTAAGAAGAGTTCCACCATGATGGTTTCTATCGAATATTTAGCCCCCTCTTTTGAACATACCAATCGGTTTGGGTTATACGATACCCCGTCATGCTCTCGTACGCCGTCCATCATTGACTAACCGACAATGTGAAACGCTGAACGATAGGCGATCGGAGACCCAAGATTGAAACCATGCCAAACGTCCATTCGTCCATCAGCGGAATACCCGGACGTAGTACTAAGATACGCTCATTGGTGCAAATTGAATCTTTTCCTCTAGCGGGAAATTGGTTGGTGCGGTAGGATTTGCAGCCCATCCTATCAGGCTTACCACCATCTTCGGGCCCAGAAAACTGTTCGATTTGTCACGACCTACCGAAGCTAAAATGAGAAATCAAACTCGAAATGTAATTTATGATATCAAATTGTCCACCATAGTGCAAAAGTGTCATATATTATGTGCCATACGTTTCGATTCAGCTCCGGCGAAAAGACAACCACAGCTTTAGGCCGCAATCTGCTTGCTGCTGTTTGAGCGGTATCGATATTGTGTTACTCATCGTACACCATCACCAGTTGATTCTAACACCCGGGATGGTTCGATAGTAGTAGTTGCGTTCAACAAATTTCCTTTCCCCCATCGTTTATCCTCACGAGATTCATCCTCCAGCTTCCAGTCATGTCATCCATCATGGCCCGATATCAGTCTCATATTTTTCTATACCAACGCCAATTCACATACAGACAGGCGATCGCTGCACCAGGAACATTGTTTGCTTATGTTCTTCATTGCGATTAATAAATCTTGATCCGATTTCATTTCGCTAAACCACCAACCAAAACCCGCCCTCTCTTGACAATGATCCACCTCTATCATCCTCTTATACACACATGTGAGAGCGGATGTGGTCGCAACTTTGAGGGTTTCATATTTTTCTACGGAAAACGAATTGATTCCCCACAGAACAAAAAAAAACAACGAATCCACCACTTAACCGGAAAACCTCATTTATGGAGATATTTTCTCAGATTGATTATAAATAAGTGCTTTCCCCTCGGGTTGCTTCCATGGCAGCCACTTTTCGGGAAGGGAATTATAGACACTCTCGAGTGTGTTGTTTCACGCATCCTGACAAAGAAGGGGGTGTTTCAGTGAGCTCCATAACATGAAGCACGCGTGAACACATCCTTAGGAAACAGATGCCAAACACTGCTAAAAGTAGGCTGAACGAAAGGCACTTCAGGATAGATTTTCTGACCATCGAGATACACTTAGCGTTGATCCAGCAAGCAAGTCCATCGCTTCACGGTTATCTTTCACTGCTGCCCGACACATCACAATCAGTCTTGAGCTATAGGAGATGGTTTTGTAACCGAATTATTGACACGCAGTTTTTGCCTTCGGTACGGACGGAATGATATCGATCCATCTTTAGCTTGCTGAGAAAAGCACGTCTTTAATTGAATCGTGATTATTTCTCATTTCGTCTGATTAAGAAAACAGATTAAGCGAGCTTTTTCGGTTTATTATTATTACTTCTCTAATGACAATGAATTGGGAATGTTCTTTTGGCTGAAAGGAATTTTAACATGATCGCATGGTAAGTAAAATTTTAACACGAGGAAAAAGGATAGATTGACAATACTTCATGAAATGTTAAGCGAAGTAAACAAAGAATTTTTAACAAGAGTTTTCACTAACAAGTATTGGCATATATTGTTTTGGCAAATTTTTCTTCTATTTATCATTCACTAAAAAGCTGCCAAGAAGTAGGAGATGTTTGCATAATAGAAATTACTCTAACCACGTCCATTTCAATACTGTGGTTACAATGTGCAGTACACCATGTTCAGATGACATTGATATCAATTAATCGTTCGGTCATAACAGCTGCAGGGACACGTTTCAACTACAAATGAACAACGTGGTTTTTGCATTGCGATCATGCACTTCAATACATCTCTAGCATTTTAACGGTTGCCCGATTGATATAAATTAATTTATTTAATAATTAAACGAAGTTAAATAAACAACAAATTAACCCCACACGGAGCGGAATTAAAATGAGTCAACATTATCGTATAAATCGATGTCCCGCTGGAGCAGAAATTGACACCCGGAGTGGATTGGCGCAACAAGGCAGCGCGGAACACATTCCACCCCCGAGTGCACACTGGTTCGACCGAAGTCCGACCATTTGTGTATCGAAATGTTGCTCATCCGCACGCAGGATATATGAGTGAGCGGCGCGAGAGAGAGAGAGAGAGAGAGAGAGAGAGAGAGAGAGATCGCTGATGCGAGGATACATATAAGAAAAAATAAATAAAACAAACGAACCGAAGAATGAAACTATGGCGCAAACAAAAAAAAACAACGAATGAGCTCGGAAAAACAGATACACATCCCACGTTCCTAAGCAATGAGCATCATGGTTATGGGGCTATGGGCCCAGGCACGAAGCGGATGCGTAACCGAACTGGACGGTTGGGAAAATAGCAGAGTGGAAGCGACGGGAACAAGATGGACCGGGCGGATCGACAAAGTCGAAGGAAAATAAATATAGGGACACCGAGCAACCGAAGGATGAAAAATAGAGCGGTATTGCGGACAAAGCACACAATCCCCTTAGATGCGAAACGGACACGTTCCATTCCAGGGGACATTTTAAGCCTTAACGAAAACAAACCATCCCGACGTCCCAGACCCGGTCGATCTATGGCCAATCGAAGGCTGGAATCGGGCGAAAAGATACAAGTCGATACGGGGAAGGAAATGTAGAGAAATCGAGCGAAAGAAGGTGGCTGTTACCGTGCGGCGCTTCAGGTGACCGTTTAGGAACGTTCTTTGCAAGCCTATAAACTGGCGATGGATCGAGATGACAAGGAAGGGTCAGAAACTGCGCAACAACGATACACACAAACGGTCCTTAGGGATCTTTAGGGCCGGTACGGTTCTACGCATAGGAATAAAAACTACCGAAGCCTTCGAATTAAAAACTCCTGTATGTCACAAACGAAGCTGGGAAGCAGGGATGGCACAAAAATGGGATACGAATGGGAAGATTTTTCCGGGTTTTCCGAGGAGGAGGACGTTCAAATATGTACTCGTGAACCTAAACATCGCATCTCGTAGACACCATCACTGTACAAGGAAGTTGGAGGAGATAGCTAAAACTGGGCTAAAAATGCTACACTCGTGGGTTGATAGTAGTAACTTCCATGTGGTCCATCCCTTTCAAAGATGCAAACGTACACAAAACAGTGACGGATTTGTAGGGCGTAGGAAAATCTGTCCACAGGTCGAAGTAACAGGCCGAATGTCGCTGGGAACCGGAAACGAATTATTTGCTTCCCCTTGGTATCCAGGTACATCACACGATCACTCGCACGCCTCCTGCTGAAAGAACCCTGTGTTGGCACTGTTTGCTTTGTACCGGAGTAACATCGAACATCCGCTTCCCACACAGGATCACAACAATTGCTAGTGGAGATAAAGAAAAAATATACATGAAGAAATCGTTGCGGAGCATGGGAAACTGTTGGGGAACGCACATCAACCACCTTGTTGTTCCAAAGCGCTACTCCATCCGGCGCGCACTGGATCGAATGTCCGTCGCTTCGACAAAAGCATAAATTATTTCCCGCTGTGAGGACGACAACCGAAATTAGGCTGATGAATAAAAATGGTCGTCCGTAGACGTTGCTACCACTGACACCATTGTCGCTGTCACTGTTGCTGCTACCGACCAACGGTCGAACCCATCTTCAAGTTCTCCGACACCCGCGGCGGAACCGACCGAAAGCCGTACGTATTAGTTGAACTTTCTGCACCGCAGTGGGAAAAAGGGATATAAATGGTTCACTGGCTTACTTTCTCTTTGTTTAGGATCGCCCTTCGCATTCGGTGTATCATCCCGCATTCGGGCGACCGGTTCTTCGAGCCACATTACGCTCGCACCATCCGGTAGAAGGGGACGCCCGGTTTTATGGATGCAGGATGTGTCGAGCAGTAATTAGAAAGATGGTTGGAAACTAATTGATTGAAATTGTTCAACATTTCAGCACGATCGATTCATCGATCGGTTATATTGAAACAATTTTGCTGTAACCAAACAGAACCAGAGCGGAAAGGGAAAATAGGAAAAACTCCCTCATCATTAATATATGCTCCGCGGAAGGAACTTTTGAAGACTAAGGACACACTTTTCTTTTCATTTGCCCACAAACCTTCAAATTAAATGCATAAGATGGAGTCTCAGCATCGGTTTCGGCAAACGGCACATTGTGCGGCAGTGTTTCTAAGAACGCATAAGAAACGCCTTTTTTCCGGCGAAAGTTATTGAGCACATGCGCCCCAAAGGTATGAAGCCAAACTTCACAAAGCTGGATCACATTTATTGCCACTCGCACAAATCATCATCAATCGGTGATTGAGCTCTGGGAAATTGTTTTCAATTGAAGGAAGAAGTAAAAAAAATCACTCTAACGGATGATGAATCTAGCAGATGTTGAATGATGATACAGAGTCGAACAGCATGCCTTTCAGTATCGATTTCTTTGTTGGGTGATACAAAAATTGTATCATGTCCGTTCTAGTTCTTCCACCATAATCCGCCCCCCCCCCCCCCCCCTTATACCCTGTGGGTGAAACGGCAGAAACATCAAAAGTATGTGAAAACGACTCACATTTGCCAACAGTTTTCTTCACATACTTCCTCATCACAGTCGGCATCCAGCGGTATTTGCAGGGTGACAGGGCAAGTGGAAAGCTAATCAAAAGTATGCGACGTTGCCAAGGATTTCTCCGTTGCCAGAGCAATACAACATGGAAAGGAACGGGATCGAATGGTTGACGAAGGAAATTATTCAATATTTAATTCCACCGATTGATTTGACGACCGAAATTGAACTCCATTTATAGGAAGTGGCACACGCACAAAAATTCCCGTCTATTATAAATGGCCTGTACAGCTCCAATAGATGTACCCACAGCTGCTCGGGACTGCGAGACTGCCGACTAGCGGTGAGGGAAAAAATAGCATGAAGCAAAAAACGTGACAAACACATCATCGTTCGATATACTTTCGCATGGTGTATCAGACCTTTTATGGCGCTTGTTATGCTTCTCCATGTGCCAGTCTTGCTTTCATAACTGCCATTGTACCCAGCATGTTCACTTAGATCGAAAAGGTTCGATTCTAAAGCTATTTCCTTTTTAATACTCGCTTTCTTCTCCCTGGCCGATGGTTCTTATTCAGTGTATCATGGTTGCTTCCCACAGTGAGCAGTGCGTACACCGGGCGACGCAGGGAGCTTCCCTAAACATGAAATTATCGAAATGCTCTAATTGAATTTCCATGAAAACAGTCATACAAAAAAGTATAATCGATGTTTGAAATTACAAAATTTGAATAATGTCCCAAAGGTCGACTACCATCATTTTCATCATTCCATTCTACAAGGTTTTCCATGAGGATGCTTAATTCTCCTAACCATTCTCCCTTCTCTGTGACTGTTGAAATAAATACTTTGACGGCTGTAGATTGAACCCATTATAGACCACGTTTTCAGGTGAACATCCTTCAACGGTCTATTATAATACCTCTGCACAAATCAGCTCACATTTTCATTTCAAATTTTGTTAAAGAATAACGTAATAATCCTCATTTTTAATCACACCCATATAAAAGTAACAATACAATTATACAGATGCAACATAGCAAAACCATGGCTATGGAAAACGATTCATTTAAAAACCAAAATAATATCACCCTTCAAAACTCAAAACAAACAAAGATCAATCGACCAGATCAATGAGCTGGCAAGGTGGACGATTTGCAATACTGGTTGCTGATAATAAGTGTATCGAAGAAATGTTTTCTTTGACTGTCTATGACGGAAGACATGATACCGTGAGGATAAAGTTGCCTGATAGCAACTATCTAACTTTGAAATTAGATATTTATCGTATTGGCAATCAGGTTTCCGCGTCCATTTTAACGGGTAGGTGATAAAATACGTCAAAGACGAAGTTTTCCATCACTTCAAGTTTATAACATCTCTTTCAATGATATATATAGGGCTAACGTATACATAAAGTAGTATAAATTTAGTACAAGAACGTAAACAACTTAATTGACATTGGTCGAAAATGAGCAAAACACTAAAAACACAAAAAAAACACACAGCAAAACAGATATAAAAATAATAGAAAAATACAAAAATAGAATAGAATAGAAAAATTAAAACAAATGTGCTGCATAACATTATAAGGCATAGTATTTACTATAAGGTTTTTGTACAATAATATAAGTGAATTGTTAAATTTCTAAAACAACTGTGAACCCGCTTATTTCCGGCATCGTCTACATCGGCGACTATTAGTATCACATTTTTTTTTAATTTTTCCCCACTGGTGAATAATTTACTCATATTAATCAAATACTTATCCAAAAAGACAATAGTGTAAATAATTAAATATAACATTGTGTTAAGGTTGCAATAGCATGGACACCAGTAACAATGCAATAACTAAATGATACGTTACATGTAAACGATTCACAAATACACAACAACATCAAGAATTAAGTAAATTGGCGACCATTAGATTTACCGTTTTAAAAGGCTCTTGTCCTTTTTTATGCAGATAGATAGAACGGCTTGGCCGTATTGATAGATTCTTGTCCTTTATTGCAACCGAAAAATTAGCCTTAGGAATTAGTAAACTCTACTACTACTAAATTAAACTTCACACAGCTCGGAGGATACAACCCAGTGTACACACACTGCTAGAAATAATAGTAAGCGAAAACGTTTATAACGTTCAATCTGCAGAAATGACAATCCAGTAAATATATAATAAATGTGTTAAGTTGTAATTTGAGCTATGCAAATTCTATTTGTTACCTTATTACAATACAACAATTTTTCATTATCTCAAACGTCGAATAAAACAAAGTGCCATATCTTAACGGCATGTTGATCATACACATTATGACGTCTTTGCGCTTACCATTAATTAGTTCATTCCATTTATTTTATTAAAGGTCAGTTATTTAGGAGACATTATTACACTTCCTTATTGAGACTCAAACAAACATATTATATACTCAAACAGGCAAGCCAAAATAGCAAAAAAAAGCCTCGATAAAAACAATGTAGTTTATGTATGTAATGAAAATAACTTCTAGATGGTTTTAAATACTTAATTATAGGTGGTGTATGCCCAGTAAACGGGTTTCCCTTAATTTACCGTTTAATTAACCAAATCATTACCCGGTTAGATACGAGAAAATTAGCATACAATAAATCACCCATGTCAATATGTCAATTTTGTCGAATCGATAAATTAATTCAAAGCTGAAATTTGCTCAATTGTTTGACAGATACCGTTTAATTATGTAAGATGTCTAACTTAAACTAATAATAGAATAATAAGTCAATAATAGAAACATGTTCACACAGATTTCTAGAGAACCAAGTTATGAATTCTAACTATTTCCCTAATAACAGAGAAATAAAACAATTAGGCTTGAGTTCTTGTGAAAAAGATAACAAATAGTCATGCCTTCATACTTATTTTCATCACTGTACTATTCGTATTCGTATTCGTATTCCAAACAAGCCAACAGATCCGTCTGATCAGATAAAGTTGAATTACTCAGTCGGGTTGAATCTTTCCTCTTTGATTTTTACCCCACTCTGCAATCTCAACTTGTAATCAGATCATGCTGCAATAGTAACAAAACTCCACATGAGGATTATAACGTATACATAAAGTAGTATAAATTTAGTACAAGAACGTAAACAACTTAATTGACATTGGTCGAAAATGAGCAAAACACTAAAAACACAAAAAAAACACACAGCAAAACAGATATAAAAATAATAGAAAAATACAAAAATAGAATAGAATAGAAAAATTAAAACAAATGTGCTGCATAACATTATAAGGCATAGTATTTACTATAAGGTTTTTGTACAATAATATAAGTGAATTGTTAAATTTCTAAAACAACTGTGAACCCGCTTATTTCCGGCATCGTCTACATCGGCGACTATTAGTATCACATTTTTTTTTAATTTTTCCCCACTGGTGAATAATTTACTCATATTAATCAAATACTTATCCAAAAAGACAATAGTGTAAATAATTAAATATAACATTGTGTTAAGGTTGCAATAGCATGGACACCAGTAACAATGCAATAACTAAATGATACGTTACATGTAAACGATTCACAAATACACAACAACATCAAGAATTAAGTAAATTGGCGACCATTAGATTTACCGTTTTAAAAGGCTCTTGTCCTTTTTTATGCAGATAGATAGAACGGCTTGGCCGTATTGATAGATTCTTGTCCTTTATTGCAACCGAAAAATTAGCCTTAGGAATTAGTAAACTCTACTACTACTAAATTAAACTTCACACAGCTCGGAGGATACAACCCAGTGTACACACACTGCTAGAAATAATAGTAAGCGAAAACGTTTATAACGTTCAATCTGCAGAAATGACAATCCAGTAAATATATAATAAATGTGTTAAGTTGTAATTTGAGCTATGCAAATTCTATTTGTTACCTTATTACAATACAACAATTTTTCATTATCTCAAACGTCGAATAAAACAAAGTGCCATATCTTAACGGCATGTTGATCATACACATTATGACGTCTTTGCGCTTACCATTAATTAGTTCATTCCATTTATTTTATTAAAGGTCAGTTATTTAGGAGACATTATTACACTTCCTTATTGAGACTCAAACAAACATATTATATACTCAAACAGGCAAGCCAAAATAGCAAAAAAAAGCCTCGATAAAAACAATGTAGTTTATGTATGTAATGAAAATAACTTCTAGATGGTTTTAAATACTTAATTATAGGTGGTGTATGCCCAGTAAACGGGTTTCCCTTAATTTACCGTTTAATTAACCAAATCATTACCCGGTTAGATACGAGAAAATTAGCATACAATAAATCACCCATGTCAATATGTCAATTTTGTCGAATCGATAAATTAATTCAAAGCTGAAATTTGCTCAATTGTTTGACAGATACCGTTTAATTATGTAAGATGTCTAACTTAAACTAATAATAGAATAATAAGTCAATAATAGAAACATGTTCACACAGATTTCTAGAGAACCAAGTTATGAATTCTAACTATTTCCCTAATAACAGAGAAATAAAACAATTAGGCTTGAGTTCTTGTGAAAAAGATAACAAATAGTCATGCCTTCATACTTATTTTCATCACTGTACTATTCGTATTCGTATTCGTATTCCAAACAAGCCAACAGATCCGTCTGATCAGATAAAGTTGAATTACTCAGTCGGGTTGAATCTTTCCTCTTTGATTTTTACCCCACTCTGCAATCTCAACTTGTAATCAGATCATGCTGCAATAGTAACAAAACTCCACATGAGGATTATAAGATGGCAAATCAAAAACCTCACCGCATGTCGTTAAAGAAGGATCATTAACTTCTGGCAAATTTAAATCACTCCCCTGATAAAACAGCATGTATTTAGCTTTGTTCTGCAAACTCGAGTTAAAAATTGTCGCAAGTTTAAATCGTGCTTTATTTTCATTACACAAGCTTTATCCCATCAATGTCGACGACACATTCTGCCTCCTTCCATCATCCGTCGCCCATTTGCACGAGATTCATAACACTTCGTTTGGCCACAAACCATGCAAAATCCCGCTCGTTTAGCAGCATGTGAGAGACGCACTCGAACGGGGCGGAAATTCCGATGCACGTGCACATAAACATAAACCACGTGGACGCGGCGATGGTTTCCCGCTGAAACACTGCTGCTCTCGTGCTTCCTAACGTCATGCAATGTTTCGGAAGGGGAACAAATCTCTTCAACTCGATGCTGAAGTATTTTTGTTGCTCACTAATTGGATTACAAAATCGGCAAATAAAGGTTAATGTAGCGGATTCAACAGTTCACCCCAGCGCCAACCAACAGCAACCACATTGGCGGAAGTGCTTTGCATCCTTTAGGTACACCACCCCGATGCCAACTGTATCGGCCTTCTTTCATGTCGTCCCTGTGAAGTTCCGCATACATGCACCATACGGAGCGAACAAAGTTGGGTGTTGGCCAACGCTCATTGGAAGACACATTTATGAATGAACTCGGGGAGCCACCGGGTTTTATGTACGGCGGGTCGTGCGTTTCGTTCGACACCAGCAAAGGGAAACATTTTCGAATGCGAGGATCTTCGTTCAATATGCATCGTTATTTCTGCATTTCCCGAATGTGTGTATGTTTGTTGCTAAACGCTGTCCCTAAACGGATGGGCAACGCTCTTTCGTTCTCTTTCTCTCGCGCGCGCTATTCACCATACTAGCGTAACCAGACGCACACAGTAGTATGTACGTATCCTAGGGTATGTAAAATTCACTTGATAAGAGGGATTACAGTCATAACTTTTAATTGGTTTTATATTTTCGAACCCGTTTGTCTGCAAAACCAGGAGCCACTAAGTTTACTGCTACAGGACAAAACGGATGCACTGAGTCAGTACGTGAGTTCAGGAAGGTCCCCGTTCCGGATGGGATGGATGGGTTGAAGCAATTCAATACACCATTCACCAGCGTACAAGCTCCCCATCTACCTGGTACGTTGATTCCAGCAAACATCCATCCACCCGTTCCCAACAAACTGACGGAAATAATTTCGTTATGCTGTTTGCACACTTTGGCACCTTTCGTAGTGCGTGTGCACTACAACGCCCCACACTGGTAAGCGCGGCGAATGCTACTACTAGCACATCTGTAAAGGATTATTGAGACACACAAACCTCGAAAATGGATACAGACTCTGCTACGGTAGGCTATTCCCGCATTGACCCGAAGGTGCTGGAGATCAGTGCAGCTCCGATTGCACGTTCATCGGACGCATACCATACCACACCTGTCCATGGGCGGTAATGAGAAGGTGTCACGAGCCAGGCATGACACTCATAATTCCTGCTTTAAGCGTACGAACATGAACTCTGTGTTGGGAGTGTGGGGCTGAGCGCCTGGATGCCGAAAGGTGAACAAGGCGGTCAGTGGAATCGATGTTTACGCTCTTTTAACCACTTGATGTGTGTACCTTTCAGATTACACAGATTCCGATGGCGAAACGATATCCGGTCACTGTGCTCTGTCGTATCCTCGGCACAAGTTCTTGATGGCAACGCCAAACAGACGGTCAGAGGGAGTATCAGGGTGATGAGAGTGGACAGCAAGTTTATGTGCACATGGTTGTCGATGGACAAAAATGTTCCATCTTTGCCGGACCCAAACTTGAAGAATGGCACGCACGCAATCAATGGATCTTATCGTAAAGCTGAAATAAAGTTTTCATCTTAAACTAAGCTTTGTTCTACGCACTTTTTCTAAGAATTAGGCTTAGAGAACAGCGATAATGCAATCCGCCATGTACGCCACCACAAAAAGAGCATCTTCCCGTAAATGAAACGAATCATGTAGCGTATAAATAAATACACGATAAATCAGTAAATTAAATCAAAAATGATTACTTTCGAGTCTGTGGACATTTCGAAAGCAAAACCAATGCCTTCCAGTCCCAGTTTGCGAAAGCATTTAAGAATACCGGCACGTCAGTGGGCTCAAAAAAGCGTTTGCCACAGCTCGACTTAATAATTGCCTCCTTCGAAAACTCTCCGCCACTAGCACAAGTTATGAATAAATTTACCCAACCAAAAACTTCACATTCCTACGTCGACTGACATGGCTGACACGTGCATGTTTACCCAAAAGGTCCAGCCCCAGCCCATGCGCGACTAAGACGATGTGACACTTGGCGATGCGCATAAATTTCCATTGCCGGATTATACACATCATCATATTCATTGAAAATCAATTCTTTAAAGCTGTGCCGTATGGTGCCACCCTGTGCTTCCTTCCGCCGTGCTTCCAATTCCGATCATCATGTCATGTCCTGCTAAGTGTCTTCACTGCGAGATTTTCCACTTGTGGCATTTTGGTCGATTTGAACTGCTGGTGAGAACATCTTCACGAGAATAAACTCTATCAACCGAAGTGGAAAAGATCCGGACATGGAAGGAAACGATACAAAGGGAACGTAAGCGAATGTCATCACCACATCCAGTCGATACATTATGTAGCACAGCTCCGCAAACAGGTGCTCTTCAATAATCCGTATGCCTTTCCCCGTACCGAAAGATTGGTTTGTTCGCATTTGGTCGTACGGAAATGTTCACACATATTTCGTGTACGTGCAACCAGAGATAGCCACAGGACCGCTCCACAATACCATACGGACCGCCAGTGCATTTACCACCCGGCATCAAGGATGAATATATTCTGCAGGATTTCGTTTGTTTTGCGACTTGACAAAATTGATCGAACAAATTTAATTTGCATAATCTTGCACAACGGTCCAACCAGACATTTCAATGATGGGAGCAAATTGACAACAGCTTCAAGTGAGTACAACAATGAAATTTATAGTTTCAGGCATATTTGCAATACATTAAGGCTAGCAGTTGGCAAGAGATAAAATAAGTAATTATGGATATAAAGGAAACATTCGTTAAATAATCTGCAACCACATTTTATAAATGGACCCCAAACCATTTTATAAATGGGCACACATAACAATAGATCTACATGGTGGGTGTAATAAACGACCACGGTTTCACACGACAGCACCGGATATAAAATCCCACCTGGACCACGCGCTTCTCTATGCGAAAATGCGCTTCTATAGAACATTCATGGTGGCCATATCCGAGAAAAAATATTTTTAATGCTATTTTGAATAACACAGAAACTTTGAGTATAATTTAAATATTCGTGACATTTTTTTACAATTTCTAGTTGTATTGGTCTTAGAAAATCGTCCTTCACCAACAATGGCCGCCAATAAAGAATACACCACTCCATTTAAATTAAAACAAATAATGTAAACCGCTAAATTCCAAAACATGGGCGAATTGATAACTTTCAGATAAATAATTATAACACTATATCAAAATTATCCCCACGACGTCGATGCATATACATTGTCATTAAATGCTGGTCGAAAAAAATATTAGTCTATCTGATTTTGCTAAGCCACTCCCGACCTCACTTTATGCTTCCCATAACACACAGGATAGTAAGTAACCGGATCATCGTCCCAACCCAAAATCCCAATGGTGGAGCAGATTTATTCCACATCAATTTGTACGGATTATTCGCGGTCCGATGCAGTCGCCTACCTAGTGCCAAAGCCTTGTCACCCTGGCACGGTCAGGTGTAATGTGAAACTAGCGTTACACATTAATTTCTATAAAACGGTATTACCCGTACCCTTCCCAAAATTAACACACACAACCGTTGAGCCACGCGGGAAGGACATTCCATTTGCTAAAGTTGGCCCGTTTGATGTATTTATGCATTTCTGTGCTAACCGTACGCGTACTACTGGACCACCGTAGGGACAATGAAGGAATTCCGAGCTCAGACGTGAACACCCATGAATCTAATTATCTCTCGGTTCACCCCTTATCATGGTGCCGAGATCAAATGTGTAGCAATTCGCCCGTCACAGAGGATTTCGGTACGAAAAGTAAATATATTTGAAGTTATTAGTTTGCTCATTTAGCGGCGACAATTCCCACAGCATTGGTTCACGAGAAGCCGAATAGCATTCCATCACTACCTTCGTCGATGAAAGCTGACTCGCACTGTAGACATTAAATTCTTGACCCAATGGAGTAAAGAGAGTTTGCGAAAGGTACATTGTCGCGTACAGCAATATGTGTCCACTGGAATACGCACCGGTGAAACGCTTCCACTGAAGTTCATCAATCATTTAGAGATGATGGTATGCCTACTCGTCCAATCGCTGTACCCACAGTGCAACATTACAATTCACTAACGACACACCAAACTTACCACCGCATATGAGCGAATGTGTATCGATGCATTATAGCAAGGCGCAACAGCTCAGAAATTCATATCATTTCATTTCCTGTGCTTTTTCAGCGGCTCACTATAAATTATTTATGAGTGAAAGGGCGACAAGAAGAAGAAGGATGAAGAAGAGTGGTTCGAATGTGGCAGTATCTGCCAGCAACTATTAAAATGCATACCATTTTGAAACCCTAAAGAGCAAATCAATACCATCATCATATAGGGTCGGCGTCACAGTAGAATAGCCGCCTTCAAACGACAGACGAAATGACATTTGTAATTTCCTCATTTAGATTCCAAGCATCCCAGTTTCAGGGCAACAACTTGGCAAGTATGGAGTGGCAATGATTTAAAAAAAAAGAACATATCTTCGCGAAAAAGGTAAGATCTGTTCGATCAGCTTCAAACCTCGATTTGTTTTGTGTTTTTTTTTTATTTTCAGCCCAATAACGACTTCGCCGGGTTCGTCACCGGAGTCTTCTCTTAATTTAGCGTATGAAACGTATCCTCGCTACATGCTTGATTATTCTATACGCGTAAAATTGACAGGACCTTTCACCGAACGTTCACCACACCTTTCCTGTTGGTACAATTTCCATTGCCACCTCACAGGTTGTACGGTGCAACATGAAACGCGAACAGCTCACACCACCATTAGCACCGATAGCCAACAAAGACTAACAACTGTATGAATATATGTGTATATTAAATATATCACATGCACCGAAGGATGATGGATAATAAATTTGAATGGAACTCATCTATCAATCAATATTGAACGTAATTAATGTATGCGGACATGCGGCAGTTCGTCGGGTGTTGTTCTTGTGCTATTTACGACCGTGACAGCAAATGTGCAGAAGCGTACAAAGGAGATGCAAACGCGTCGATACGAATTACAAGGCTGGGACGTATTCATTTGCAGTTCGCGCACATCGGACAATTCGAATCCACCAAAATGATGCTGGAATGTCATTCAGCTCAAGCGTTTGGTCTCGCTCTGGGCCGGGGTTTGTTCGTACAGCACCGTACAGACATCACATAATTCTCCTATTAGCAAAAATATTAAGCTCAACTTTACCATTCGCAATTTTCCAGATATTCGGTTCCTATATCTCTCCCTCTCTTCGTGTGATAAGCTTCAATGGAAAATTCAAATTTTACGGTCATTCCCGAAAAACTCGAATGTCAAGTGAACGGTGAAAAGTAAAGCGTAAATCCCTCTAAAACACGCACCGGCGCTGCATTTGGTAGCGGCACCTTCACAATACCTCGTACACTAAAAGCTCAACCCATCAACCAGACGATGGATGGATCGGATTGTGTATCGATTGTTGATCCGAAAATATGCCTCAAACTTCATCAAAAACCCTTTTATCACCTCTCTGCGCTGTTCGATTCGACAGGCATGTGGGGGTGTGCGGCCTACACATCGATTCTCTAATGGGTTTACCCTCTTAGCAGATCGGCTCCCGGTTAGGTATAGGATTGGAGATCGACACGGAGACAAGGTACACCGTTCGAAACAGCTCATGATTGAAGTTCCAAATCCACAAATGGATGCCATGAGCAATGTTGAACGCTAATATACTCAGGCACTGGTCAGGATTTACAAATGGTAAAGACTTTTAATCGGATTCCTACTCCAGCCAACAATTAGTACCTTGCATTTTGAGTAGATACGAAACAGCAACGGTATTAGCCCCAGCTAAAAAATTTCAGCAATACTACTGATGATTACATAATGCAAAGGAACTTTGACATAATTATTGTAACTATTACACTTAATATTATGTCTGATAAAGGATTAAACATGTTAATAAATGTAGGCAAATGTTCTAATGACGAGTAATATTGGAGTTTAACTAAATAAAATATATTGTAATACTTACCGACTAAAGCCAATATAACAGTCAGCAACGGTGCGGCAGGAAACCTAACAGGTATGTTAAATTCCAGCATCTGCAGCAAATCCACTGCAAAAGAATAAATAAAAATAAGAAATTTAATAGCAACCGACATACATAAGTCTCCATAGTAATAAGCGAAACACTGAACAGAAATAATCGACAAACCCCTATTTCTGTGAAATATTAAAGAGGAACACGCAGTTGTCCTGAGAAGATTCACTATTTAGTAAGCTCTCAAACTTTATCAATCTCAACAACCAACAACGTTAACGTCAATTCTAACCCTCTCATGTTTAGGTGGTACCGGATGAAAGTACTCCTTAATAAAAGGTACCTAAAACAACACACGGCTATGATATATTTGTATCGATATATTCGGCCCTTTCGAACAAAAAGTGATACCGAGAGCTTCGATGATCCAATAACAACCAACACCAACGCTATATGCGTGGCCGGAAGAGGTGGTGGCGGTAAAAAGAAACGAGCACGAAAACAAATGGTTAGTGATTCCTCCGGCCCACATGGAGCCAAACGATACATTCGTGGTTTCTGGTACAATGGGAAAGAAGAGAGAAAGAGAGGAAGAAAATGGTGGAGGTGGTGTATCAACGACATGACCTGTTGTCCGTTCATGCAGATAGATAAACCGGCACCGAAAAGTTACGCGTACATATTGAAAGCAGCACCTTTACGAAGACAATAGCACCGTGGACATATAGTGGAAGACATGATGAGTAGAAAGGGGAGAGAAAAAAAATATAAACGGAACAAGAAAATAGCGCCATCCATGAAGACACGTAAACAACAGGCCACAACCTAATTACATACATTCATGTCAAATGGCTATCATGTTTCACTTTCAATTCACTTTGGCTACATTTTCATGGTAACATATTGGATACGAATCCTTTTATCAAAGATCGTTGTAGTTTCTCTCACCTAGCGGCGATAGCCGCCAGGCATAAACAGTGTACCATCTCGTTTATCGCCCTTCACCTACTGGCTGTACGTTCTTCCCGACCGGTTAGCTATCAATCCTTCCGTCACGTCCCCGATGATGGTAACGCACGTGTGCGGAAGTGTAAGCGGATGGGAAAAGTTTTATTTTCCACACAAGAACTACAACAAAACACCACCATTATGCCAAACAATGCTTTGTGAACCGTATAGTGACCGGTGTAAGCGGAGCCCCAACGGCTACGGCTTTGTATTACGGATGTTTCCCGTAAACAACGCTTTTGTGAGCTCTTGGTTGAATGGAGACAACAGCGCTAACCGACAACGACACAAACAGGATCGACGTACTTAACCACCCCGTCTTACAGGACGAAAGTTGACCGTTTGGACATCTGGTTGTTTTTTTTTTCTTCGTCCGCTGTGGTGGAAAACTCGCACGCTTCAAAGGAAATTTCAATAAACCTCACACCGTGTACTTGGTGCCAGGTGAGGATGAAATCTTAAAGCGATCGCCGTCGACTCGATGGTCACCCACTGGTTTCTGTTGATCAGGCTTAAAGGTACTCGTCTATGGATCCCCTTCCTCGATGGACTCCCTAGCATTGCGTGCGATAGAAACACTTATTTCGGCAGAAGTCATATTTACGATGCTCGAGTGTAAACAAGCCATAAACGAACAAGCGACCACGTATCGAAATGTGTGGAAGAGTGCCAAAAACAGGGCCAGGAGAGTTGATAATTTACTCGCGTTGTAAGGGCTATCCTGAAACATAGTACATAGAGGATGCGATAAAAAAACACACACACAAACACACGTACATGCCAACATAGAACATAGAACCGCGCAGACTTTTCGTAGGCCGACCAGGAACAAATGCTTCGATCACTCTCAAGGGAATTTTTAGGGAGATATATAAGAGGATAACTTGGACAATATCGAATTGTGCTGCTAAATTAATAGGACTAAGCGCAAACACAAGTAGTGTTTCTCGTCGGTTGTTGCAGAGAAAATTTGTCAAAATGCATGTTTTTTATAACATTATCATAATATTATCATAATATTAGTAAGATTACAATTCTTTTTACAAACGTATAAAAATGAACAAACAAATTGAAATATTTTTAAAATTTCTTAAAAATAAAAGAATATATACACTTATAATCGCTATTCCCACATCCACATGCAACATAAATAGCGCACCTACATTAATGTGGCGAGTAAATCTCGATGCAATGAAATCGAAATGCAAATTATGCGCCCTTAGTCAATCATGAATATCGATGGGCTTATTTTTATAGCAAAATAACACGACTTAATCCTTATTCCGTTTGGTATATCCATTTCTCGACATTAACTGCTGTGTTCGTCGTTCAGCCTTGCTTCATTTGCATACATAGATTCAATGTTTTCAAATTCATAAACACCACATACATATACACTTTTGGGATGAACCCAGCCGTAGTCTCGATTCGATTCATTTGGCAAAGGAACTTGAAAGCCAGGCAACGCGTTTTAATGCTATCGCCTACGGTTTTCTGAGTGCGTTCGAGCCCCGGTCATGATAACCAATCAATTCCCGGTTACCCCTAGCAGCTAATATCTGTTTCTCACAATCGAACCATTACGAGGCTCCGATTATTATTTCACCATCGCTTCGCAAGGCGATACGATCCGCCAAGCAGTGCGCACAGATGGTGCAGGAGGTGATGTCTCGTCAACGTCATTATTCAGTGTGTCACATCATTATCGACCGAAGGGCACCATTGGGATCCTTTGCACTGGGAGCAGCAGTGGGAGCATCGCTTATTGCTCTGCTACCGCTTAATAACGACAGTGATGGAAAAGGAAGGTGTCGGATAGGCGACGACAGCAACGTCGGCGACAGGATTGCACAGGTTGATTGTGTAAAAGGACATACAGGCCGGGGGTCGATAGTTGAGTGAGAAGAAAACGAGCAACAGGGCAGGTTTGGAATGTTACGGGAAATTGTTCCCATATACACACACACACACCTTCCTCCGGTGTGGAAGGATGACAAAAAAAGGATAGTTCATTTTGTGTCAGACATTCGAGCTACATTCGGTTTCGGTTCGCTTCGTCTTCGTAACAATGCTGCAGCGGAAAGAGGTCACGTTGGACGATACTTGTTATTCGCTTATTATGGAAAAAGGTATCCGATGGAAGATAAAATAGCCATCGTTTGTTGAAATCCTCCTATTGGCGCGAATCTTCGTGCGTCATGTAACCGTTTGTCGAAGTAGCGACAAAATACTGTTATTCGCCTGCAGAGCTAACTATCCATTCGCTCCTCAGCCATGTTTACAACATGTTAATAACGTTTCCGAACATATGAATTGGAGGATTATACCGTATCGCACTAATAGGAGCAAAATAACTGTGTTGTATATACATGTTTTCAAAACGATTATCACATCTGCAATCTTGTGCCACGTTTACAAGTATTGGTACAAATAGTATCAATGCACCTAGACATATAGTTAAAATTTCGTTAATATATAAACTGGAACAAGTAGATTTGTTTGACATAAGTTTTCTTAAACAAATCTTAAAGAAAGGAAACAGCATTAAAGTTTTGCCAAAAACGAATGATGAAACGAAATCCACAGCAATTCCACAGCAGATAAATTACTATAGATGACGACTGCAATTCAAACCATACTGTTTGGTTTCCTTCAGCCATTGTTCATAAATATAAAAGTCAATCAAATGCACGCTACGGATAACAGATTTTAATGTCCTTGCTACGAAAACAAAAACATACTTTGTCACAAACGAAACGAACGCGAAACGTATCGAATCACGTTATTTCCCAGTAGATTGTGGAACTCAATTATAATTTTGCGTATCATGCCACAAACAACACGATTCGTGTTGCCATCCATCATCCATGTGCCTAAAAAGCGCACATGACGACGACGCGGGTGTGTTACATGTAATTGTAAATTGAGAAAATACATTGTTGAATATATTACGACACAGAATATCTTTTTTTTTGTTTTTTGATTTGCCACACAGGTTCATTCACAGAGTGAGGTAACATAATCAAATGACGACAAATGATCTTCCTTTTTTTTTGTTCTGAGTTACATAAAAAATATAAAACATAATACATATATAAATTTAATATTGGTATATAGGAAGCACTAACACAAATTTTAGTTTTACTAAAAGCAGCAATTGTGATTAATATTTAATTATTGCCACATACATTGAAATAATTAAAGGATAAATAATAATTGAGTAATAGAAATTTAAGTTTTACATTTTTAATAATTGTAATTGTCTTTAAAACTTTAAATCTTTTGTACCTATCTTTTCAATTTTTGTACGTGTCACTACTATGCATTCTACTGGTGGTAGCAAGTATTTGTTTCATATTACGATTTCATGGGGATATATCTCAAGCCAAATATAATAAAATCACAAGTAATATAATTTAACTACCTTCTGTAAATAATATATAATTTAAGAACCAATATGATGCAGGGTGTTGCACCACATAGTTTCGATATTTATGTATATATTCCTACCTAGATTAATTAATCTAACAACAAATTATCTCAAAAGATACATACATTTTTCTCTTAAATTAACTTAAGTGTTTCAAAGTCTCTTTAATGGTATAACCAAACAACCATTTGACAATGATACTAAAAATGTCACAAACAAATCAGTTACTTTTTCCTGCATTTTTCATCATTTTGTAACTACCTATTTGAAAATATTTGAGAATAGAGACGAAATAGAGACGAAAGGAACTTAAATGTTTCAAAATCTCTTTAATGTTTGACCATTTAACCATTTGAAAATGATACTAAAAATGTCACAAACAAATCAGTTAGGGTTCTGTAAAATTTACAATTTACCCATGGCTAGTCGGACTCCATCGGACTCATCTGGACCCACCCGGACTCATCCGGAATCGATCGGACCCATTCGGACTCGATCGACCTCGGACTCGACCAGAATCCACCGAACTGGCCGGAGTCAATTTTGGTTTTTTGTGCATCCACGATTCCACTCCGTATTACACATCACTAGCTAGCACTCAGCTGGTTGTTGTACTGTTGTAAAAAGTTGTACTGGGTGTGCTAGCACTGACCTCTAACGGGTGATGCTGGCCATTTCTGGCTTACTAGATTTATTTGTAACACGTAGCTGGATAGTCAGTCCTTGCTACGGGTCCAAATGGGGTTTGATACCCGTTCCTGTAGTGTGGAACCGGCGCTGTTTATCACATACATCACCGGCTCGCCGCATTTAAAATTATTTATGATAACAATTCTACAAAACTGATATTTCTAAACCAGAAGAATACGTCACCTGATTTCCAAGTTATTCGTTCTCAGAAAAAGATTTTTATAATCTGAAAGCACGACTCAAGTGTTTAAATTTAATACTTGTAACCTATGGGACTGTTACCTACAAGTTTCTTTTCTTCAATGGCTAAAAAAATTGATGTTGATCTACATAAATTGGTTTTTACAACATATGTGCAAATGAATGCTTTTATACACATAAGTAAAGTAACTTTTTTACAAAGTAAAGCATGACCCCAAGCTTCAACTTGACTATGCAAAATGACGTCACAATTATTCAATTGTTCAATTCTTTTGTGGCATTCTCAAGAGCTTTCCTAACATAATTATCTTTCCTTAATTTTTTTTATTTTATTACCGTACTAAGATGTATCAACAAATATACCGTTGTTTATGTACCAAACAGAACTTTATAGAAAAAATCCACATCTTTACAAAATCCATATTGTTTACGAGTTATACGATATGGATTGACCGTTTTTTTTTTCTTTGGGCACCAAATTTGGATCGGAAATACCGTGATGGTACTACATATATTTGCCAGTTTTCAATACATTTAAATTATGTGTAAATAAAAAATGTTTTAGATACTCTGACAAAATGAATAAAAATAAATTACTGTCCATGAGTATAACATTTGGCAATGCACATTTAGATTTTTCTGTGCAATAATTCAATTCCACTGTTCAAGTCATTGAACCAATAGCCACCATACATTTCATATGAACTGCTGTGTTATTATTTTAAATTACTAGCAAAAATGGCGTAAGAAACAATTTTATGTATAGCTGCTGATTGCAAACGTTAAAAACAGCAATAACATCGAACTTTGTTTTAATACAATTCTATATTCATCTGCACTATGAATCAGAGGCTTATTGCTCTCTAATCGGCGTGATTTGTTTATCTAGTAAAAAACGTCGATTGCGTCGAAAGCGAGATCGCGACAAAACCAGACAAACCAAACCCGATAATGGATGTGAAGCTCAATAAGCGATAAAAGCTATACGAGATTGCTTATGTGCGTAACATATAAACCAAACCAAAAATCAAAAACTTACCTATAAACACAAATATCTGATGATGGGAATAGCGTAACAGCATGGAGATGGAAATTGTCTAAAAGCCAGAAAGAGATTGCCACAGTTATACACAACGGGTCTAGTTCAACGACCATACGTGCAACGGTATGTCACTTACGAATAGAACCATTATGAAGAATGCTGCAGTGTACGATCCACGACCCATCCACCAGACCGATACAAACCGAAAGTGTTCACCGGTAATGACATTCCGCAGATAGCCCTTGTTGTCTTCTTGTTCAGCCAGCACCTTAACCGACGCCATCAATATATCATCGTAGCCGAGGAAATGTTTCAAAATCAACCGGCTAAATGAATCACCGAAACACTTGTTAACCTGAGGATCGAGCCGTACGACCGCTACCGGAATATTCAACCGCTGCCGTGTAGCAGCCGAAAGTCGTAGAAATCCATACTCGAGTGAATATTCCACGATGTATTGATCGGCTGATAGAACTACAAAAAAGAGGTACAGAGTTACTGGCTTGTTCCAGAAAGTGGGTTTTCCACAGGGTTAATGATTATTTACCCGCATTGCGAAGTTTTTCCATCACCGGTACATCCGACTTTAGTTCCTCCCCACCGTGCGCAGGAGTGAGTGTATCCAGCGATTTTATGATAGTTTCATTAGTATAAACTACCACATTATCTTGCGGCTGGGCCACATTCGCTTCCACGGACATTGCAACGGGGTCAGCTACTTTCGGAACAGTATCAGGCTCATTGCCTTCGATTGCTTCACCAGCGCCCGGAAACGGTGTACTGTTTATGGTCACACCGGTAAGGTTCTCGGTGACAAGGGCGTTTTCCTGCCGCGTGGTAGAATAAAGGTCCGACGTCATCGGTTCCTGTCCATACGGTGCCTTTTCATTCGGTAGCGGACTACTGTTAGCATAACTATGCTGCACCAACGCGTCCGCGCCATTTTGATTGTGTTCCTCCTCGTGGGGTAGCGTCGTGGATGGATCAATGCTGATCATTCCATTTTTTAGTGTATTCCGTAGTACATTAACGTCTCCCTCATCGAGCATCTCCGAAGACGTTGGCTTGGTTGTGCCGTACTCACTTTGGCTAAGGCTTGCAATTTCCACACTACAATAAGGCACATGAAATGTATGTTATGTTAATGCATAGTGTAACTTCCCTATGATATGCTTCGAGCTTACCGCAGGATGCCATCCCGTGGCCAATCATCTTTCACGTGCTCCAGGCACGTCGTTGGTGTTTGCGAAAAGCGAACATGGATGTAGGCAAGGATGAAAAACGCAGTCAACGCTTTCAGCAGCATCATTAGCTCAATCGCACGTCGAACCGGTCTGGAACGGAAGGAAAACGCACAGTTTAGACCTTTACCATTTTCTGTCACTTCCTTTCGAAAATTAGGATTTCCATTCCACTGCTCCTGACGTCAATGATGCTGCTCTCCACCCCTTCCCCACTCAAATTAGTTAAACACACACACACTCAAACACACTTCCGAATGAAGCGCGGGGCCAAATTAATGCAACCTCGGTCAGTCATGAAATATGCACACACAAATGATCGTGCGGAACGGCGCTTAACACATTATAAACGCACAGTACCACAGCACCACTTGCTATCTAGTGCGTCCACGGTGTCCTTCATAACGCTAATGTGCCGGAAAAAATATACCGTAACTGGTAGGTTTTGGGGTGGTTTCATCTTACCGTGGTATCGTCTGCGCGTAAGCAATGGCCGTCTTGAAGAAAAGCGCGTGAAACAGTCGATCGCGTACATTTATCAGGGGATTCTGTGCGAAAAACGAAAGAAGGGCATTGTAAACAAACGGTTGTGTATTCATAACATTTGCTACTTTTTTTTTCTTTTTCACCTCCTTTCGTTCTCTTTCACTTACACACTACTTCACTCTTGCATCTCTTACCTGCACATTGTTCCTCGGTCGAGCGGGATTGATTAATGGTGCACCGGGAATGGGATTGTTTTCTGGATTTACGTCCGGTGGCAGCGCATTCGGTTCTGCCATCCTGTTCGTCCAGATGTGTTACACAGCACGCCAAAAAATAGGCCTTTTTATCAATCTACCGCTACAATTGTCGTACGATGCAGTACACTATCGGATTGCGTCTCTCTCTCTTATCACTAAACCGTGATTGTGACGAAATGTTTCGATATCGATTTAAGCAGCACCTGTAACGAAAGTGGATAGCTATCATACCGATGGCTATTGGCTGGTGGATAAGACATGAATGGTGGTGTATTGTTTTGGTCCAAACGTGAGAAAGGTGCAATAGCAAACGCGTTGGCGCACCTCGCTGGCGTCAACATTTCGAATCACACACCGCAAGTTGTCATGGATGCAAGTAAAATGGCAACTAATTATGCTGATAATCGCCGTCATCGGTCGAAAGTGTAAGTGTGAAATGCTTCACGAACATGTTTGGGACTCTTTGCACATATCACTCCGATACAGCATCGCGCCAGTTAACGCCAAATGCAGTACACTGCAGTTTCCCATTCCGTGGAGCACAATTTCTTTGCACACTCGATCGATGTTTTTGCAGCAACCCGCGCGTCCTGCACACACTGCTTACCACAAGTAGTTCTTGAGCAACGTCGCGTGTCCATAACACAGCGGCACACAGATGACCGCTTCGGTGACCTGCAGTTGTCGTGACCGTCACCACCTTGCAACTACTTTTACGCTGGTTTTGCCACTAATTTTTTTTTACGTTCTGCCGTCGTCCCCACATTTGTTGACGCACATATCCGATGCGATGCAAGTAGTGGTGGAGAGGATGGATTTTTCGTAGGCCCGTTCGTAGGCTTGTGTGTGCTGGTTTGGATGGTACAGTGTTGGGATGTGTTTACCATTTACGCTTGTGGCCTACCTGCTGACGACCGCTGCACCATTTGCATCAGTTGGGGCGACTTTTCCCCTTCCGATTGCACTGCTAATTTACTTCAGAATTACTCAGGTTGCTTACGAAAAGTTGTTTTTGCTTTGTGTTTTTCATGTGTTGTTTTCTTTTATTTTTTCGCAACGAAACGTCATTTACGTTGTAGTGATGGGCGAATAAAAATTAACGGAGCTATAAGTTCTTTAGACTGGATGGATTATTAACGCAGTGAAACCCCGATTATCCGTACTCATCGGAATTTGAACAGATCATCGATAACTGCGGATTATAGATACATTTAATGTATGATTGCTAGTGTTAGTGTGCGGTGTTCTTTCACCTTTTTCGTAAATTGTTGCCAAAAAAAATTATTTTAATTCAAATTTGAGCATATTGCAATTTTCTCTTTTGTACTCTTAATTTTTTTTATGTTTTGTCGGGTTTGCAGTAAATACGTCGAATTGCCAATGAACCTGTATCTTCGATACGACACGAATAATCCAACATCCTATTAAATGATCCCGAAATAATCTGTGTTTCACCGTAGGAGGATTACCTCGATATACACGGTACGTTGTGTGTGCGGGTGCGAGTTCGCGGATTTTGAAATTTCTAAGCTTAGTCGAAATGTGTTGTTATTCAATCACATCAATGTTTACATAATGTCCATGTATTCCTTCAAAAAACCATAAAGAAAGTGCACAAAAACCATATAGATAGCAACAAAGAAAGAGGTTGATTTTAACTTTCATTTTGAAACGAATTTGTATCGAGATCCGACATACGCGGAAATTATAGATACGCAGATTTTCCTCGATTTCTACGGATCGAAATAATAAGGTTACCGATCACCTGTAGATGTATTCGATATTGTAATTTAAATTATTTTCAATTGTATCGAAAGATACAATAAAAAGGGCTAAGGTCTGAAACACAACCCCCCCCACTCACGGACACTCATTTGAGTGACTTTTTTTCGTGCAGGGTGGTTCGAAATCGGTTGCGTGTTTTTTTAATTATGTTTCGAGACACAGACACCTGAGGGCATGGCCGTCGAAGAAGAAAATGTAGCCATTGGTGCCATCTATCGACCACAGGTCAAAGATTGGCGATCCGTTGGAGCTTTGGCGAATAGCTCCGGCCACAGACAGGGTAGCGATTAGTGGTGCATGGACGAAATGTAGCCACAAGTGCCATCTAGCCATGGCCAGAAGAAAGTTTGGCGATATCTTGGATACCGGCGGAGCTATGGGGCAAATTCGGGCCAAAAATGAGGAAAATTTTACGGTTTCACAAACAGCGTATGGAACTTGGTTCCTCGATGAATAAATCACTTTTCACTTTGCGAAAACCTCCTTACAATTTAATAGTAATTAAAAAAAAATCAAATTCAGGCCACATTGCATAGTCTCCGAACCACCCTGTACGAAAAATTGACACGCAGATGAGTGACCGTGAGTGGGGGGGGTCGTGTTTCAGACTTTAGCCATAAAAAGTAGGTACATATCTTGGCTGCAAAAAAGTAAACAAAAATCACAAAACTGAAATCGCAAAACGATATTATCCCATAGTTCAACCAAATTACCATAGTACATACTTCTTTTCAGCAGCCCTAGACGAACAATCATGGCTGCATATTTATTTTGCTATAATTTTGCTATAATAAATTCAAAAAGTTTTAAAAATGCTCTAACCGATATGCTCAAGCCTCGATTTAAACATTTATAGTATGTACCTATTTTCACTGTAATTTATTTAATTCATTAAAAAAATCTTAATGTTAAATATCTCAACATACAAACCTGGTATTTGAATCGTTTCATCCACCACAGCACATTTCATCCTATATGCAGAAGCGTTTTATATTCCATTCTCGTGTTTATTAGACAAAAAAAGGTTTCCGATACACATATTTTCTTCAGCACATTTGCTATGTGTTCAGTACTGTTTTAAGTGCATCGATGCAACCAGTTGCACTTTACACTCTATCGGCACTGTGCTTCATTTTTTATACCGCTCTTGATTTTGTTTCTTTGCGTGCCTGGGTCGAGCTTCCGCATTCAGTTAGCTTCATTTTCATATGCTTTTGTTGTTTTGTTTTGTCAAATATTCTTGATAAACACTCAAGCAATTTTTCTTCTCAACCGGTTTGGACTGTAAAAAAATGCGATAACTTTTTTTACACAAACATCCATTCATATTGTATGAATGAAACCGTTTCGCGGGCCAATAAATTTCTCAAAACATATTGCTTCGGTGCTACTAACTACGCTCGTGCAAGTTTCTGTTTCGAAGGTGTTGGTGATGGTGAAAGCATACAGTTTGTTGTAGTAGTTTAACAATCATGATTCGTAAAAGGACTGCGCTTTAAACAAAGAGAAAAGAAATAGTTTAAAATGAATTCCACACGCAATGATATGCTTTTATTATTTCCTTTGAAGCTTTTTTCCAGTCCGTTTCATTTTCATTGGCATGAGACTGAATGTTTTTTGTTTATTTTTCATCGGTTTTTAAACCCTTAAACCATCTTCACAACGTATGGGCAGGTCGGAATATGTTTTAAGGTTACTTCTACATACTCCACTTCCTGCTTTTTTTCGTCTTGCAATGAGTGTTGTATGTTTCCTCAGCCTCACGCAACACTTCCTTCTACAACAGTTCTATTGTAAACTTCACCTTAATTTCCACACATTGTTTACAAACACAATACATAAATGTATATTTTTATAGAGAGCGAGTGATGTATATAAGCAGGTTGATTTGTATTGTTTAGCGCTTTCCTCCACCCGTATCGGCGGCAAAAAGGCTGTTAGCTTTTGTTGTTTGTTTTAGTTTCACTTTTCACCTTTTCATTGGCGTTTTTATTTTCATAAAATTTGTCTGTTGTTGCAGGGTGACCAATAGTTGGATTTGTGTTAGTATGTGTGTAGCGTTATATACAGTACAGATGCAAGGGGTGAGGGGAGCTAGGGCAGGATTTAAACACACTTCTCTGTTATATCATGTTTTTCAACGTTTAGTTTTGTTGTTTTATGTACGGATTTGCTTGTTTTTTGTTTGTTTGTTTCTTTGATACTTTGTTGTTTGCTTGCCTTTTTTCCGGTGTTTTAATTCGTCTTTATTTGTTTTTTGTTTGTTTTGGATTTGCGCTTAGTATTGCTGTGTGTTGTTTAGCGATTTAAATGATCATTTTTAACTAGCGCATAGTGTCGTTTTTCCGCATTATTGCTTGCTATATAGCTTGTTTGGTTTTGCTGTCCATCTCTCTTAATCTATGCAGCTTTTGCGGCTAGCAAACATTGCCCTAAGGTTGCTTCGCACGCGGTACAAAAAACTATTCCCTAGGCTGCACATGTTTCGATTGATATTTTTTTAAGTCAACAGTTGATGTTTGCGGATCAGCTTTAAGTCAGCTTGTTCGTGTTAAGCATTAGGGTTCACGCGTTTATGATTTATTTTGCACTAAAAAAATGTACACACATTCAGGGTGGATTGCGTAATTATTAAATTTACATCCTATCAGCACATAGCACAGCAATGTTCACTACTCCAGCTTATATGTATGTTCTATTGTTCGCACACACCGTTGTTGTTTTTCTTTTATCTCGAGCTATTTACAAAATATTTGAATCTTCTATTTTATTTTCTTCTATTTCGTTTGCTTTTTTATTTCTTCTTTTACTTTAATTTCTTCTTGCTAAGTGTTTGCTCCGTCAGAGAAAGCAAGCTCAAACTGGAGCAGTTCTGTTGCAGACGCACACCACATATACACACACTCATACATACATTCATGAACGCACAAATCTCTCAGTACTAACAAAGGGTTTGCGTTTTTGTTTGTTTTTGCTGATATCAAGTGGTATTGAAGCGTAAAGTAAGTGAAACATTTTATATCCATCCGATCTGATAGATTGACATGGTAAACAAACTGGAATAGTAAAGTAATTTTCATACAAAACTATTTATCTAATTCCTTTTTCTGATTTGGAGATGTGGTACAACATTGCCTAGAGTTGATACACAAAGTTCGTTAATAAAGCACTGTTGTTTCTAGTTTGGTGAATTTGGTGAACTTGTTCGTTAATTTTGCTTTACTTTATTTAATAAAAAAAATTTACAAATCCGTTACAATTAAATAATAAAATTAAAATGTGTGCAGACACAATTTTATAAAAGAAATTGTTCGAATTAAAACACGAAATGGCGAGCAAAAGTAACGCGTATTATCACTTAACAGAATTACACCTTATGTTGTGTTTGCTCCAAATTCAAATCTTCATTTTCTGATATGCAGGTGTTACGGATTATTGTTCATTGTTATGCTTTGGTTGTTAGTCATATGCACTGAAAATTGCTTGATAGGATTTTATTGTTAATTTAGGTATTACCTGACCTTAATAGCTTAATCTCGCGTGTAACACACATTCACCCCTAAGTTCGTTGCAGGCAAAGGCAAAGAAAAGAATTGACGAATTTTGATTGCTGTTTACGTTTGCGTTTGGATTCGGAGGACGATGGGACGTTGGATGTAAGTGTTAGGGTATTATAGTCTGACGCACGATTTGTCGCTTTTTTTCAACGCTTTAGCTTCGATATCGCACCCGAGATTGCGAACAAAACGAGAGAGTCTAAGGCATGGATAAAAGAAACATTTCCTTATAAAATGTTTTACACAAATATAATATTAAGCAACTGAACCAAAGAATACTAACTGAAAGGGAACTCAAATACTTCATATAACTATTACATCCTTCCTAGTTGGAATTGATGATTGAAACGATAATTTTATTTAAAATCTTCTCATTTCACAAAATCCAGCAAAATGTGCAAAAAAAAACGAACCGTTTTAAAAAGGTACACATCTGTTTCCATCTTGAAAAACTTCCCAGTGACCATTGTCTAAACTGCATGTCTCCTCACAAACACATACACTTTACATCTGGTAGAAGTCGATCGAATATCGGTCTGCATACCGCGCACCAAGATCACTCATCCGTAGCTAGAAAACCCTTTTTTAATTAAACCAGGCCTTCGTGCGCTCGTGGCTGAACTGCAAAATCTCTTCGTTCTTGAACGCCTAGCATGGTACCATCGAAGGATAATAAATCATTTCATCCTTTTCCACCTCTAAACTTCCATGTCTGGTTGATCGTGCGCTTTTGAGAATCGTTTTTCCCCCCTTTTCTAGCAAGCAGCATTCCAGAATGGAACTAGAAAAACACCGTTAATAATGCCCGGTTCATACGTGCGTATAAATTTTGTCTTAATTTATAGCCTTTCCAAACCGAAGTACCGAAGGCTCGCTTTCTGTGTCTGAACCGTACCAGAAAGGTAGGTCATTGTTTATAGATTCGACGTTTCTGCAGCGAATCAGTTTTGCGAAGGCAGGTGCCTCATGTTTCGTCACAATGTGAGAACAGTCTCAGCACATAGCGTAAAACGTTCGTTTAAGGTAGGATTCATTTGAATCGTGAGCCTTTTAAAGCACCTAGATGCACATCTTTCGTGAAGAGGTATTCAATCAAAAAGCGCACCGGATAACGATTTCATTATACTTTCGACGAACAGCCAAATGCTGCCATGGTTTCACGTTGTACACAATATATAGCACCTAGGTAGTTAGTAGAAAATTACTTTCATTTCCTGCAACACTATCAAAGCGTGTTGCCATCGAATATTACAATACACTAATCGATCCCCGATTCGATCGATCATCCTGGAGAATGGAGACAAATGGCAGCAAAACGGTGTATTGCATTTCCTTGTCCGCTTGATTGAAGTATCAGCAAACTTTCGCATATAATGTGCATCCTTACATCCCTGCGAGCCTGTCCCATCAATCCAGATAAGCATTAGCGAGCGCAAACTCTTATCAAACTTCCAGCATATTCTCTAGAGAAGTGAAAAACTTTCTACGAACATGGACCCACCATAGAATGGTTTGAACTTTAATATGATTCCTCCCCAGGCAGGGGAAGAGGGAGCGGTGAGTGGAAACTCTTATCTAGGCTACAGCACCTCGTAAACGTAAGTTTTTTAATCCGAATCAGTTAATCCATGAATGCAAAATAGCAGCAAGTCAATTTGACGCGAGCATCGCCGAACGGTAACACACAACTTTTAAACCCCTTTGGAAGCTGTTGTCTCCTCGCCGGGAATGGATGGTACAAGGATAAAAGTGAACACCCGTTTCCCGTCCCATTATGCAAAACTCGCCCCCGAAGGAAACAACTAGGCACGTGGTCGTCAAACTCATTTTCGATCGTTTTTAACGCGCTCCGTACAGTACGACGGCTGGCAAAAAGTACACCAGCCAGGTTGATTAGATTGCGTTATCTAGGTGTCTAGGGAGAAAAACGGTGCGATAGCGAACGTGGTGAAATGCTGAGAAGTGAAAAACTTTCAGCTTTGCTACATAAAATAGTCTCGCAAATCGGGATAGATGGGAAAGGCAGAACAGCAGAACAATGAAACTGACCAGGCGCCTCCATGGTAAAGTGAATTCGGTGCGTTTTTACTTTCCGCGCCTCAGTTTTGAAACGGCAAGAGATTAAAAATTATAATGCTCACTTATGGACAAAAAAATTGTACCGTTGCAAGCCGCATGGAATATTGGAAAAGTTGTGAATGCATTAAACTTGTGGTTCACCCTGCAAAGCAAAGAGGGGCGGTTCATGCTTAACCGTCAAACGAATCGGGGAGCGATTCAACCGCATTTTCCTTTTCGCTTAGCCTCTTTAAGATATTTTCTTATCGCAAACAATCATCTCAATCGTTTGGTTAAATGACATACAAATGTACCCTTTGCAGGCGCAGGAAACCACAATCGATCTACGCAAACGCTAGACGTTCGATTTGTGCTTGATAAATGACACATTCCGATGACAGCTGTCCATTGTCACGCGTACGTTACAAACGCTTTGAATGCATTGTTTCCTTCGACATTGGTAACACGAACAAAGGACATAACCTATCTGCCACCAAACAGGATATTGTTTTGTTCCTTCTATGCGTTCCTTTTTTTATACTTTCCTTTTTCCACCCGTTCGATTGCTAACGATAATCGATTCCGGTGGTAGACGGGTTTGGAAACGACGCATTTACTTCGAGCCCGTGCGTGTGTGTTTTTGACGCATGTAGAAATCTGTCGGAAGGTTGCTTGTGGGCGTTGGCATAATATCCGTTCTATTTTTGCTAAATATCGCCCACGCGTACGATGAAACACGAGATATGGTGATGTTAGTATAATAGGCAGGTGAATCTGTAACCGGGCATATTCAATCGCGACAGTCGAAAGATTACATACAGGGAAAAGATCAAATGTTGGCAGGTGGATTTTAAAAGGTTCATCATTAAAATGTTCCAAATTGTTTCTTGTTTGTTACCGGGAACAAAGAGGATGACATGTTGTACAAATATATTTTAAATTTGCACGAGTCGTTCAATTTGAAGATGTAAATATAGTGAGTTAAAATTAATGTTTTGCTGTTTTTATTAAAGTTTGGACTCTGCCATTGGACTCTGCAGGTAAAATTGTGCAACTGTTTCAACTCAGTATGCATTAAAAAATGGACTAAATTTAACGATTTGTCATACGACTTCCCTGTCACCAAGTGGTACATTCAGCATTCTGACCTTTTTGTAGCAATCTTGTTGTGCACAGACAAAGTTCGACAATGTTATCAGTCATTTTTTTACTGTGACTGCGAAAAAAAATTTACATGCTGTGATACATCGTGAACTTGAGATAAAGTCGATCTAGTATCTATTATATATTCTCCTATCGGAAGAAAGTCCAGAGTGTGAAACATTACACGCAAACAGTCAAAGTGCAGTAAAATCTAAATATGAAGATTGAGAGCATCGTTCTCCATGGAAGTTGGATCAAACTGTGAAGAAGTACCTTTTTTTTTTTGATCGGTTAGAACGGCCTGGCCGTATCAAGACTTATTTTACCACGTAGCAGGATAGTCAGTCCATGCTACGGGGGGACGGTCCGGATGATGGGATTTGAACCCGGTCCTGCCGTGTGGACGGGCGCCGTTTTTCATATGCACCACCGGGCCGCCCCTGTGAAGAAGTACCTGCACAAGATGGACTTTGATGCAGTGGTGTCAGTGGAACTTTCACAAAAATAACTTTTAAACCTTAAATAAAGAATAAATTATAAAACTAAAGAAGATAACATTTAACTCCACTTACCCTTGACTCTTTCGACAACAGTTCTGTTTCCTGTTTCCCGTTCACGGCGATTATGCGTCTTGTTTTCTACGTTTACAAAAATTGTTAATTCTAAAATCGGTGTCTGGGTTTATACGTCACTAACATTCATACTTCTCGCGTATAGTTTTTGTTGCTGTTTTGCTCATTACCACTACATTCTTTCATTCTCAATCCGTTCGATACCAACCGTACGCTCCCATTCATTAAATGTGTAGTGGTTGTTTAAAGGGTTTTTTCTTCTTCTCTTGTTCACATTCATTCTCTCCATCGCCGTACACACTCGGTTTCGTCTGCTAGTGGTAATGGTTCATTTTATTTTTCCTCCATTTTCTTTTCTTCTTCCCTACAAACAAACACACACGTCTTACTTCTAAAGCCAGCTTTTGTTTTGTTTATAGTGGGTTTTTTTGTGTTAGTGTGTTTTTTTTATGCTCATTAATAAATATTGTTTTCGCTTGTTTCTATACACTGAGAAATTAACTATTCGGCCGTTTTCTCATCCGATTTTCTCCTTTTCATACTGTCTCCCTTTTTTTTCTTCACCGCTTGGACGTTTGTGTACGTGTGTGTGTATGTGTTTAAGTGTTTGTTTTCTTTTAACTTACTTTGCTAGTATGTTGCTTCGCTTTGGTTTGTTTAGCTTTCCTACTTGTTTTCTCGTTTGTCTGCTGCGTGTGTTTGTGTGTATGTATTTTAATTACCTTTGTTTAGCCTATAATCTATCAGTTGGTGCATCATTCCCGTCTATACACCATTGTCTACGGACACCGCATTCTTTGGTGGGATGCCGTGATACTACACTCCGCACGTAACGTTCTACGGCCGATTTGGCCAAACCGTGACGGTAACGGAGCATCTAGGGACGGACGGTAGGCACCTAGGACATCTACCTTCATGGGGCGCCCGGTTCGACGTTGTGTGCCGTACCCAGTATCGTTGCGTCAAAGTTCAACCGCAGCTCACCGGCCAGGATGAGCTCGGAGATGCAGCCCACCATACCGGTCCGGTACCTCTGGCGGGTGTAATGAGCTGCCGCCGGTAGTCCACCTGTGCACGAGAATGCAAAAATATATTAAATATTCAAATTAGTTAATTTCGAATCGCTTTTCCCCGTTTTGGGACGAAGCTTCCGGGAAGGGCACGAGGTGGAAAAGCGGCACGGAAAAGCGTGGGAAAACAAATCGAATGACACTCGGTGGAATATGTCTGGGTGTGTGTATGTGATTGCGGTTGAGTTTCTAGTTCGACCTCCACAAACCACTCGCTCGTTACTCTTTGCATTCTGTCGGCTTTACTACTCTATGTATTGTATCCGAATGCAACACATTGGCTATATTTTTTTTCTCATCCGCATGCCTGAGATAGGATATTCAGATTGAATTCCGCAGCAGATGGTTACGGTGAAATTGTAGAACCCAAAAACCCCCGGTGCGATCCAGTTCAAAAACGCGCAAAGATTTTATGTAAATCCGGCCGACAGTTGTCCAAAAATTGTCACGACCACGACGACCCGTATGGGCTGGAACTGCTAACAGGGGCAACATATTCGATCTGAATATCCATACCGTAGCTTTCCCTCCTGTTTTTGGGGGTGTGTGGTAGGTGGGACGTGAAAGGGAATTGAATTGAATCGATTCGGAAGCACTATTGCAACAGTTTCCAGATTAGGGTAACACCCGTTTGCTATCAGCGTGCAGCAAAATCAATTTCGTGTCGAGCAATGGAGAAATTAAAACGCTTTGGTCAAAAAATCATGCAAACGAGCGAGGATAGTGAAAGTGGACTTTTTCCATTAGATTTAATGGAATATGACTTAACCTTAGTGGGAACATTTAGGGAAATTGAAAGATTTTATTTCGGTGGATTATTCAACGCAAAGTAAATTGAATATACATTTTACAAGAACTTGCTGGAGGTAGCTCACTTTCGTTGCATTCTTATATGAAAGGACTCCAGAAAATTACTCTGATCATACTTTCCTACATGTTTTGAAATTAAAAACTCCTTTTATTTATATTCACATATGTATTTTGTGTTGTGAGTGTTGAAAGATGTTCTTTCCCGTTCAACGATAAACATTAAGCCACTTTAAGTTTTTCCCTGTCTATAATGCTTAAAAGGTCTCCATATTCCAAGGGTGTATGTTGCTCTAGACTCGTAAGCAATTTACCATATGCACGGGTCACGCAAAAACATTTCAAATCCCTTCCCACTTCCTCCCACTCCTTTCCCTGCAGCATCGTTCAAACATCCCACCATCGTATCGGCATGCCCGACCGGGATTATATTATGCTGGACGAGTTAATTAATAACAAAATTAGTTCCCCGGTCCCGATACAGCCGGGGCGGTTTGATTAGTTTCGTTGTTGGAAAATTAGTGAATCCCGGTTTCGAACCCACACAGACACACACACACACACACACACACAAACAGGCACACAAATATCGGTTCGAATAGATGTGGGCACATCCAAACAGGACACCAAATGTGTTCACATACGCACACCGATACATATTCGCACAAACGTTCTGTGTCAAGGGGATATCCTACGGATCGGAATATCACAATTTGAATTTCAATATGCTGCGTCACAAAAGGGTTGCGTGTGTGTGTGTGTGCTTCGGGCGAAAAAGCACTGTACGTGAGATGGTGCGGTATCAGTAAAAAATGGTAACTAAATGGTGGCATGATAGTGTGGTGACTTTTGGTAACTGGCAGATTAGCGCAGCTCACTTGAGCGTACGAATCACAGATTGCACACGTGTTTTGAGCGAAACCTTTTTGTACGATCGTTTACAGAACAGTTGATATTTAATGCAAATTGTCACAAGATACGTTGAACGACTATCATCCATTTGAATAGGCAAGTTGCATTACGTGCAATGGTTTAAATTTATCAACGAAAATCATTTTAGCATTGCTATTCATTGCAATTGTACCATTTCATTCAATAACGCAAACTTCAATTATTTGTTGATCTATGCTTCCGGAAATGGTACGTTTATATAAACACGCGTGTGTAATGAAATAAGTGGAAAAGCGATCATTTGTTTGTACGAACAAAACCGAATCTCATGCCTCTTTTGATCAATGCTGTAGATAAAATTGTGTTGATAAGACATAAACAATTATATGAATGATTTACTGACTATTACTATTTTTTTACTGAGTTGAAAATCGTCTAGCAGGCCGGACTTTGCGACCCCTGGTTTCATTCATTGGTTAATCAAACATAAATTAAGGAAAACTTTTTAATTAGACAAACACCACGGCATAAAAAAATTATAAAAAATTCATTTAAAAGACTTTTTCCAATAATTTAAATTATAACATACATTCAATTGTCAATGATACAGCCTGAGGAAAAGAACTGCTCGAAGGGGTAAATTAGCAGATCACGGCCAGGCTGGACTGTTTCGTGTTCTCTTTATATGTTTGACGAATGTCTTCTGTGCAGTCGGTTTGTGATTTACATTAGCTTCGGCTGTTCTATTTACGATTAAAGGAAATTATTTCTTGCGCACTTTTAAAAAATGTTCCCCTCAAACTTGCGAACAAATTTCCACCATTTGTAAATGGGATATGTAATAGAAACTGCATTATCATCATCTTTGGCTCAAAGTCATTGTTTTTCTTTTGAGAAATAATAGCTTACGATGATATTTTTCAATTGCAATTTCCTTCTCTGCTCGTAATGTATTCCCCATTTTAGGTGATTTTTTGTAGGAAAATATTAAAAAAAAAATACTTTTAAAATTTATTTGATTACATTAAAAGACAGTAAAAAAAATTTTAATCATGAAGCTGCCATAAAACCATGAAGCTGTTAAACTTTAAAATCCGCATATCTGTAAATCTGCGTATAAGAGTTACCGTGTATCTCGACGGCTATTATTGAAGATTTGACCATTTTGTTGTAACATGTTGTCGTTGTTAAGATATCAAATGTTGCAGAAAATAAAAATAATCGACCGAACAGAACTTTACAACATAATTAATAGAAAACGATACATGTCACATGCATGTAAGCGGCAAGTAAAATGTTATATTTTTCCCTCCGCACTCATTGCTAGCCTTACATTATCGCATTCGGTGCAGAACTGGTACTGTGCTTTATGTAGGCCAATAAATTTGACTACCGCGGTACAATCGGATGGTACAATTGTGAGCAAAGTTTGACAGAAATGGTTTATTTGTTCAGCGCACGACACCAGCTGGACATTACCCCAAACGAAAACGACTAACGATGGGAGCTTTTTCTGAGGGGTAATGGGGGGAATATACACCCCAAAAGTGCAATAAATAAATCAACTTTTGTTCGTAAAATTTTCAATAACCATTTGCCACTGCTGCTGCTGCTCATTTTACCGATGAGTGTGATGGTATGATGAATGGTCGAATAGAGAAACGAGGATAAGCTGCCCCGCCATGAAGGGAAGCTTATTTTTCACGAACAAACCACTAACAAAACGTCACCGAATGATGACGGTGATGATGGGGACAAAGAGGTGAAATTAAGAATAATAAAAAATCCCCAACAAAGAAAACCAAAGACCGTTGGAAAAAAATGTGGCTGCAGCTCCGTTCGATGGGACTTCTTTTGGAAATGGCAATGAAATGTATGCTTCAAGTATGCTGTTGAGTGGTGCCGTCATCCTGCAACATGGAAACTATATAAATGTTCATTTCTTTATCCTTCTTCCCGTTTTACATCTACCTCCGCACGTTTTATCCTTTATCATGATGTTCTTCGTGCCGTACGTGATACTATCTAGCATCCTGCAGGATGCAGGGCAAGAGATAGTTTGCTCCACACGACATGCCGGGTGTTCCACGAATGATTACTAGATGTCATCCGAGAGATTGGAGTGACAATGGACGTTCGGGTGGAGCGAAAACGCGACGAAACGTCCCATATGCAGCAGTTGAAGGCGGTGCGAATTGGTAACATACTCATCCACACACACTCCACACGTGTGTGCTCGTATAACAAATGAAGATATCATTTCGTTTTTCGAGGAGATACACTTCCACAGCGACCTGGCCCAGCCCAAGCCACACCATCACGCTTCGTAAAATGATGCTCATGAATGTCGGCGAATGCAACTGTTGAGTGTGCTTTATAAAAGCGAAATAAAAATGGCACATCCGTGCGAATCATAAATTTTCTCCCCCAGCGTGCTATGTCCCCCACCCAGCCCCCCGGGGGGCTGATGTCACTGGAGCCGTGGTCCCATGTTCGAACGCTATGCCCAATTTCGTTTCGTGTTTAACCGGGTTGATGTTTGCTTTAACCGATTGCCGTTTGCCGACTGCGACAAAGCAGTACCGTAGAACAATATAATAAGTGCACGTTTCACCACCATGTGACACTTAGCATCATACCGCAAACTATTTGTGGGCAGAAGCATTTTCGGGACCAAGCACATGGGAATGGGAATGGGGTAGGATCCATAGCCGCGGTGACAAGTGCAACGTTGTTGCAACGTGCGCATTTGAAAACGTAATCGATTGCAATAAAAATTGTAATAGCACAGTTTGCCTTTATGTGTGTTTCGCTTCGTTTTTTGTTTTGTTTGCTAGCCAGAGAAAATGGCTTGATTTTTTTTGTGCGGTATGAAGGATGAATAAAATGCTATAAAGTATGGTTTTTGCTACAGCTTTGTTTTTATATCACACATCAAACACAGTTTAGTGTCGATAATGTGTGCAACGATATTGTGGTTAAACTATTTACATTGCTCATGCATTTATTGGTTCGTCATAGTAGAGTTGCATGAAAAGTGATTTACTCGAGGAGAAAAAAAAACATGTTTAGCAGCAACATTTAAATCATTTAACAATGACAAACAACCGATCCTATCTATTTTAACCGTATAAAGATTTTAATTCATCGCTTATTATTCGTCTATAAAAATAGTCTTTATCTGTAAACGAGATTCTGAAATCAAGCGGATTGTCAAAGAACATTAAATAATTTAAGAATATTTCAAATTACTAGCATATTTGTTAGTTTCAAATAACCCGAAATTAGTGTAAAAACAAGATAAATTTCCTATTGATAATCATGAAACACGCGACAAAATGTTATGATGGAAAAAAATTTTTCGTTTCACATAGTGTCAAGTTTATGATTGAAATTCTTGTTTTTTACTATTACAATTAATTAAGTTAACTTAAGTCAATCTCGTTCACAGTTTGCTCATCTTACATCCCTTAGTAACACATACATACATTAGTATTTGTAATAGTGAACTTTATGAATAAAATTTATCATTTCCAATTGAACAAACAAGGAACAAACATAAAAACACACGTCCGAATATGTAACATAAGTCACGAGTAAACATAGCAAATATGTCCGAAAAATGGTAATACATTTCTTAAATATGGTTCTCGTAAAACGTCAAAACTAATATTGTCACTTCAGATTCCTCACTTCTCGTTCGTCTTTCTCAAAGTTTAATAAAACTTTATAAATCTACAAAACTGTTAAATACTTTAAAATGTTAACATAAAGTTTTACCAATTACTTTAATTAAAACTTTTATGTTTTGTAAATTACTATGTGTGATTTAAGACCACCGTTGTGTAAGACCACCGTTACAACCACGTTTTCTTAGCATCATAAAATATATGCAGACATAAACACATCACAAAAATGTTTTAAAGGATTGATGTATAATATATTTTTAAGTTCACATGAATAAAGAAATAAAGCACATGTTTTTAGAATTAATAATAACAAAAATGAAAAGTCCTTATAATAGATTTGAATTTTCGATCATCGCAAGCAATTCGTTACATCTTCAGCCTAGTGCCCATGGAAACGTATCCACTTTCCTATCCGATAAACTTTTCGTTCATAAATTTCTCAGGAAGCAATTGAATTATACAGCGATTATCATCCATGCGGGTCTATTCAATAGCGATCGAAATAATCTAAATGTTGCTAGTACCCACCTTTTATTTTTAGATGCCAATACGGGAAGGACATTTGATGGGAGAAGGCAATAAAATACGTGCTTTACGTAGATTGCATTGCTTACTACTATTCTACGTAAGCGTTACTTTTTACACCAGCTAAGTAACCGAAGCGGACAGAATCATTCTTTTCCAAGAAAAAGCTTTTCGTATCTACTTTTGCTTACAATTTTTTCCCCAGGTTAAAAAGCTTTACGTAGATTTCGGTCCTATCAGAAGGAAGGAAATCCGGCTCACCAGCAAAATGGTCCGTGTTGGCTCGCCCGTTTTAGAAACTTTACCGGAAACCATTGACTGAGCGTACAATAACAACAGTAACAAAAAAGCAGCTGTGTAATGACCAAAGCACAACGGTAAACCAGTGAAATGGGTTAACGCGCAAGTGGCTTTCAATGTTTCGCCATTTTGCTGACTTTTTATTTTTGTTTTGTGGTGTTGTTGGTTTTTTGTTGTTGTTGTTCGCTTTACCAAAAACCGGGTGTACGCGGCTAAATCGTTTTTTAAAGCAAGAAAGGTAAACATATTGCCAGCAACACCATAACATAAATATCTGCTTTATTGACCACCCACGCGCTAACCATCAACACCACCCGGGTGCCACGTGAGTTTCTCTGTGTATTGAGGACATAGAGCGGTTTTCGCTGTGGTGTACGATTTTCCAGCAACATTTTCCCGGTCGGTTCGTTCTGCATCAGGGGTAGTGGTAGTGGTGTCGTATTTTTGGGCAAGTTGGTTTGGTCTGCAGTAAAATTGTAGGTTGATTTTCACCCATGGACACAGTGGAGACTTATTTTCCCATTTTCTTTTATTTGTTGCTAGCGCTCGTGCGGTGACTTTTCTTTGTGGTAGAACAAAAATGAGCAAAAGTAGGAATGGCTTTCAAGGAAGGAAGTATTTGCAATGTTATGGCCGTTTGGGCACAGTTTTGAACATTCCGTTAATCGTTTACAAAGGACGTTATATTTAGTGTAAAATGATTCTGTGAGCCGTTTTTGATCGATGTGCTATTTTAAACAGCGAGAAAGAAAGCCATACGTATTTTAGAAGAAAAAATAATACACCCGATAATTGGAATATCCAAGCCTTTCAGGTTTGTATACTTCACGGACACGAGACGGGATAAAACACAAGTGCCATACACTGGCGTTAACGATACAGTTAATTCTCTACTTTTACGATCGCACCCCAAAGCGAGTGTAAGCGAGGACACTCTTGTGAAAGACAAACTCATAAAAAGTGGGATTGATTTTAGCACTTCTTTGCAGGATACCGAAAAGTACTTAACGATGGTGCAGCGGATTAGAATCGGGACAATAAGACGCCATAATTTGATGTGCTTGAGCAATGCGATTATTGTTCGATGCTGGTAATTTGAGCATTAATGCTGTCACCAGTAACAAAGCATTGCTATACATCGTAAAGTAATAGCAGAATGGCAGTGAAGAAGTTGAAAACAATACAATACACGTTAAAAAATATATATCTAATTTTGCTTAAAAATAAGGACACAACTTTTCATGGCTTTACGATATGATGGCTCAGATTATAAATTCCATATAAAACTTTTATCCATTAAATCTACTTCAAGATATTTAATTTGCAAGGTAAATGAACTCCTCCAACAATCAACATTTTAATGAGAACGGTTCGTGCGTAGATCCGACTGAGAAGAATTCATTATGAAAACATCAAACATCTTCTTCGAAGAGTGCATGAATTTATCTTGGAGGTCACGTTCTTCGAATCAAGCCATTCTTTGCTCAGTCATAGCGATAATGAAACCATACCGATATTCTCCCTGGTTCTCCTCCCAACCCCAATAAGCATGCTCGATAATATCCGCGAGGTCAACACTAATGGCGACTCGAAGCTTTTATGGTAACTTTTGACGGGTGCCAATCACCGACTGTTTGTAGAAAGCCGAGCGAGAAACTCACTCGCCCAGGATTGGTAGCAATTTTCCGTGCAGCGTATCATTAACCGCGCACAAAAGGTAAACGAATGAAAATTGACTAATAATAACAGCGGACGTGAACAGAACCGAACCGCACGAAGCAGTATCTGACTCACTGCAGGCAAGGCTCGCTCAGCGATTTCCAACGTCGTTGGGGTTGGGGAGATGGAAAATACCTGAAAGCTACCTGCCATTAACATTGTAAATCCATTAGGGCAATGAAAAGGCCTTGTCTATGGTTGTCGTTAAACGATCGAAAGTGAAGGAGAGAGTGGGAAGGAAAGGAAGAAAGGGGAGGAAGGAGAGGAAGAAACGGGGCAATAAAAAGAAAAGTGGTAGATTGGAGGAGTTTTCCAGGACGACGGGATAATCAGTTTTTGTTTCCCAGAAAACTGGCCTTTACAAGTCGCTTGTCTCGGAGGACGATCGAGTACAGGTGGCTGACGGTAGCTTAAGGTTCCTACCTTATTTATTGGCAAACCATCAACATTATTGGCGTGACAATTTATCGTAGGCCCATAGAGTAACTCAAAATGGATATCATTATTGAATATTGATAAATATCTTTCAGCTTGCACATGAAGCAATTCGAAGTGATAGTAAAATTGGATTGTCTAGACATTTGAAGATAACGTTTTTCATCAGTATATTTCTGGCCGCTAACTTCCGATCTACGGAAGGTGATATACCGTCTCCAACAAAGGAGTAGCAGATAAGGGCAATTTGGTGTTAATTTTCACTCAAAATCAACACCGGTTCATCACTTTTACTCGCGAAGAGAAATAAAAACTTCAAAGATCTTTAATGGCTATGCCTGGACAACATGTATTTCATATTTTCTACAAGTTTTATAGAAAGCATTCAAATCAGATAAAAAATGGACGGATAAAAATCAATAAAAATAAATAATAAAATAAAAAATAGGAACGAACGAATTAAGTATGAATTAATTTGTTCAACAAAAAATGAAGTGTTATCTATCAGGTATCTTCATAACTACCACGTGTTGATACTTGATAGATAATTTTTACACTCGATTATTACAATTATTACATTTATTCGATTGCAAGGTATTTCATATTAAATCTTAACAGAATGAGCCATATTTAAGGAAAGGAAAAGGAAATAAAAACACACCTATTTTATTACATCAGCAGTTAAGAGCCTGCATGATAACATTTTTCTCCTGCGCTGCGCACAATCAGTCTTTTTCTCATGAATTGATTTTGCAACGTACAAAGCAGACAAGAAATGCAAAAAAAAACTCCATCCATCGGCTCCATATAACAGGCCAGAAGGGTTCAAACGTTTTCCAGCCTACCTGTACTGCTGGCAGAATGTTGTGTGGGTACAGCAAAAAATGCAACTTCCCACAAGAACGATAAAGAAACAGCGGCAACTGTTAAGGAGATGGAAGTAAGGACACGAAACGCTAGCGATGAAAATGGCAAAGGTGAAACAGAAACCTAGTGGCAGATAGGAAAAAAAATCGAATATACAAGCACTTACCGACATACAGCCCGGTGTCCGTGTTGAGCTGCCTTAGCTTACCGGGAGATCTTCTGGTGATTGGCTTACCGCCGTCAACCTTCAACGTACCGTCCTGTGAGTTCCTGTTGAGTTTTGTTGCAAGTCACCGTGTGGAGGTTATTTTTTTGTTGAGAATTTCCCATTTTACCAAACCAAAGATGTGGTCAGGGCGAAGTGTTGAGCAGTTTGGTCAATCGGTTGGTTGACGTCCAGCAGGACAACGTAGCAGGGTGGTGAGTGGGATGACGCACAGGTCCAGGATGACAATGAACGACACCAGATGGCGCACGGTCACATGCACGCACGGCAGCGAACAGTCACACAGCGAAAACGTAGGCCGGTGAATCGATGTGAAAATGTGGATGGATGGTAAATTTTCCCAACAGGGTGAAAATGTGACATCCACCATCGTCCAACAGGGAACGGATTTGTAGAGCATTAGTGGATGTGTGTGTGTTTGTATGTGCCATGGGAAAGGCCAGGTTCCGTGTGGAAAATTGACGACAAAACGGCGGCACAATCGACGGCGACGACAAAACGGTGGAAAAGCGGAAAAGTCGTCATCGGTTGAAAGGGTTGCAGAATGTAGGAGAGAAAGAGAAAATAAAGAGAAGAAAAATAAAAAAAAACGTTATAAATGAGTTAGAATATCGGCCAGTTAGGCGGAAAAAAGGAGTGTTTCGACTTTTGCTATCAGGAACCGAGCGTATGGAAATTGTGCTATCGATTATATGCTTTTTGTGTTTCGTTCCCATCGTCCGTCTCCGGGTGATTGATAGATTTATAATTCATGAAAAATTGGGTTTTTGTTAGAAAAACCCTTCGGTCGGTACATTAGCCATGCATACAGCGATATAGAAGGATGGATGTTTTTTTTTGAAATAAAACGTTGAAAAGACAATGGTTCACCGGTCAGTAGTGTAAGCGCTGGAATAGTTCGTTTTTATTATACGGTTCAAGCGACCGGTAGTGGTAAACCGCTAATCAACATGGAAAATGAATCACACACTGTACATGCCTCTCAATTAGGCGCCAACATGCATGTGTGGTGCAAAGTAAACAGGAAATTGTACTTTCTATCAGGCAGAAAATAATATTTTAAATTTATTTGTGGATACATCAGGCCTGTGCATTAATAGTTTTAGATATTTACAGTGTTTTGAATTATAGTTTAAAAATAATAGTACGTGGAATTTACTTGTGAGATAAACATAGTTATTAAAGCAGTCTATTAGAAAACAGTGCAATAACTATGTTTATTAATTTTAAAAATACTTTTTAAAAACTTTTTAACACTGAAGGCCAATAAATTCTACGGTAGCACGTAACGACAACAAGTGTTTTGTTTGCTAGCTGAATAATTGAAACTTTAAAATAAGCACAACATATTTTAGTGAATCTGCCAGTGAAAAAGAGAACTGTTACTTTCACCCGAAAACGCGACACGGCGTTCAACGTGGTAAGCAAAATTTGTTATCAATTCCTCTAAATATAATATTAACATTTTTTTGTGCTTCAACAGTGCTAATAGTATTCTTGTCAAGCAAGTCAAATATGAAATCAATAGCACACTAAACCATCGCAAAACTGGCTTGGAAATCATTAACGATCCACTTACCTTAACGCTCGCACTCGATGCCATAGTCCGTCGCTGACTTTGGTGGCATTGTATTTGATATTAATTTCACCCGAACCGAGATTGTATCGAAGATGCAGGTACCTACAGAGATGGAAAAAAGGATAAAAAAATGGAATGAGAAAACCACAGCTTCAGTATGGTCAGGTACGATCACATTGACCGGTCCGGTTCAGTGAAATGGTAGCAAGAAAATCAAACAAAACGGAACTCACTTAGAAACGTCATGTTAGGAAAATGAAAATTGTATGCACGGATTGAACGGAAGCGTACCATTTCGTTGCCCGAGGAGAGATTAAATTTACACAGTATCTACCGAGCAAATAGTATCTCTCCACCATTTGGGGCACGGGTTCGTTGTTGTTCATTTGTGGATACGTTGTACCCAGACATTTCACAGAAGGAATTTCCATATCGATGGTGCAAGATGCAAAAAGAAATAGTATAAAAAAAAACATACCCGAATCAAATTCCAAAAAGCTGATGGCTTTGCTCGTGAGCAGAAGTGCATCAGCGAATCGGTTCTCGATAGTTGTGTGTGTGGAGGGTATCTTTTTTGTTCCGCAGTTTTCCAAGGGATATTTAAATATTTGATCACTAGTTTCATGAACGTCCAGCGGAATATTTATGCTTACGCAAATCATCTAGTTGCTTGCACGCTTTTGTGTGCTTGTGATCGAATCTTCTTATGCTATTTGATTGAAGTGCGTGATAAGACCGGGAATGAATTTCTTTTTCGGTTAACGCCTATAACGATTCGCTTGTTCTGCTTCGTATCGGATGGTGAGAATGCCAGCAGGATTATTTGATATTTGTTTGCAGCTGAAGATAGCAATAGCACACAACGGCACTACCACCATTCGGGGTTTCAGTTATTCGAACATTCGTTATCTACCATTTCGAGACGGCCGGTATCACATCCCCAGCTCGGTTATTTTTGGCACAGCAATGTGCCGGAAAACAAGGGGATAAAGCAACTTAAAATTCTTATCTCGTACTTGTCCGCTTTTCCGAGGGTGGAGTGTATTTTAGCCCAATTCAGAACGACCGAAATCGATTTCAAGCCACATTAACTGATGGTACTTTTGAGCTACGCGTTTCTAAAGAATGATGGTTTTGTTTTTTTTTTCCTTTCTGGCATGCAATGGACGATTCTTTTCTTTGTCTGTCGTTTTCGCCTAGAAATGTATCATTTTTCTTGTGTCGAAGAGTGAAATAGAACAAACAACAGCGTTACGTTACGTAGCGGCAGGTTTTATTTTTCTTCTACCGGGGTGACAAAATTAAACGACAACGTTAAATAAAATTTATATTCCATGGCAGCTGCACGCGATATGAATGTTAATGCGAAGGTCAAATGACACATAATAATTAAAGGCTGCCTGGATGGAAAGGCCTTTTGTAATGGTTCCAACAGCAGTGGGTTGTTGCTTCCGGTGGTGGTTTTACCGATCGATAAATGGCGACATTGAGCTTAGAATCATAAATGTGTGCCGTGTTTTTTGGTGAAAGAGCTGCACATTCTAAGCTGATATTTTGTGTACGTTTCAAATGTGAATTCTGTTTTTGAACAAGATTCTAAAATGGTATGAGCAAATTTTTAATCAATTTTAGATCAACAGTAGCTTTTTAATCAGCCCCGTATGCAACTCAGAACAAATAACTCTGCTTAATAACCTTATTTTTTGCAAAAATAATATTAAATTGTAACCTTAAATAACCTAACTCTATAACCGACCAAAAATGTCAAACAGAAAGAAGTTAAATCGGAAATCGAAAGAAAAACAAGAATCATTTGTTGTCGGGGCCCTAAAAGGTTTCAGATTTTGAGGATTGTAGAATCCTTTTCAGTGAAACGTCTTTCACAAATGAATCAATACAATGTCTTTGCCAAATGTGTGCATAACACTATTTAAATTCTTGATTTGACGACGTATAGGAATACATATTTTTGATAGATTTATAGAACATTTTACATTATATTTTGTTAATTTAATCCTGTTTGTTGATATACTCATCACACCATTTCATTTACTCATCAACATAATAGCATTCTATCTATTTCATATAAGCTAACAGGTTATTTTAACCAAATAGTGATCTTAAACTGTTACCGGGGAGCATTGGGAAATTCCTTGCTCAAAGATGTTTTTATATTTAAAAAATATTATTATTGTATGAAGCACTTTAGAACGTTGTTCATTTCTGTACATTTTTGCGTGAGTTGAAACTAAAAAAACTTGGAAATCTCAAATTTTATTTGGGTTTTAACACAATAATTATTAAAACGAATATATTTATGAGCTTCCTAAAGCAAACTAATTCAATTCATACATATTAACCTCAAAATCAATTCACCAAAACTGAATAATATAAAACAGCAACATAAAATTATTAAAACGTCCGAAAGCAGAAAAGGGAAATGAGAAACGTCCAAGAAAAGACAGCGTGACACCATCAGCGAAACATTTCATGCTCAATAAATAATGAACCATCGGCCATCACCGTTTGATCATAAAAACCATCCAACAAACCCGAACTTACCCATTTTCGATGCCCAACGACAAGAAGTCGTCACCCTCGAGCGCACTATGCCGGCCAGTCCAGAGGATCAGCCCGTTCGTGGAGTGCGTTTTGAAGCGCAGATTCAAATCAATCTCGTAGCTAATGACACGCCGCATCGTTTCGGCGTCACTGTAATGGAAGTAGCTGTCCGTGCCGGTGAAACACGCGCCCTGATACTTCCGGAAGTATTTGTTTTTGTACTTTATACTGCGCAGGATGTCATCTTCATCGTGCCGTGAGTCTTCCTGTGGTTGTTGCTGCTGCTGCTGCTGCTGTTGCTGCTTCTCTTGTTGGTGCGGTTGATCCGCCCTCAGACCGTAACGGTTTCGTGGGCTGAAGTTCTTTGATTCATTCTGGTCGCTTTCACCTTCCTGCTCGACTCCATTACGACGGCGATGATGGCTGGCGGTACGCGGTTCATGATGGTCGTGATGTGAATGGTGACGGTCACCATCACCACCATCGTGACCCTCCTCAACGTCTGTATCCATGTCGTATTCATGCTGCGTTAGGGACGACTCACCGAAACCGTCCAATGCGACACCCCAGAAGCTGCTATCGAGCGTCTCATCCGCGTCGTTGTCGTTGTCGTTATGATTTTTCATAATCCGGTTCATCTCCTCGATCAGCGTCTCATCGATCTCGGGCTCGTCCGTGCGGGAACCCGCGTCATGCTGGCCCCGATGCAGACGGTCCCCTCGGTTCGTCCTCCAGCTACCTTTTCGGTGGAGCAGAAAATCGGGTCGGTACGGTATTCGGTCGCCATGCTGGTCGTAATCTTTTCCATACCCATCACCATCGTAAGCTGCTCCATCGTCAGCGCTATTACTGTCGTCGTTGTCGTCGTCGTGGAAAGTTGACGACGGTTCATGCCGGCCCGTATCCTTATTGCTGGTCGGCAACGTCTCCGGTTTCGCTTCCGGTCGTCGCCGCTGCTGCCGATGAAGGGCGCGATTCTTCACCGTCTTGTGATGTTTGGCTGAAGACTGTTCGTTCGCGTCCACCTGCGGTTTGCGGTTGTCCCGTGTCGCATCATCATCATCATCATCACCATCGCCATCATCATCGTCATCATCATCCGGCATCATGTCACCCGTGCTATCACCTTCAACATCATCACCACCGTTCGCCGTCATCATCATTTTTCGGTCATTAACCACCATCGTTCCGGTGCTCGGATCATAAACCCCGGTCCCTCGATCCACTGGAGGTTTGTTCTTTTCGTCCTTCTTCGGCTGTACCTCCACGTCTGGCTCTTCTTCCACGGCCACTTCGCCACTTTCGACCAACATTACCCCACCGCCGTAATCTGCGTAATCATTCGATTGCGTGGAAAATGAGTCCTTTGATTTCTGCCGATCGATCCAAACGATTATCTTTTCATTAGCGACGGTAGATGCAGCCACGCTCGTTGCCGTTGTCAGTGGTACGTTCGTCGTGGAAGTTTCCACTTCGCCAGCGAATGCCGATTGTTTATCAGCCTCATTAGCCGTGGATGCTGGTGGAGCTGTTTTTATTTCACCCGCAGCCGACTGATAGCGAGTCCATTTGCTCGCTCTCGGTTGATTGTAATCGTTCCCAATGCTCATTCCCGATGTGCCATAGTTGTCATCATCATCACCGTCTCCATCATCATCGTCATCATCGTCGTCGTTCTGATAGTAATCACTGTATCCCTCATCACTCTCCTCAGAGCTACCGTCACCGACATCCGCCGGATTATTATCATGCGGCAAAGTACTGTCTTCCGGAGGAGCTTGCGTTGTCGAGAGGGAAGTTCCCGGGAGGGTCGTTAAGGGCTGCGTTGCTTCCGATGCGGCAGGTGGGTACAATGCGCTCATCGCACGGTGTGCGCCGGACTGTTCTTGCTGCTTGTGCTTCAGCAACCGTTGCTGCCTTTCAATTACTTCCGACGGTAGCTCCTCGGCCTTGTTGCACTGACGGTTCTGCGGGTTGCATTGGCATTCGTACGTGTCGAGATTTGGGACACACTTGGCAAGCGGACCGCACGGCCGAGCGACACAGGCATGTGGACAATTTTCCACGTTCGAACCACCGAGTGCCTCCGAGATGATTGCAATCGTTCGATCGTTAATGTCGACCTGTGGGGAAAGATATGGAATATAATGGTCGAGTTGTTTCATGCATGTGTTCTATTACTTCACACATCATTCATCATGGATGGATAATTTAGGAACGATTTATTTTTATAGTGGTAATAGCTGTTTACAAACTTTCATATTAATTGACTATCGCATTTGTAAAATTTAAACACAAAAGTCGAATTTATGTTTCATGCCATAAATCATCTTTAATGCGACTTGTCAAAGAGTTGAAAATATAAATTGAAATTGTTAACAGGTTTTTATCAAATTTTTCATCTTTAACATTAATTTTATAAAGGCGATTTGATTAAATCACAGGATTATTCGATCAGTTCTTTGATTTTCGATTGTTATTTTGATTGAAACTACAAACGAAGATAATATCCCATTCCATCTAATAACTACGTTTGCATGTCTGTTTGTGGATTATCTTCCAAGAACTATGATCAGATTAATATTCAGAAGTGAATTATAATACGTTTATCCCATCATACTTCTTAGCGCAATTTTTCCTTTGTTACCTTCTGAATGCAACCGGCGAACGATCCTTTATCCCGCAGACTCGTAGGTAGCGTGTGCACATTATGGATGCCACCGAGGTAAAGGCTGTGCGGTAGCGAAAGATGCCAGAAACCGTTCGGAGACACCGTCATCACTTCCGGCAGCTGATCAATCTGTGTGGATTTGATAAATGAAAATGGCAAACAGAATTAATCTAACGACGGTGGACGGGTTCAGCTTAGCTTTAAATCGGATTAATTAGAGTGATCTGTTTGGAATCCTGCTGCGCCTAGATGGACAAGTGCGGCAAATGGTCACCCTAAAGCTAGTTGGCTGCCGAAGCGGCTGTAATTTAATAAAACTTTTTTCCTCTTCCTTTCCCGGTTCCTTTCGATCTTTACCGGCGATGTACAGTGCCTCGGTGTAGAGAGTGCACCGATAGGAAAAATAAAGAATGAAAATATGCTGTGCCCTGTTAGCCTTGGTGCAGTAAAAGGATGTTCGGGAAGAGTTTAAATTGTCACCCACAGTAAGGAAGGTTACTACACGCTTCATACAGCCTCACAAAACGAAGGACACTTCCGCGGGAATAGAGAAAGAATGGTGGTGACGGTGAGGTAATTACAAAATAAAAATTTAATTAAATCATTTCACTCATAGTGTCGGCTGGCAAAGGAGAACACGTCAGTTTATGTCCAGTTCAGGTCTCCAGTTCACGAAACTGACAGCGGTATGAGCCGTCCAGATACCCGGTAGTCATCAGATTCTGCACCGAAAAAAAACCCCGAAAGATATGCTGCTATGCAGGCTTCATAACCTACAGGCCCTTTTACACACATACACACCCATAAAAAAGGAACGAATGAATGGAATCCTTCGCAGCTGCAACAGAGACATTACAGAGACATACGGGTCCGGAAGCATTTGCATACACTAAACGTATATGACTTCTGCTAAGTAATCTTTCCCTTTGCTATGATTTTAGCTGATATCTAGCAGGAATTACACAGCGAAGAATGGGTGGATTGCTGCACTTACCTTCAGTACTGCCAACCGTGACGTTCGAGACACTTTTATCGTATGCCATTGTCCCATGGTGAGTGGAAATTCACTCCTGTAAAGGAAGATAGATAGTGCATAGGTTGAAATATGTTCATATTAAATAGTGCTTGTTGTTTTGTGTCTTTTTTATAAATGAATCTGTTTATTAAAATTCCAACCATTGAGTGATTTAGGTACGGCGCATTATTGCAATGTAAGCCGCCAAGTAAACGAAACCATCGTATGCGAATAAATTTTCTTAACGAATGTTGTTTAATGTTTTAAAGATAAAAGATTTTTGCTACATTATTCAAAATCCTAAAGTAGTTTCAAATTCTCAAAATTCAAAACAAATTTAAAAAGACAACGAACAAATATTCCCTAATATTTAAATCAAAAAAATAAAAACCAACTTAAACTACATAGGTTTATTTTGTTTAAATCATTGTCATCAACATATTTGACTTATTAACATGAATCATGATAAAAATACTTTTAAAAAACTTAAACTACATTGTTTTACTTGGTTTGGATTAATGCCATCAAAATATTTGACTTATTAACATGAATCATGATAAACATAAATGGCCTTTTTCCTAATAAGTCCAGTTAAATTGGTCTGTCCGCACAAGAACAACGATCTCGCAAGCAAAACCAGAATCATTCCGGATATTATTACGGACTGACAGCATAGCCCCGGGGCCATAACGACGGTCCTCAAACAAACGAGCCGGTCCTCGCATTTTATACCATAACATTTGTGGTGCAAAACAATTAAATTTTATCCTTGTATTACATCGAAATAAAGTGACGTTGGTCACAGGCTCCGGTACAACCGGTCTAAGCCGAAGCTAAACGAGATGAGACTAAGCCCGAAAACAACGCGTTCATTCTTTTCAAAACGGCAAGAAATCCACCACTCGAGCAAATACGAAGCATGATGTGTCTCCTGTTCCATTTCGAGCGGATCTCCCTTTTCTGCTAGATGCAACCCCATGTCCTACGTACGAATCAGTGACCGCAGAACCGCACCATTGCCGTTATTAGAGAGTTTTTAGAGAGCCGTTTAGAGTTTTTCTACTTAGCGAAACAACATCGTGCCTTCGGTTGCTTCGGCAGCGACGAAGTTGCCGTGGGTTAGAATGTACAGCACAGCGTTACTGTACACGGTTTGCTGAACTGCTGAAGATGCACCAACCTTCCTAACAACAGGACATGGAGCGCAGGCGAGCGCATCTCCATATGCGGGAAAAACCTTCTGCGTGTGCAACTTTCCGTTGGCTTTCCGTCGAAAACACTCGAGGAAATAATAGTTTAATGGCTTTTCGGAACAAACGGCTTTTGCGCTCGGGTAGTACAGGAATAAATTATACTCCACGAAACACGTACCGGCGGTTCATGCTCGAGGGCAGCATCGTGCACCTTCGTCTACGTGCAGCAGCAAAGGGTGAAGATAAGCAAAGTTTTATCAGCACACTTGGTACAACGATTGTTCTTAATCTTTTTTGGTCTGCACTTGTGTGTACGCGCGTATGGGTTATAGCTTCTCGGAAGCTGAATGAACCATTAAAGTTGTCGAGTGCAGCACCGTTTAGTGAGTTATTCTGTTTCGCGCTTTGTGAAAGTGAATTGTTTTTGCTTTGTGTTGGAAAAAAAACAACAAAGCAGTTGCGAATGGTGATGAGAAGAAATGAATTTTTAACTAATTGGAGATATGCTTCACAGCCAGTTGTTTATCAGATGTCTTTCAGATGAGTTTTTGAGATAGGAATAACAGCTAAAGTTAAATACATAACATAAAATATATGCGAACCATCCTTCACAACACACTGATATCTACACATATAAAACTTTATTTTTCGAATTAACAAACAAGTGCAAAATGAGCATCATGAATCGTGGTAATTTCGCTTCTTCACTTGCTTAATTTGTCACACAAGATCGTGATTAAAGGATTGCGGTGGCGAAATAAGAGGAAAACTCTTTCAACATGAACACATTGCGCACGGTACCGTACCCCAGCAGGCAATGGTCCTGCGTTCATGAGACCCACGGGAAATGGACTGTTTGTTCGCTCACCTCACCAAACCGCGGCAGCATTTTCCAGTCAGATTCGGAACGATTAAGCGTTACCATCAAGTACGAACTGTACCGCGTCTCTTGCACACGCTTGCCCAAAAGACCTGCGTTTGCTGTGGTGCTGGTGAATCGGAATTGAAATTTTAATTAAATTCCATCCATCCACCCGATCAGGTCGGTTTGTTGCTCGTCGCGGACGGACGGACGCTCACTTGCTAATGACTGCTCGCGAAAAGTAGATTAAATTCGCGCATTAACATCAATCAACGCGTCGCGAAGGATTATCGGACCGTTGTGGTGAATCCGCGCGAAAGCGGTTTAGTAAACTGATCCCGCAAACGGGAACCGTCTCAGACTGGTTGTTTCGTTCCGGATAGGGTGTGTAATTTGTTAGGTTTTTTTTTCTATTTATTTGCATCTTTACTGCTAGAAGTTTTTTCTGTACTGAGTGACCCTGTTCTTGTTGATACTTCTGAGAATGCCTTGTTGCATGCTAGTTTGCTCTGCAAAATACATAGTCGATATAGTAATTATCAATTAAAAAAATGGATAGGATTATGTTTTATTTTGCATTACAATTGATTTTGGCTAGTCAAACACCACTTGTCTGGTTGATGCAACAAATATTTTAATATAAATAAATACATAAATCAGCCACATACTACATCCAAATACCAATCTTGTTAAGAAATTACTGAAAATTATTTATTTTTTCTAAATAAGTTAAATCGACCATCTCTTTCAATGAAAAGACTATAAAAAATCGATTTGATGAAAGCTAGCTCAAGAAAAATGCGAAATAAAACACGAAGCAATTTTAACTCGCGGCAACATGCACCAACAATGAATGCAATTTGCATATTTAAATACTTCTGGACTTTGAGCTTCCATCTGTGCCACTTCATAAAATGTCCAATGTTGCACTATTTTAGTGGATTTTTTTCCACTTTCCTACAAACCGTTAAGGATCTTTTTAACCAATGATCATCGCAAACCATTGAGCACCGGCGTCCATTAGTTTGGTCAACGTTCGCAGAAGCCCACTCGGTGAACGGTTACGAAAAAGTACGAAACATCAAACTCGTTTACTCGGAACACTCGTGACAGTTTTCACACCTCCCCCTCATGCTCCCGCCTCTTCACTCCCCATTAGACATCATCCCTTTCTCCCCAAGGAAATGGCAGCACGTAAATTAGATAAATTTTCCACCATCTTACCATCCCTTTTTTTTGGTCAACCGGTTAAGAAGGAACCAAACCTCATTTGATGGGAAAAATGATGGTCCGTCCTGTGTCCTCGTTAACTGAAACATCCCCACCCGCTACTTTTACAAAGGATAGCAAAACTCCCTCGCTTCATTTGCACAGTTCCGCATGGCTTTTCGCATTTTAACGACGCTCGACCGTTTTTTCGTGGCGCGTGGGAAGAAGAAGGTTGCCCAAAACGGCATTCGTTCATCATTTCATCGTCCCTGCTGATAACCGTTCCCTGCTCTAGGCCCCGACGAAAAGTGTCCGGCGGGTGGCGGTGCGAACTCATTAAACTTAAATAAACATCGATATTATCATTCATTTAGTAAAGTTTTCAAATTATTTCCTGCCTTTCGTTCGATTTTTTTTTGGTAAAGAAGTAAGAAAAATGACCATAGAATGGAAGCGTTTCATCAATCGTATCGACCGTTTTGTGTTATGGTATTCCATGAATGGCAGATAGTGGAGGTGATTTTTGCTTCATTCTATTATGTAAAGAAAGTATTCGTTGCGCGCGTTCATATAATAAATAAGTAACACTTTTTCAGTCTCCATTGTTAGTCATTATAATTAAACAACTAATGGGATACGGTGGTACATGTGATAAACGGCGCCGGTCCACACGGCAGGACAGGGAATCAAATCCCATCCGGATCGTCACCCGTAGCATGGACTGACCATCCGGCTACGCGGTAAAAATAAGTCTAGTAAGTCAGAAATTGCCGGTGTGACCTTAGAGGTCGTTAAAGGCAACAAAAGAGAGAATGGGAATACACCCAATAACAACCTCAATTGATCAAAAATAAGATACTTTAGTCTAGAGCAATAATTAACTTTGTTTAGTTCAGGGGTATTAGAAATGAATATTGACATTATTTTCAAAATCTCAAAAACGCTTCTACTAAAAACCTATTTTGGGGGAAAAAATAGGAGTATGTAAAACGAATATTGGCCTTTTTCTCAATACCCCAGAAAACGCTTCTACTAAATGCGCATTTGATCGAAAAAAAAATCTAAAAAAAAAGAATCAAAATATAAAACGATTCTGTTTTAAAGGCGTTGAGATATTGACTCTACATATGACTTCGAACCATCAAACCATTTTTGAAAGCAATTCTTTTTTCATGCATATCAAATGATTTGATTAGAAGGCACAGCGAAGGGAAGAAAAAAAGAATAGAAACTCCACTACCCATATTGCTAGCAACCCACAGTAAAACGAAGCGAACGAGTTCATCATGTCGGTATGAATCGATTCACCCATCCATCATTCGTAGCCCATCACCATCAGCGTCATTTCAGATGTTGAATTAAGCTGGAAACTAGCCCAAAAAGCCTCACCAGCCCACCGTTCAACGGTTGGGCCGAAGAGATTTGATTGCAATTTAAAAGTCGTTTCTTCCCGAATTCCTCGTTTGCCCGGTTTTGCGATAATGGTAGAGATCGGTGTCTGACACTCACCTGACGGTTGCTGGCCCGCTGCCCAGATCGTACGTGAACTCGACGTAGCCCATGTTGAGGCAGAGCGAAATGTAATCACCATACTCGTGGTGCCCACTGTACAGCAGCAGTCCGTCCTCTAGCAGCGGCTTGATGATGATCTGCCGGTGGGGTTTTGGTGGTGCATTACGTGCCACGGTACGGCCGGACAGGATATGGGATCGATTTCAAATGCATTTTCCGGTTGGTTTGTTCGGGCAGCAAAATTGATTGCCATTCAACCGGGCATACGATGATGGAGGCGCCAGGTACCGCACGTGCACGTGGTTAGTTGGTTGGGCAGGTTATGGCGCGTTAGAAATTTGGCAAAATGGCAAGTAGATGGGCCGCCCCAGCGCCACATACATTGCAGCAGAGAGAACGATTCGGTGAACCGCCGTGTTGGCGATAATGATGCCGATGTCGAATGATTATGTCGGTGGTGGCAGCGTCGATGAACACCCCGGGTCGATGCGGGAACGCGATTGAATCGAATGTTGTACCGGGATAATAATGGGACGCGATGTTTATTTGCAGTTGCGATTCATTAGCGAAACAATCAGCAACAGAAGCACAGCGTTGGTAGTTAGTTTGTGTCCAGTGTTTATTCGCCGCGTGTCGCGCCATTCGAAGGGTGATGCAATTAGAGGCAGATAGAGGAAGAAGAGGCACAAAAGAGATGGATTAGAGCAGTTGATTTGTGTCGCGTAAATGTATTAAAGCTCAAGAAGAACTTGCAGTACAATGCACAGCACAGAAACATTATCTTCGTTCGTGTTTTGCTAGAATAGTTAATCAGGTGCACAAAATGGCACAAACATTTAGCAAACGGATTGGTTTACCTAAAGCGAATAACTTGTCATTAGAGTTGCACACTAATCCGGTGCTTGTGAATGTGAATAATTTGTCAATTTACATGCCCGAGTGCATTGAACATTATTTTCACAACCCAAACATACTTCGCTAGTGTTCCAAACTTTTCTGGTGTGTATGTGGGTGTTTCTCTGTTGTCTGTGTGTGTGTGTGTGTATGGGTTAATTAGACCTCAAATGGGTAAACACCTGTGATTTATTATTGTTTAAATACCTCTTTTGGAAGGGTAGCACTAAAAAAAAGGTAGGAAGTGCTATTCATTTAACGAATGCAAATGAGCTTATTAGTGTGCGTGTGTATGTTTAGTTGTAGGATGCAGATTGTTTACGCAGCAATAGCAAGCCTACGAAAAATGTGTTTGTTTTCATTTATTTTCTGAGTAGGTGTTTAGTTGCTGACATTAGCTGATTAATTTAAGTAGGGTACTTTATGAAGCGATCAGCTGCTATAGTTTAATTACTCTTTTAATCGTTAAAAGCAATTATTTATTCATCACAAAACATACCTTGAGCTCGAACCATATGATACAGCTATCACCAAGAGGGGCATATCGCAGATACGATGATCCGTTGAATGAAGGCACCTTCAAGAAAATAGGAGTAAAACACAGTAAAATACATTACATGAATTTGTAGATATATGTACATAACACATAGCATAAGAAGCGATTGTCACAGTCGGTATTAGTGTATTTACCGAACGTACTTTAAGGCGCTTTTAATTTGACGATTATCGCTCAATTGGAATAGATGATAATCATAAATGGTTCTGAATTTATTTCGATTCATATGTATTTGTTTGAAAATTACTTATATCCTATAGAACATAGGAGTATGACATAACTATAAATAATTTAATAATTAGCACATAGCAATAAATAATTTAAATATATCATTATAATAGAAATTAACATCCTAAAACTAAGAGGCAACATTTTTCCTTTTAAAAAACTTTTATTTAGTATTTGCTTTGCTGTAAAAATTTGCTGAACAAATAATGTGTACACATACATACACAAACATACATTTACGGGATGGACAAAACTACATCAAGGACGCATATATCAATCTCATAATCAATATTGTGAATCATGTGGATGATATAATTTGCAAATAATTTGCACACAGCCACGTGTTTACTGGCTCTTATATTTCCCAGAGCAGGAAAGCGCAGCACATTAAAGGACGGGACGACGAGTTCAGGAACATGACGATTTATTTTTTGGAGGATTCTTGTCCAGGCTCCGTTTATTCTTCGACACATTAGCGAATTTGTGTTCGAGGCTGTCCAGAGCACTGCATGTCTCACTGCATGTTCGCGTAGGTTGAATTGCACTTGCTATAATGCTCCCCATGGGGAACCTTTCCATTTAACATTCAAAGAAAAATGTTTTTCTTCATTTGAAATATGAAATTTAGTTAATTAATATATCAATTTAAATTATATTGTACAAAAATACGGAAAAATGGGAATTAGTACCAGATCCCTAATAAATTTCTCATGTTTAACAAATTGAATAAATTCGTTAGATCCAAGAAAAAATAGAAACTCATCGTCGATGTTTTCTTCCTCGAGTAAATATTTAGATATTGTAGGTTAATTCGACTCAAATACACAGAATACAAACTGTTTAGTGCTGTATGAACAACTTAAATATTTCAAACGCTCATATACTCTTAAGATAAATCCAATTTCATGCGGTTGGTTTCAATCTTATCCACCTTTTACTGACCATCTTTGGTAACTTCCTAAAAACATGCAATTATTTTCTATTCGTCATGGTTTTTTTAAATAGTTTTTTTTGCAAAGCGGACGAAACTGAAGCCAGCGGCAGAAACGAATATAAAAACACGACAACCATTTGCTGGCACTTAACTACCTATTGGCGAGGGTGCCGTTTCCCTAAGATGTTCCTCCCGTTACACGCTAGTTCTCTATTAATCACGTACCTGTAAATCCAGTCGCATCTCGCATAAATCACCGCCAAATCCCAGCGGACAGAGACAGATGGCACCGTCATCCGACGGCAGACATTTACCACCGTGCTGGCATGGATAGCGACTGCACCGATCGGTTATGCATTCCTCTGCACGATTTGTGATCCAAACGGTTCGGGGTCGGGGGATCGTTGGAAAAATGGAACCCCATCCCACGGCAGTTCGTTGGTTCGTTGCCGGCGTACGGTAGTAGCAACAGCAGCATTATCATCATGATGTTTCCATATTTTTCATTTCCCATTATTCAGTTTTCCGTTCGTTTGAGCAATACACGTGTACGGTGGGTTTGAGTCGCGCGAACAATGTTTATGTTGTGTTGTATGATGTTGTCGTTGTTGTTGTTGTTTGGTTTGTTCCACGATTTGTGTTTCATTTTTTCCATTATTTATTATTTGATCCCGCAACATTCACCATCATCACCGTCGTCGTCATAGCAGCATACAATCGTGCACGGCACCAAGGGATGGATTGTAGATAAATTGATATGGAAATGAGAGAAAGAACGAGAGAGTGAAAATGAAATATCGAATGTGAACCATTCTGCAACAGAGTTGTGAAACATGCAGGCAAGCATTATTTTTTGACATACAATTAACCCATCCTTCGCGCTTTTGTACGATACTGTTACCATACAAAGCACACGGGAAGAGCCGTTTGTACTATAGCGAGGGATAAATATAAATGATTATGGCTGTGTATAAAAAGGAGAATATCTACAAAAAACGGCACTTTTTTGGCCCAAGTGTGTAAGCATAGCGTCAGCTCAAAGCTGCTGGAGGCAAAGGAATTTCTTTGGTAGAAAAATTAATTATCATTTAATTAAATTGTAACGCAGTACGATCATCGGTGGAGAACTGGCGCCCAGCGGCAAAAGAAAGAAGGCACACGCAGTGGAAACATGCCTGCAGTCGTAAAAAGCCCTTCTGGGAGAATGGCGCTTCCGCTTAATTCAGTTATCTCCGGTGCCCTCGGTCACCCACACAACATTACCATTCCTCCGACGCACCGATCCGTTCCATTCGGCGGTGTTGTGTGCTAATGGAATGAAGTTTAAAACTAAGATGAACAAAAAACTGCAGTAAACTTTGCAACACGATATCGTGCGATTCCGTTGCGGTGGAAAATGGTGCTGTGCCTAAGTTTTTCAAACCCGGGGTTTCACTACAAAATGCAAAAGAACTTCGGTGCATCTCGCGAGACAAACATCGGGCGAAACGGTGCGGAAAGAGTGTTACAAACCAAAAAAGTTACGCGGAGGCTAGGAAGGAAGAGAGAGCGAGAGAGAGAGAGAGAGAGAGAGAGATAAAGAAGCCATAAGAAATCAACATCCTAAGGGGAGGTGCAAACGTCTCTCTTGGTCAGTGTTTCGAAATAAAGGAACTAAACTTATTTGACAGGGAGTTTATATAAGCGCAGGTCTGTTTTTCACAATTCAAGTGTATAAACGAAATTTTCGTTTTTAGAGTACATGTTACAGTTGCCGTATTTTGCTCAGGAGTCTGATACTGAGAAAATGGTTTAATATTTTAAGGCAATGATGATTGAAAAATATTCATTAAATTGAAAAGGGAGTTTAATAATCGATTGTTTACGGTGGATATTAATTAAATAATTTTTTAATGATTGGAAATTAAAAAGTTTTGTTACAATAAAATTGTGTTTATTATTAGTAATTTAGATAATAATATTTAAGCAATTTATTAATCAAGTGTTTGCTGTCTTTATATTTCAAGAAAATTTAGTATTTTGTTTAACATCAAGGTATCATATATTGTAAACAGTAAAGTTAGTTTTATAAGGAAAAAATTGTTTTTGTGAAAAAAACAAACAAACAAGTCGATCCTTATTAGAAGTTAAATCGGAATTGTTTACATAAAACTATAAATGATACAAATTATTTTCTTAATTTTTCAATTAACTCAATGGAAAAAAATACCACTGAAGAAAATAGTTTTCTATCTTTCTGTTTAGTTGATATGTATTCGTTAATGGTACGCAAAATTCGGCAGAAAAACATGTTTAAAAAAACACAAAGCTTTACCCTGTTGGTAAACGATCGTGCTGTCGAAAACTCGTGCCCCAAGGTATTCGGAACGTGCTTCCAAGAAGATAGAACAGAGCCAGGGTCTTTTATTTTTAACCGCTCGAACCAAAGATTCTCCCTCTTAACGCGATCGATGATACCAGACTTGCTTTCGACTTTAGCAGCTCGACAAAAGTTGTGAAACTAATTTAGGGAAAGTTTCCATCCTTCTTCTTCACTGTGAGAAAGCTTATGATTTTTTTTTGCCGCTACATTTCTAGTCCGTTTTCGTTTTTGTCACGACGCGTGAACTAATTCTGTCCAAGCAGTCAAAACCAATGCTACTTTTGAGATAGTCGGGTTCGATGAGGTCGGATGAAAAAATTCTTGCTGGCATTAGGAGGAAAAAAATTACAATACAAAGTTTCCACTTGGGTATAGATGACAACTTCTAGTTTGTTTTCCATTTTCTTTGAGGAGTTTTTTGGGTCTCCAAATTTCACATTCCGTCGCTTATCTTCGTGCGTTTGGCGACTTGTTTGTTGAACTGGATTATTTGTGCATTGTTCTTTGCGTGATTTTGTATCTCCATTTAGACACATTTACCCACCACGAGCAAAGTTTACCCGTACGAATAAACAAGAAAGTAAAGACACGATGTCGATTTATGCCATGGGCATGGTACGACCAAACGAAAAAAAGGATGGGAAAGTGTGAAGGAAGAAAAAATACCATACCATGCATAAGTAAGAAAAGCTTTCAAATCCACAAGACACGCATTTGTTGGTGGTTTGTTTTTCACGCCTAACGAAACACATTCTAACGCAACCGCCCAGTGTATCGGTCGGTGGGTGAGTGTTTTTTCGTTTTTGGTTTATTTTTCTATTACTGTTATTTGTCGGTAAACTTTTACTTACGGATATCGAATCCATGAGACACGTCGCCAAGTGCACCCTGCTGGAAGTTGTAATCGTGATCATTAGCGACAAACTTTCGTATACATCCGGTAAAACCGGTGCTGACGGGAAGCTTCCGGTCCAGGCCTGTGATGTTTCCGTATCCACCGAGGAACACCGGCTCACGGAAGGTAATGCGCGAAAACAGACCCTGTGGGGAAAATTGAGAAACAAGACAGACAAAAAAACACACACAGCATAAGACATAATGTTTTAAAAGCAGCATCAAGACGTAAAGGTGAGTTGATTGAACTGATACGGGAACAGAGCGTCTGTAATGAGATGCAACCAGCGAAGGCGTGAAGTTTGAAGGTCGTTGTATATCGCACACTTTTTGTTTTATTTATCATGCTGATGTTGTGGGTGGAAATTTTCGGTAATCGAGCATGAGACTTTTTTTTCTTTCTAGGAAAATATGATGTGCTTTTGATGAGAGTAAGCAGATAAAGTGGGACGCGACCATGACGCAGTTCAATTTCGGAGAAAGTATCAGAGTAAAAGATAAAATTTGTGTTTCAACAACAGTCCACGTTCAATTGCTCATGATTAGTATGGCATAAAAGTTTATCAAACTATTGACAGAAAACTTTTTAAACCATAGTTTGTTACACTGTTTTAAGAGTAGACGTGTTTAAAATGAGTTGCTTAATACTATGAATGTTAGCCTGAGAACATATAATCTTGTTACATGCATTTTATCTTTCGTCGTGACACTAAGGCAATGCAATGAAACATTAAATGTGGTTTAATACAAAATCACTCAAAAAATAGAAACAACAATATTTTGTTTTGCATAATGATTGCTTTATCCAAAATGATGCAAAAACAAGGAACAGAAAAGAATAATGTAATATAGTTTTATTCTTCTAATACAATTCATTTAAATTTCATCAAATCAAGCTAGTCAATTGAATTCACAATATAATGGAGCTAATCCTTTATACATATCGAATGACCTGTGTAGTCAATCATCTATTATTGAGCACATTGCCGACCAAACGTCTTATCGTAATCCCTACAATCGCTTTCAATAGGACCAACCGTATGCACGGGTACATTGTTCGAGTTTAGGTCGCGTTCGACCCTCCGAGCTAATATGTTCCAAGACCACTGGCTTAAGCACGTCGTTAATCAGAAGGATTTCACTACTCGAAAGTGCAGCAGTACTTATAGGCACATCGTTAACCATCCACTGCCACTGGTCCTATTGCCCGTCGGGCTGATATATTAAGTCATTAGCAGCAAATTGAATCCCTGCCATATTGCTACCGGCACTCGAGCTTTCCGTCCACCGAAACTCGTCCACCCGGTTGACCCGAAATCAAAGCACTCAGCACTGAAGGAGGACGTCGGTCGTGGGTGCAAGGACACATCTCGATTTCAACCCACATAATCACACCGTAACTCTGTTGAAAATTTTCACTTCATTTAACATCAATTTTCTCGCCAGCTTTCCACGCATACCGGAAGCTTCTTGGCCGGTGCCTGCTCTGACATGCTTCGATAATATCTTGCCCGGCACAGTGTCGAGGGTCCCTGTATGTCGTCAGGGTCAAAATTATCGCCATCGCACCAATGTGAACAATTTATGGTAGCAAATAAAAGCTCAACATCAACTCGTGTGCTGAACCATGGCAGAACATTTGCCATCGAAACCGTTTGAACTTTAACAGTGTACTGGCACAAATCGTAAGTCTGCGTAGCATTTACACGGATCAACAATTTGGCTCGATGCATAATTGATGTACTGTGTACAAGTCCTCCGAACCGCTCGCCGCTTATAATTGAGTGCACATTTAGGTCAGTAATTTTATTGTGCATTAAAATCGTTAATCCATTGCCGGCACATCAGGCGTTGGATGTTCATTTGACACCAGATTTTCATGCGTTTACAGTGGGACACAATCAATTTCGGCATCAGTAAAAACTGAGATCGAACACTGTTTATAATTAGCACCATTAAATCTCGCCATGTGCAATGCAAATCCATTTTCCCGAAGCTTGGTTTGAGTTACTTAACGTTTGGGAATGTGTTTAGATAAAGTTTAAAACGATTACTGAAATCACCACATATGTAGGAGTGTGAGTGTCACTCGGTGACCAATAATTCTGTATATAAGTTGTTGAAAATAAAATAGCAAAACAGTTGCTGCCTGGACTTCAAAAAGGAAACAACGGTTATTTGCTTTCCTACATGGGGGCTCGTCCGGGATCAGAATTCCGCGAATAAGTGTATTGTGCTTTGTGCGCTGTGGTAAACACTTCGCGTGTTGAGAGTGTACTGTGTGTACGCTGTTTACGCTGTGTGCGTTGTGTACTGTGTGTACGCTGGTTACGCTGTGTGCGTTGTGTACTGTGTGTACGCTGTTTACGCTGTGTGCGTTGTGTACTGTGTGTACGCTGGTTACGCTGTGTGCGTTGTGTACTGTGTGTACGCTGGTTACGCTGTGTGCGTCGGGTTAGTGTGCTGTGTGCACGCCGGTTTTGCTGTGTCCGTTGCGTGTAGTGCGTGCTGCGCGTGTCGGTAGAAAGTTCGATAACACGTGTCCATTAGCCAAAAATGGAAAAGTTGATCGAAGAGTTTACGCGAACGGGACTAGTGCGCAAGTGTGAAACGGCCGGATTGCCAACAGCCGGTAACAAGGAAGATCTGGCAAAGCGGTTGGTCGACGCTGGCCTAGAAAACATGGAAGGTGATCCCGAGAAGGATCCCATGAGTTCCACCGGTTATCTCGATGCTGAAACGATGCCAGCCGTTAGCACAGCATTGGTGCAAAAAACGGATCATGTCCATCCATACTCCTTTCGCGACGTAGAAGATGGCATAGAGACGTTTGGCGAGGACATCAGTCGAGACGTAAACGAGTGGATCGCCGATTTTGAGAGCGTGGCTAACATTGCCGGGTGGTCAAAGAGTCAAATGTTTATCATGTGCCGAAAGAAGCTCGTGAAAACGGCTAGAAAGTTCGCGACTACTTTGCGTGATATTAAACATTATGATCAGCTACGTGACGCGCTAATTAAAGAATTCGGAACCATCGTCAGGGGAAAGGATGTTCACCGGAAACTTGCATCGCGTGCGAAAAGAAAAAATGAAAATATGTTGGATTACATATACGAGATGCAAAGGATTGCGGCGAGTATCGAACTCGACCAGGATAGTTTGATCGAGTACATAGTTGACGGTGTGACCACGGAGGTCAAAACTCGAGCGTTGCTGTATCGAGCTAAAACAATTGCGGGTTTGAAAGAAGAGCTCGTGTTGCTGGAGCGAGCCGAGAGAAAAACCGAAAAACCATTTCTTAGAAATCCACGATCGGCAACGGAAGCTATACCACAAAAAGCGTGTTATAATTGTGGTGAAATGGATCATTTTCGTAAAGACTGTAAGAAGGTTGAAAGTGTTCCGAAAAAAGAAAATAGAAAAGAGAAAAAAACGAAGTGCTATTCGTGCGGTGACAGTGGGCACATTTCGACAGCTTGCCCGAAAAAGTTGAAACCAGCAGTGAACAATATAACTAGTCGATACCCGACAATTTCTGTGAAAATTGACGGACACTCCTTCGATGGAATGATCGACACGGGCAGCGATGTGACATTGTTACGCGAAGACGTGGTGCAAACAATTCGGCGAAAGTATAAGAACAGTAATCGAATTGTTCGCGGGTATGGCGGAGAGCGTCAGTGTGTTAGAGGAGAGCTATTCGTAGAAGCCGAAGTTGGTATCGTAAAAAGAAAAATTAACTTTCTTGTGGTTCTGTGTAAGGCAATCGACACACAGGTACTGATCGGTATGGATTTCCTCAACACAGTGGAGTATGTTATCTCTAATAGTGTGGTAGAGATACGTGAGAAAAATGATCATTGTGATCAAGACGACGAACAATGGATACATCACTTGGATTGTGGTGTGCAAGAATCGTTGGACGTTCCCAGTAAGTACGAGAAAGAGGTGCTGACCATAGTATCGGACTATGAGAGTGGGAAGTTGTGTGATGATTCCTTTGAAAACGACAAAACCGTAAGTGAAATGAGGATCAAATTACACGACGATGAAATTGTGTGTGCGCGACCTCGTCGTTTAGCTCCGTTGGAAAAGCAAATCGTGAAGGAGCAAGTGCGTGAGTGGATTAAAGATGGAATTGTTCGACCATCGTTTAGTCCGTACTCCAGTGCGGTTGTTGTTGTGCCAAAAAAAGGAGGAAAACATCGCGTGTGCATCGATTATCGCGAGTTGAACAAAAAGATAGAGCGCGACAAATACCCGACACCGAACATTGAAGATCAAATTGATGCATTGGCTGAGGCGCGTGTGTATACAACGCTTGATTTAAAAAATTCATATTTTCACGTGAAGCTTAGTGCGGAAAGTTGTAAATATACGTCGTTTATTACAACAGAAGGACAATATGAATTCCTGAGAGCACCATTCGGGTTGTGTACAAGCGGCAGTTCGTTTTGCAGATTTATCAATTCAGTGTTCAAGGAATTGATCGACGCGGGTGAAATTCTGTCGTACATCGATGACATTATTATTCCGTCCAGGAGCGAGGACGAAGGGCTCGTCAAGCTACGACGTGTTATGGAGCTAGCTGCAAAGGCTAATCTGCAGTTTAATTGGAGAAAATGTGCTTTCTTGAAAAGGCGCGTTGAATACCTCGGTTATTCTGTGTATGAAGGGAAAATCGAGCCATCGCAAGAAAAGATTGAGAAGGTGCGACATTTTCCGAAGCCAAGAACGGTTAAGGCATTGCAACGATTTCTTGGACTGGCAAGCTATTTTCGGAAGTTTGTGCCGGATTTTGCCAAACGATCGCGTTCGTTGACCATGCTGCTGAAGAAGGATGCTGAGTTCGTCTTTAATGCTGATGCTGATTGTGCATTTGAGGACCTCAAAGCCGCGTTGTCGCAGTATCCAGTGCTGATGATTTTCAAGCCCGGTGTGGAAACTGAAGTTCACACAGACGCTAGCAAGGAAGGGTTAGCGGGAATCTTGATGCAGCGGTCGGTAGAAGATGGATTATTCCACCCCTGTTATTTTTACAGTCGCGTAACGAACAGTGCGGAGCGGAATTATCATTCGTATGATTTGGAAGCATTAGCGGTCGTGGAATCGTTGAAAAAATTCAGGTATTACCTTTTAGGACAAAAGGTTACGGTCATAACAGATTGTATTGCATTCAAGCAATCGATGTCGAAAGTAAATCCAAATGCAAGAGTCGCTAGATGGTTCGTTGTGTTGTCAGAGTTCGATTATCAGATTCAACATCGATCGGCTGAAAAGATGAAACATGTAGATGCGTTATCTAGGGCGACTATAATGCGAATATCTCTCACGGTGAGCAAAAGAATTATTCAGGCTCAACAGGAAGATGCGAAAATAGCAGCAATTAGAAATGCGATAAGTTCTGGTGAATGTTGCGAAGACTTTCATATTGTTAACGGCGTGTTATACAAGACAGAACATGGTAAAGAAAAAGTTGTCATACCAACACAAATTGAGTCGAGCATCATTAGGGAAGCTCATGAGCAAGGTCATTTTAGTGTTAAAAAGACAAAAGAACGTTTATCGGATGATTACTACATTGCTGATATAGAGTCCAAAATAAGGAAATGCGTTGATAATTGCGTAAGGTGTATTGTGAGTGAGAGGAAACGTGGTAAGGCTGAAGGTAAGCTTAAACCTATCCCAAAGGGGGAGTTGCCCCTCGATACTTTCCATGTGGATCATTTGGGTCCGATGCCTTCGACACGTAAATCATACAATTACCTTTTTACTATCGTGGACGCATTTACAAAGTACGTATGGTTATTCCCAACGAAAACCACAAATGCGGAAGAAGTGGTTAAAAAGTTGAAGATAGTTTCAGAAATATTCGGAGATCCGAGACGCATAGTTTGTGATCGTGGAGCGGCATTTACGTCCGGATTATTTATAAACTATTGTGCGGAACGCGAAATTGAATTACATACAATTGTAACGGGTGTCCCCCGAGGAAATGGACAAGTGGAGAGAATCCACAGGATTATTATACCTGCTTTGACAAAGTTATCGGTTCAGAACCCAGAAGAATGGTTTAAGCATGTCAGTTACGTTCAGATTGCGATTAATAATAGTTGGCAGCGTGCCATACGAATGACACCGTTTGAACTTTTAACAGGAGTAAAAATGAAAACGAAAGCAGATATTGTTATACTCAACATTTTGGAAGAGGAATTACAAAATGGATTTGTAAATGATCGGGCTGAGTTAAGAAAGTTAGCTGGCCAAGGAATCGAAAGGATTCAGCAAGAAAATATTCGATCTTACAATTTGCGTCGTAAACCGGTACGTAAATATCAAATAGGAGATTTGGTGGGTGTACCAGTGACCCAATTTGGGGTAGGACGTAAAGTGAAGGCTAAATTTTATGGACCTTATAGAATTTCAAAGGTACTTCAAAATGATCGAATAGAAGTAAAGAAATTAGACCAGGAATTAGAAGGTCCACAAGTAACGACAACAGCCACGGATTGCGTGAAACCGTGGAACAATTATGATGATTAGAATGTTTATGATGATGATTAGAGGAGTGTGAGTGTCACTCGGTGACCAATAATTCTGTATATAAGTTGTTGAAAATAAAATAGCAAAACAGTTGCTGCCTGGACTTCAAAAAGGAAACAACGGTTATTTGCTTTCCTACACATATATCCCAAACGGAGCGAACTGCCGGTAAACAGTTTGTTTGTTCGTCGATTCTTGAACTCGTTTTCCGATAGGCCGATGAGAGGAAATGTCCGATATGAATTGATGCCATATCTTCCAGAATCCCAAGGCTTTCCGAACTTGAAGCTAAAGGATGCTTGATATTGTCAACGGAAAGCCGGAAAGCTCCCACGTGTGCGTTTGGATCTAATGAAAACAAGTAAGATCTAGTGCGCCACCTTGACCACCCTTAGATCGACCTTCCACAAACGGCTTCCGACACTCAATCGATGACAAATGGTCCAATCTTGAAAATTACTTAACCCCATCCTAATTTATTGAGGCGTATACGGCGACCGGCATTGTGCAGCTATCGCTACAACAAAAGCGCCCACCATTGGGCACCGAACCTTCGGCCACCGCAACAAAGCTGTAGCATATCGACGAGAGGCCCCATCGTTGTTCATGCTTACAACCACAGTCTCCATCCGGGAGGTGTTTTGCAATGGAGAATTGTTCCTGTCTTCCGAAGCGCCCAGCTGTAATCTAGAGAGTAAACATAATTAAAATCCCATTGTTTCCGGCCTGTATACCGCACTGACGGTATTAAGCTCTCCGGACCGGTGCGTTGATAGGGCTGGCGGGCAGGGATTATGCAACTGGTTTTGCCCCGGAAACCTATCTGCGCTGCTTCCGGAAACGTACCGGAAAGGCAGACAGACTGAACGTCGGGGAGTTGGGAGTGAAATGAGGAAGGAGGGGTCCAGCATGTCGTTGTAAAATCGTTAATTCCGACAACATTCTGGCGGTGAGCTTGTGCTGTGTGTAGTACAACGAAAGTCCGGTTTGCAGAATCTACTGGAGTCAAAAATCGGAATGCCTGTAGCGGAAACGCGTCGTAAATGGAGGATGCAGCAAAATTGATTTACATGCAATTGATGGTAACGTAAATATTATTTTACACGATTGTGCACGGTTAGATTATTGCTGGGAAAATAATATTATTCAATCCAAACGGTGAACAATTAGTCATGAACACAATGCTCGTTTTTTTAAAATACCTGTAGCTAATAAATTGATTGGCATTTTTAATTAATTTATCATTTCGTGTTTTGTAACATGGTGCGATGTGGATAATAGATATTAGAGCATTTGATAAATACATTTTAAAAGGCTCAAATCGTTTAAATACAAGTAGGAATACATGACTACAGAAGGTCAGAAAGGGTTTCACGATAATACAAAGAAAAATAATTATCTCTTTAGATACCTCACAAATACTCTAACTTAATGAGTATTAGTAAACAAAACACTATTTAAGACATGCTCTATCAAAGCTCGGTAGTTGTGTAGAACTGTTCGTTCAAAATAAATAAAAACAAGTTTGCTCGTTTAATGCAGATTGTCAACGTATATAGAGTTTCAAAGTGGAACACAGACATACCAAACAGAATCAAAGTGTCTTGTTTGATGGCTTGTTTGTCCGGTGCGTTCTAAGCAGTCCGATAGAGCTCCAGCTCAAAGTACAGTTTTGGTTAAATGACCTATAACTCACAATTTATTAAGTGGGTAAATTAAGTGTATTCTTAGGGTAATTTGCCGGTCCGGCTCGGTGGTTTATGTGACAAACGACGCCGGTTCGGCTTCGGCAAGTACTCACTATCTAGCTACGTGTTAAAAAGTCAGAATTGGTCGGAACAATCTTAAAGATCATTATGCCAAGAAGAGAGAGAAAGTGAGTGTGTGTGAGAGAGAGAGAGAGAGAGAGAGAAAGAGAGAGAGAATTCACACATTCGACGAATTTGACGTATTGCCATGGGTGATTTTTGTATGCTTATTTTCCTTTATCCTACCGTTTAGGAAATTAATTCATAAATTAGACGGAAAATTAAGGGAAACTTTTTCACTGAGGATAAACCACGATATGAATAAAAATTACATAAACATCAGATTACAGCCATTAAAATCAAATAATACATGTATTCACGGTAACATTTTCGAACGCCATGGCGCTCAGAAATTCAGGACTGAATGATGCAACTTGCCCAAGAAAAGAACTCGATTTATGATAATTAGCAGATGGGTGAATTAGTAACCATTATTAAAAAAATTTAAGTTAAAGTTTAAATTTAATTTTGATTAAGCTTAGCTTAGCATCAGCTTAATATACAAATAAAATAAATTGATATACTCAAACAGTGAAAATCTAAATAATGTAAGTTTTAAGCGATATTTCCAAAGCTTATTGCAACCGACAACCATAAACCGAAATGAATTGTTTGGTATAAACAGAAAAGTATTACAATTTCACACAAAATAGATCCGTATCCGTCTTGCTACCTTCCACAATGCCAGCAAAAAAGGCGATTTATTTGTATATGAATGCAGTAACGATCCATACAGCTCAAGCAGACGTCATACGAATCAACCACAAGTAAGGCAGACTGGGTCGAAACAACCGGACAGCATCCGTCCGCCCACTGGCAAGTTTCCGACTCGCAGCAAAGTTGCAAAAATAATCAATTTGTATTCTTCCGTTCACAGCACAATACTGCAATTTCCTTTACCGGAACGAAACTCTGCTGCACCCGGTTGCCAAAACCGGAAGAAGTTCCGATCGGGAAGAAAGTTCGCCTGCGTCTTGGCGTCTTGCGGTTCCGGGCTTTCCGGAATTTACCGACCGTTCTCCGTTTCCAGCTTGGCATTGCATTGCGATGCAATACACAGCATTCTTTTGTTGTGGAATATACAAACAATCCTGATGAAATTTGTGGTCTTTGTGATGCAATACGCCCGACCAACGATATACTGCTGTGCAATGCTTCTACGCCAAATACCACAATCGTGCCGAAACGGTACGAAGCTCGTCGGTGAAGTTTCGGCAGGAAAAGAGGTACCTACTATGCGAAGCTGTTTCTCCAAGAGGTCGGAAAAGTGAATTTCGGTCAACTTTAAATGCGTAAAGAACTGGTTCTTACCTTCGAACGACCCTGCACTCGATTACCCTGATTCAGGACGAGCCACGCGTCCCAACGATGCCGGTAGATGGTGATCGTGTTCCATTGGTTCAATACGATTGTTTCCTCTGACTTGACGCGACCCATGCCGGAGCCGCAATCGAACCTGCAAAAGAAAAAGAAAAAAAAGGACAAAATTTGTGAAACGTTGAACAAAATAGATTGTGATACGGGACCAATAAGCGTGACGCAATTGCACTCCAAAAGGTAACAAATTAGACATCCCAACCACATTTTAATTGAAAACGAAATCATTCAAAAAAAAAAAAGAACCGTCATACCGCCTCGAGCATAATATATATCTTCCGGCCAAGTAATTTATCTTCGACGGTAAACCCAATTTGCTCGGTAGTTCGTTAGAAGATAAATTCTTCATTTTAAATGTTAGAAGCATTCGCCAAAGTAAAGTCCAACACAATCGGCTTACCGGTGAACGGATTAAAATGGGAAAGTTTCACCATCTTGTCGCTTAGGAGCGATGGAAAACTTTTCACTGTCTGCATCCCATTCCCGCTCTTGAACGAATTGCCGGCAACCATTATCTGCTGGACTCGTGGACGCTAAAAGCGACTGTCGAGGGAAGCTGCACGAGCTGGCTCGCACCATTCAGCTTCAGTTTAACGATGCGAAAATTATCCTTTCCAATGACAGGAGTTTGGAACAATGGGGCGACTCAAAATATTGTCCTCCATTGAATCGGTACCACTTGAATGGGATTGCCATCATCAGCGAAAAGACCATAGTCCCATCAAAGTCTCAATCAAAGTTCTCAATAAGCCCTGCAGGAATACCGTGCGTCAACGTTCGCGATCAGCAGGAAATAAATAAAACGTGCCGATAATATTTCTCCGCCATCTTCATCTATCATCAATTAAAACTAATTCGTTCCACTTTCGCGCTCGAGTAATGGCCATCGATCTATTTTGCTCGCCATGGTGACTTCGTAACGGAACAGACTATCGGAAAGGAAAAATTAACATCAATAGAAGTTCCCATTGAACGGTTGGTGATGATGTGGGTCAGTGGTAATTTTCCATTCCTGTTCCTTGTTGGGTTAGGAGGAAAGCGGGACAATGCTCTATGAGAACATAAAAGAGGGAAGTCATAGTGCTAGATGCAACATGTACCATGGCACGTGAGTAGGATACATTCATCTTGTGCGAAGCTTTCGCCTAGAAATAAATTACTTTATTAGTGCTTCCAGTGGAAAAGAGCTTCAATGAAAGTAGCTCCTATATTAAATAAGAACGAATGTTCATTTCAGGCGAGTAAAGAACAATATTATATTTTATTGTGTTTTTTTTAAGCGGGCTTTATAAAATTTTATTAAAAGGTAAGCTTCTTAATTAAACTTACTGCCTGAGTTGTGTCTCATAAACATATCCTTCAAACTCATTTTTTTATATTTTATATGTTTTCTTGACGTTTACGGTTTAAAAGTCTAATTTTGAATGTTAATTTTTTCAATTCATTAAAATAAATAAACATTCACTTAAACTTCTAAATAAGATATACTTCTTTTACTTATGATTCTACACAAGACGTTTTTTACATAATTTAGATACATTTTTTATAAAAAAACTTTTGCATACTTTTATTCATCAACAGGTACTGCTTTATACTTTTTTCTTTTCGCGTATTTTCTATTTTACTAACCAATTACTTCTAACCATCAAGTACTACCGCTTTCTCATTGAGAACCTATTCGAAATTTGAGAAGAACAGTGCGTGTGTGTGTAACTCTAGTAGCTAAACAAGACACTCCAGAAGTACCACAATCCTCGAATCATGAAAAATGGTTGGCAAATATTTTCCATTTACCACAGTGGTCTGCAGCAACCCCTCGACTAGACGCTAGGCACATCCACCCAAAACCTTCGTTACCTCCCCACCAGTCATGTCGTCCTCCGGGACAGGAATGGTGACCCACCAACTCGATGCATGACCTGTACCCCACACGTACGTTTACGTCCAGCGAGTAACAAAGCGGAAAAGCGTGTTCACCATCGCCAGTGCTGGTTTCGATAGCAGTTGCGCCATTTGCTTTCGCCCCGGAACTACCCAGCCTGTCGAAGTGGTTCAACACATACATTTATCTTGCATAATTGAACATTCCTAGGAAATTAATGTACACATAAATATCAGTTGCCAGCTGATTTATGGGCGCAAGTTTTTGTCTCCTCGCCGGCGAAGCCTCGACACAAATTTCGAGCGTAATCCTTGCTACTGGTGGCACACAAATGGTGGTCTCCCGGTCTCGGTTTCCGGCAATTGGTTTCAGATGGTTGAGGAATGAAGATGTTGTGTAGTTTAGTACTTCGTGAGGGAGAAATCGTGCTCATAGGTCAAAGCTGATAGTTGATACACCTCAAACTATCAAGAAAATGGGTTTTTGGTTAGAATAGTTTTATCTTGATAATTTACAACAATAAACATTCTGTATACTTTTTGACCATTTTCAATGTACAAGAGCTTGTGTTATACTGTACCTCACTGAATGTTAGTGGTTACTTTAGAGCAGTGGAAAAATTTCTCACACAAGCTACGGTCTCAATCACGAAATCAATTTAATCAATCCAGTAAAACGGGATACCAATACCTTTCGACGTTCTCGTGTTTACTTTTGACGTAGCGTCCAGTTTCCAATCAAAATACATTTTATTTCGCTTCGCTGGCTACAATTTTCTACCATGAAAGGATCTGTACCAATCTACCGCGCCAATCAACGTGACCATAAAGCAAAAACAAAATATATATCGAAACACGGTTGGGCACGAAACTTCAGCCAAAACAAGCAAACAGACGGAAAAGGAGGGTTCGAGATGCTGGAAATAACATTATTAACAAAAAAAAAATCTCCACCATCCACCGACTGGTCGCCATGCTTTTCCCCTATCGTTGTCACGTTCACATGAACTAAGTCAATATCCTTCCTTGCGTTATTCTATTCTACCATTCCGGTCGAATGGAGCAACACCATTTAAAGGCAAAACCCTCGGCTGTAACTCAATTAAGTTGTTGACAAACATTTTCAAACACTGCGACATAGATGAGAGAAAGAGAGAAAGAATGAAAAAAGAAGAAGAAAACATGAAAAACAGAGACAACAAGAAAACATGAGCAAAAGCCACCCAAAAATGTACAAAACCTTCCCTCCATCTGATCGCTTCACTTTAAAGCACCAGAGCACAGTTTTGTGTGGTGTATTTGTAAATTAAGCGCACCCAAAACAAACAGACCGTCGGAATGGATCTATTTTTAAGTGTAAAAGTGTAAAGTTGGCTGAACACTTGGAATGGGGCGCACTTGCTGTTAGGCCCTGGGAGGCGCCGGAATGGCTGCTTTCCTGCTGCTCGGTACGAGGAGGTTGGGATGCATTAAAATCAAGGGAAATGGACCAGAGGGCGTTCGCTGCGTACCGGAAGCTGATTCTTTGGCTATGTAGATTTTATTTTATTTTTTATTGTTTGCTTCTGCACAAACAACAAAACCCTTCCCTTACGCGTTACAGCTAATGGTTGCAGCCATTAGCCGAAATGGGCCCTCACTAACGGTGAACGGTGGGTTCAGTGTGCTTCATTTGTGGAACAATTTTTGCTTTCGAGATGGTGCAAATGTTTCACTTTCAGGCTGTACTGTGTACGGAACGGTTTACTTTATAGGCGAAAATTTATTCACCAACAGTTTGCACAAACGATGGAAGCAACGCGCATTAAGCACAGTTACGCTAGAAGATAAATTTCATATATTTTTATGAAAGTTCTAAATGCAACACAAGAACGATGCACATCACAAAAACGGTTGTGTTTGAAGCATTTTGATACGTACCAGAACTCGACGAACCCTTGATGAAGCAGCAGTGCCATAAAGTCGCCCGTCAAATCATCTCGCTCGCCGGTCAGCAGTAAAATTCCATCAAACGATTCCGGCCGGAACTCGATGTGTAGCTACGGGAGATGGGATGAACAAGAACAAAAAAGAAACATAAACGAACGTATTTATTAGTGTCATGTGGTATCGAGGGATAATACTAAAGCCTCTTGTTTTGAGTTTTGTTGCGAAAGGAAATATTTAAACCGATTAGAAAAGATACATAAACAGAACGTTAGCGTTACCGCTTCCGGAGCCTTGTTGTTTCCGGCGTGTTTCATTTTCGCGTCAGTACATGCATGTGCAATTCAATCGAAACCATTCCTAACAGGAGCTCTCAAACTGCTATATTTTTGTCAAATTTATTTTTCTTTTTTTTCCCGGGTTTTTATTTTGCCTCCATCACGCATGTTCTAACGAGTTCTCAACGAAAGCTCAACGCGTTGTGCATGTATGTATAAAAATTCCAGTGTTTACGTTTAAGTGAATACATTCTCCATGTACAAGCGATTTAATTTCACTCGAATACACCGGCTGAAAGCGGGTGCTGCAACAGTAAAAATTATTTGCTAACGGTGAAGGCATTTTTTTGTGTTTCTTTCTGTAAAACCGAACGGAAACTAGGCGATTTTATAAAAACGGGTTTAAAATACACAATAGCCATAAAGCCACAGTAGGGTGAATGTATGAGGCATACAACGCGACATCAAACGAATAAAACAAATAACAAAAAAATTACACACACAACTACAACTCAACAAACACCAGCCAAACTGTTTTCAAACATGGCCTTTGCAGTGACGTGTTTTAGGATGAAATAAAATTAAAAAAAAAACAACAAACAAACTAAAAAAACATAAACACACACACAAATATCCGAGAGCTCCATTCTCACCAAACCAAACGAGGTGTTAGCGCACAGCAGGATCTGTATTATCGAAACAAAAATGAGGACCTTTTCCCGAGGCGCGGAGCCACCGGCCTTTCCGCACTGGTTTGAATATCATAACAATAACAACACTTGCGACCCCATCCCGGAACGCACGTGGAAAACGCATAGCAGCGGGAAGAACAATTTCCCAAACCCCCAACACCGGCGGTTGAAGTGTGGAAAAACGCGCGCAACAAACACGAGCCCAAAACTCGAAAGCTCAAAAACCATTCATCTGACCATTCAATGTACGGTCGGGCGTTAGTGCAGGTGTACGAGGACACACGGTTGCAACGAATCTGTTAGGGGTTATTTTTTGTTCCTACACCTACTGGCCCTTCTGTGGTGGTTTTCGTTTTGCGCGTGTGGGTTTTGTTGCTATTGCGCACGGTTGGATTGCTCGCGTGCGCGTGTTAGGCAAAACCCTTTGGGTAGCTTTTTCTGTACCGGTTAGCGGTAGAGAACAGGACATGGTGAGGTTGTGAGGACTATTCTATAACGCCGTCGGACGTTGATTGGAATCGAAGTGTATGCGTGTGTGGTGTCGGTTTTGGAATTGACACTGATAGTGCGACTGTTTTGTGGCGTATGCTAGACAGAAAAAAGAAGCGCATAAAAAGTGAACAAAAACAAAAAGAATGAGCTTTATCCACCATCGCTACAACAACGGCTTAACAAATTGATCCCGGTGATATGTACGATCCGCCCGAACGGACAACGATTCTGTTTTATTTCGTTATTTTTCTATCTCTGCATATTTGCTTGATAATAGAAGCTTGGGAAAAAATGAATACAAAAACGTTTACACTGATGCGGCTTCGATGAAAAATGTTGGAAACCGCAGACGAGATGATTGCACTAGCAATGATTGAAATAATCATTATTTCAAAATTGACCTACAACTTTCGGCATCTGCGGTATATATGTACTTGTGAAATAGCACACTAACGCTACAAAAGAATAGTGACGCTTGGAAAACGGATTTGTTTCATAGTGGATTATTGGGAACAATTTGCCTTTGTTCAATAAAACATCATAATGATGCATAATGGGCTACATTATTAATACATTCTAACATTCTAAATACTTCTAAAATAAATGTTAATTGCTTTAAACCTACCTGTACATGCTTGTACGCTCCTCTGAGGGCTGGAAACGCCACCCAAGAATGTTTGCTGAACCGCGGAGTATTCACCTTGGCATCTGCGAAAGGAAAAATAAACAAAGTGTGTTAACATTTTATTGAAGAAAGGAATGATTTACTTCATGTAAATGAAATACCTATTACGGAAAATGACAAATAAGCACAAATTACGTTGCATTAGAAATTTGTTGGTAAACAGGATAATTAAATCTTGATTCACTTAAATAAACATTGAGTATAACCATGTATTGGCATAATGCATTTATTTTGATAGAGATCTAGACAGCCAAGATCTTAATAAAATGATCAATACTTTCGTAGTTCTCAGCTGTTGGTGTGGTAGTAGCGAACTTTCACAGGACGGAACCTGGACAAAATTTTAATTATTTAAATATTAGTCGGATCCTTGTGGTCTATACAAACTTCTTAACTAATAATTATCCTAGATAACCTAAATAGAAGATAACCTACTCAAGACGAAATTTTAGACGCTCTTCATACATGAGTGGTTATAGGTTGAAATCGCTTTGATCCAGGATGACAATTAGTTCACGGTACATCACCAAGTATGTGTTTGCTTTGTCCATATTTGGTCCTCGTAAGCTCAGCAGGAAAAAAATATCTTAGTAATCTTGATCTTAGCGATCTGTTTGGCGCGAACATATTAATGAAAGCATCGGAGAGTCGAATGGTCAAGACCAAGCAGTAGTCACCGTTCATTGTAGGTTCGATGAATAAATGTTATGCCATGTAGGATCACGGAACTCCATACCTATCCTCTTCATAAGGCATAAGGCCTGGTTACCTTTGGAGATGAAAATGCCTCGCATCTTTGACAGTGGTAAATATATTATCATCAGCTTATAAGCTAAGATCCCTCAGAGAGGAACGTTGATAGACTATTAGTGTAACTCTAATATAAAATAAAATAAAATTGATAGGACTACATCCAGGGAATAAACGTGTCTGGGATCCTTAATTAACTTAATACCCTCATGGGATCACAAATGCCATCACAAATGTCAACCGAATGATCACCAAAGATCTTGGAGGTTTTAGTGTAACAATTGAAAATCAAATAATACGGATTTATATAAAAAAATGAGGTTTCTTTTCACTGTTAAAAAAGAATCAACTTATATAACAAATTTTAAGACTTCTCGTTTGTATACTCTCGAACGTTTACTGTGTATTTTTAGGTGGTCTTTTCCTTTAAAGGCGACTCACCATTAGTAAAGTTTTCATCGACAAGGAATGTCCTTGTATTCTCAGACGGTCTTCTCCGTAGACAATGATCGTGTATGTGTATTTCTTCGTGGTTCTTCTGTTGCAAGGAGATCCTTTCTAAACTTTCGTTGGAAAATTTTTTATCAATCAAAGGGTACGCGCATTCTCCGACAACCTATCCCGATATCAAATATGTCGATATTATTTCGTTTATGTCGGAAGGAATAGTTCACAGAGTTGTGATTTACTGTTGATTCAGTTTTCCTATTTTCTAAGTTTTATTTTTTTAGTTTAAAGAATTTTTTTTATATTTCTTTCGTTTATCCTAGCAGCCGAGTGAATTTAGTACTCCTTATTGATGAAATTGCATGCCATTACATTTATGCAAGCCTTACAAAGTGTACTATCGATCCTATTTTGATTGTTTCCACACTTTTTTAATGTGGTAAATTTTTATCTAATGATTGATAAGAATCAAATGAAACCAAAAAAGCATGTTGTACCTGAAGAAATCATGAGAAAAGTATTATAGCAACGCCTTCTAGCGAATAGGGATTTATTTTATAGTATAGCTTACTTAGTAAAAGTGTGTTGGTGTAGCGTGGGTAGTAAAAATAGTGATAAGAGCAACAATTTATTTTCAAGCGGCTTTTTATGTTCCTCAAATGGAAATCTATCTTTAGAAAAAGGTACAAATATTGAACAATCAACTAATCTTAACACAAACAACAGCAGCATCGATGTAAATACATGAGATCTTCAAAATGTTTCAATGTAACGAAGGATGTATAAGTTTTCTGACAAAGCTTTTGGCTCAAATCAATGACTCAACAATAATTCCGTGTTGTTTAACGTTCAGAAAAAAACGAATAATCCAATTACCCAAGCTAGTGTATTCTATTACGAGAAGCAAATCTCCTTGTAAGATTTTCTGCGAATGTTTTATTGCAGGTAAATCTATTTTTCTTACTAAGCCTTACAGAGAAACAGCATTAGTAAAAAAACTTTATCGGTTTCCTTTTTTTTTCTCCAGAAACGTTGTGCGCAGTTTTCCTGCACCGTCAATCTAATTACCATTCGAGCGTAAAACCGTATGATGGTCGGTGATTGTTTCATGATGGAAACAATCAATTGATATGTGCCGGCTCAACCGGAGTATTTGCCGGCAAAATCCATTCGCATCTGTGCCCGGTTGCTCGCACATCCGTTTCATCGAACGGTTGAAGGCCCGCAGAAACGATCGTTTCAGTCACTAAAACTTAAGCCGCTTTATTGGATTTTCCGGGTTCTTCTCCCTTTTGGACCTCAGAAGAAAACTCCGAGCTCGAGTAAGCTTACCCTTGTCAGCGAAAATGTTTTCTTCGCCAGTTCTGGCAGAGGAAAAAGTTTGCGCCATCATCCATTCGTACACACCCTCATTGTCAACAGAAAAGTTGGTGCAGTACCGAGGGCAGATAGTTTTCCCCGACTTTGTCTCGGCGTACACGATTCTCATCGAGGAAGCTTTTATGCTATACGCTTGGTAGTCATCGTACGCCCTGGATCTTTGCACAAGTGAACCGTTTTTGTTTCGTTTGATGTTGCCATTGGTACGACGATGTTTAGAAAATGTACCCCTACGGATTGAAAAGTTTTCAAATTTATGCCACCACTGGTAAAGGATTTCAATTTCCTCCCAGACTGACATGGGGCCCAGGTTATGTGCCTAAACCATGATCGGAACGCTTCTGCATAAGATTCCGTGTCCCTTGCTTCTGCAGGGAATAATGGTTTCCATTTTGAGATTCACGAAGATACAGGAAGAGCGTAATATTAAGTTGAAGTGAAAAAAACACACACACAAATTCCCCCGGGGGTAAACGCAGACGCTGAAAATAATCTGTCCGAAGCGTTAAACCGTTAAACACACATTAACACCCTTGCAAAACAACAACTCATCAGAGACGGATAATATTTGGGAGACGTAAGGATTGAACGAAGGTTAAACAAATGAACAGATTTATATTATTATTTATGTAAATAAAAATTTATTTAAAAAAATACTTTCAATAATTTAAAAGTAAATAATTTCGCTAAAAATAAGCTGCTTTACAGCATCGAAGTTAATTCAATGTACAGATAATAAAGACACTAAACAAGTTAATCATTAATGAATTTCATTTACTATTTACACTATAAATTACTTCTTGTACAATCTCGTAAATCTGTGGAAGAATAAGAATTAATAGTGTTTTGGAAAAAAAAACAGTTTATCGAAAACTATTTTCAATTTTGAAAAAAATACTAAAACCTTGTTTATGAATAGAAGTCCATAAAACCCAAATATGTTTTTTAAGATTCTTTGCAATTTATTTTTTTTAGAACATTTTTGCTCGAAAATACTTGTCACATGCATTTTTCTTGGATAGTACAATTGTTAAGAGGGCCTGTTCAAATAAAGACTCACAATACTTCTTTCTGTGTAGTAAACCAAACGCCGAAGCTGTTCTTGGAAACTCACAACTCTCAATATTTAATTATTATTTCAAATTTCCGATTCATTTCAAAATTAGCTTCGGGATTGGTTCAATTAAGGTTAAGTGGGAGTGTTTGTGCTATTTGCATTTTTTAAAACAAAAACACTTAAGTAATTATGCAACATTGAATTCTACGAATGAAACACTGAATCGTGAAATCAATTTGATCCTTCTTTAATTGATTACCTGTATTGTTTATGATTTGATTCGATTGTTTCTTAGTACAACAAACTTAGCTCTACCTCGATTACTATGAGACGCATTTAATCGATTATTTCATTCATTCAATATGTTAGTCACACTAGTGCCTCAAAATTGATTCTGGCTTTGCTTCTATCTAGAGCATTGAAGTGCTCTCAATATCGTTTTCCCAGGATCAGGAGTGTGTTTTGTGATGACAATTTATCGCTGAACAAGTGGTACTGTATCGAAGTAGCATAGCTGTAAACTGATACCAGTTACCATTGTGTACCAAGAAACCATTCGCATCGATTGGCTTTCTGCAGTAAGCAACTCTGGACCGCGAAATCCAACCTCAAAAGAACCAACACTGACACATCGGGTTCGCATCCAAACAACCGAGTGCTGCTGTCAGCGATGGCAAATTGCATCCCGAAACACGAATCAGCAGCCCAGACAAGCGACATTCGCTGCAATGATGGTAGTGCACTTGCGAGATAATGGATTTCTCACTTGTTTTTTTTCTCTCTCTCTTTCTTTCTCCCTGCGACGTTCTGCTGTGTTGGTTCACGCAACCAGGCGCTCGGGGGAGTACTTTGCGCGCGATATGATGCATTGTGTGGCTGTCCGTTTCGCATCGCTATCCGGAGCTCGTATCTCTTCACCTCTTTGCCTTGTCCTGACAATGATCTCCAGTTTAGGTTGATGTTTCATGTTTTTTTTCTTCGCTAGATTTAATTGTCCTCCGCAAGGATATGACTGTCACTGCTTGCCGTCGTGCTTGAACAGCAGATTTTACAAACGGTCACTCTACTTCCATCCAACAAGCTGCATGTGTCAATTAACAATCTTGAAATAGATATGACAGCGGGTAATGGCTCGTTAGCTTCGTATAGATGATGGTAAGAGGAATGACATTTGTTGGATTTTATTCGATCGGCAGGAATGAAAGCCATCTCTCGTAGAGCTAGCATATAGCGTCAATCACATTGGAGTTCAGATATTGAAGATTGCTTATACTTTCTACTAACCATTTTTAACGTTTGAATACATTTACATTTCAAATTGGTTTTTGAACAAAAGTTAAATGATGGTATTAAGGTATCTTGCAACAGTCAACTAGCGCTGCAAGATCTACTACGGTTTCAAATATACTTCATTACGTCGCTGCAAATTGGCTTCATCTTGTATGTCTCGTAGTATCATCTCCACCATTAGACGGCTCCAGTTTGACCACCCACACGCTACCCTTTTCGAAACTGTCAATTCAAACAATCGTTCGCCCATACCACCCTACGTGCTGGATTTCCATGCAGTCGACGATTGTAAGTTCTTGCGACACGATTTGTCTCCAGTTAAAATTCAGTACGGCACGACTGCAAAGATAAGCATCAGTACCATCGGCAAACCAGGCAAGCTAACAATCCCTCCCATTTCGTTCTTACTGCAGTATCGTGCATACTGCACTAGCTACAAACTGTGTCCTCGATTGCCAGAAGATGTAAAGAAAGTCGCCGCTCAATGTCGTTTAGAAAAAAAGCTGCCCAGGACAGCTGGACCAATACTGTGGGGACGCTGCTAGTAGAACCCGAAGGTTACAGGTTGTGTAAAATGTAAGGACGGATGAGCTGTCAGTTTGTTGAAAGTCTTTCACTCTACCAACCGATACATATGGCCGTGGACGGTCGTTCACTGCAGCAAGACATGTCGACGTTGACACGTTGCATAACTTCGGCACAACTCCTACATAAGGTAACATAAATATATCGACAAATCGCTTGTTAGGTAACATACGGTCATAAAAATGGCTGTTGATGAAGTGCTTTGAACGAACCTCAAACATTATTTTGGAGCTTGTTTGCATAGAGCATAAAACTTTGTTGAGAAAATTAAATTTTTTTAAATTCATTTTGAACATTATTTATTTTTTATTTATGCGATCACGTTGTTCAACAGCGTTATAAGATTTAAAGGATGATTGCAACTTAATTTTTTAAATAAATTTTAAATTTTTAAATAAAGCTTTGAATAGGCAAGACTTTAGAAAAATTCAATATGAAAAAAAATTATTTCAATTATAAACGTCACAGTTCATCGTTCAGGTCTTACAAAAGCGTAATATTAACTTCGTTGTAATACGATTCAGAAAAAAAAATATCATGCTCATTATAATGCTCAATGCGTTGTGTTCGTTCATGGTTCATAAAGAACGCCAAGCAGTAAATAGAAACATTATGAACCATTGAATGTTGGCCCATCCGATACGGTTTTACGGAAAATAACAAATTTCCTCCACAAAGCAAACATCCTTAATAGGTGAAAATATCTATTTACATATTCTTTTTGGAGGTATATTCCCATCAAACGAGGTACCGAACCGTTCAGTAGAGAGTGTTTGAGAAAGAAATTCTTTTTACCGTTGTTTTTGTATTTGTGTGTGTGTGTGTTACCGTAAACGATTTTATGCACGCCTCAGAACGGATCAAACGAGTGGTGCAAATTTCAAGGTATACGCGTTACAAAAGTTAACAAAAAAAAAGGAAACACATAATTGTAAATTATCTGCAAAAACCAAACCGTTGGTACCGGTGCACGGTGCGAACCGAAGGTGTGTGAAGCTGGTAAAGTTGTTATGCAAAGTACAGCAGTCGAATCCGAAGGCCACGGAAAGAGATGATGGCCAAACAATCGGAAGAGTAATGATAATAAAAAGTGTGAAAACAAAATGTACCCTCCAATAGACCTTCCCGATTGGCGGGAAGTTGATTTTTCGATCTTGATTCTCGGATAATGGGTAGGTAGATGAAGTGTAAAAATAACTTCCCCACCATGATTCCATTCTGCTTCAAACAACGTTTGTGTCGGTGAAAAAAAAACGCTCGCACGACTTCAGTAAATTGGCGGCTAAGGAAACAAAAGTTTTCCTTCATCTTGAGCAAGCCATTCCTTTTTGGTTTATTCATTTTATTTTGCAGGATCCTTTCCATCCACAAGCAAAACCTTCTTTTGGGAAAATTTTGGTTTTAGAAAATTCATTTAATTTTGTATTCCTTCTTAGCGATCGAAACCGGCAGCTTTCCGCACGTGAAGGCTATATCATCTATCTAAAGCAACTAGAGTGACTAGCGGCAGGGGTACAAATTCCACCTTCCTTTCCTTTGATTTATGGTATGAAATTTTTCACCTACACCACAGCATTGAATATTTTCTTATATTTTCCATGCTTTTTTTCTTTAAAGCTCCTTTATGCTGCGGTTTATTTGGAGTAACGCTGAAAAATTGTGGCATCGTTAATGTCTCGCTTGCTTGGTGTGGAGGTGTGGAGCATGTTTGCTCCGAATCGTGGAAATCACATGCCAAGAGATGCCTAACATGTATACAGTATTGAAAATGAACCGTGTAGGCAACATCAAAGACCGATTGGGGAATAAAGCTGCATGGATTCGGTGCTTTTGATCGTGAGCTATGTTTTCGCTTTACTGTAATCTGTAATGTAAAAAAGCGCTATGTTTTAAAGAGTTATTTCCGTAACATGCTACAGATAGAGTTTTTTGGAAAAACTTGTAGCAGTTGTTGTTGGTTTTGTATTTGCTTGTTTCAACGAATTTAATTATGCTATTGTCTCGCAATTTCCTCACTTCGTTTGGGTCCCACTCAGAACAAATTAAAAATCAGAACAAAGATTTTGAACTCTGCAAAACTTCACATTAATTTTCCACCGCCATTAAGCGGTAAGTTCAGCATTTGACGTGGTTAGGAAACAGCTGGTTTGTAACTAGTCGGCCGATGGTATTACAAAAAATGCTACCGTAGCAGAACTCAAAAAAACTACGTTGTACCATTCCCCACTCCAATTTCCACGGGTGATGATATTCGTGTAACATACACACTTAACTCATGCACCAATGATCACCAATATTCGTGCGGAACAGTGGCAAATTATGAAGAACTCTTGCTTTCCGTTGAATTTGAGGAAAAACTCTTCAAGTGGTGCAGAAACGCCGAAAATTCAGCACACTGTGAAATGAAACTGAAATCCGTGAGGTTGTTTTATTTCTATATTGCCCCCCACGCAACTCACAACTTTTAATTTCAATCGAAGAAAAGTTTTCCTCTCGTGCATGGGCGCTGATCCGATTTTCTGTCACAGTGCGCAGTTTCTGCTCGAACTCATCTCCGTACGGATGCCACCAATCGTGAGTTGATATCTCAAATTTTTCTCCAATTGGGGCGGTAACTTGAACCATAAAAGTTCTTCAGTGAACAGCAGAGCTGATGATCGTACCGCGCCGAATGCGCCCTAGCTAAAGTGTGTTGGTGTGAAAGTGCTGCGATACTTAATTTTCACAATTTTTTGGGGTCTTTAGAATGGTTTTTTTTAAACAGTAGAAGTTTGATAAAAAACACACACAAATACAGCAAGGTAAGCAAAAGCTGTTTATTTTAAAAGACATTGTAAAAGTTCGTTTTACTAAACCTCAATGAAAGTAAAGTAAATGGCATGAAACGTATCCATTACAAACACTGTTTACGTTACTTGAAGTGTTAAAAAACTTTTGTAGATGGTAGTTTTCTCACTCGTAACAGCATATAAACCCTAGTTACTACGCATTTCTGCACAAACGTTCAAATGTCACTCGGTGAATGTTGGCCTCATCCGAAGTTTCATGGTGCAACACCATCCTATCGTTCGTGTGAACGCCATACACACACACACATTCGATTTTCTTTCTCACTTGCCTTCGAGCTCCGTTTGAACACAGGATCGAGTTCATTAAAACAGAACAAAATTGGCATTCCAAGCTGACACGGAATTTCGAATTCAATATCATCGTACGGTGGCTCACATTCTTTTCGCTAGGTTTTGCCACCCAGACTAAGAAGAATTTTCCCAGCAAGCTTTTGCACTGTCTCGCTCGCAATACGACCAATGGAAGAAAAATACACGCAACCATTTGCTAAGGTTTGTTTGCCCATATTGGCTGGCAACAATCAAAAAGAACTTGAACTTAGATGGAGCAAATGGGGAAACATGCTTTCCCGGGTTTTTCTGCTAGCACGTGGTTGGGATTTTGTGGAAAGGGTATGCATTGTAATTTGATTAATTTTTTGTAGCTATTTATTTAGTATGTATTCAGAATGTACTATGCAAGACTTTCTTTTTGTTTCGGGTGCAACTCAATTGATCGGATGGAATGCGGGTATTCCGATACGTGACATTATGAATTGTAGGTACTTAAGATTCGTATTATATGTAGATGATTTTTCCAAAGTCAACAACCTTAATATATAATTCGCAATTTTTGATTTTAGCTTAGGCTCGATTGTTTTCTTTAAATCTCATTTCAATTTGTGTTTGATTTTGTTATTTCAATAACATAATAAAACAGTTTAAAAATATAAATTGTCGATTAGTTGACACAATGTAAGGGAATAAAGGCATATAGAGAAAAAATGTACAATAGCATGGAAAAACATGGAAAAATAGAGAAAACATGTACATCCACAGAAAACATGTACATTATTTTAAAGAAATGATGTAAAAAACGAAATGATAAAACAAATTGTTTATTTGAAGTCCAAACAGTCGCTCACGACTGGCATACCTAACGTATGTCTGTCCTGTTTCTAATGAGCAAACCATTGTCCAATTGCCTAATGCCGCAAATTGCATTCCGCTGCTAGTTTTATCGCGTAAATTTAAGCAATCGATTGCGAGCAAAATGCTTTTTATCTTACCTTCTTCACAACGGGGGCCAATTTTTCCAAACGTGCACAGACATCGCATCGATACAGACGGTCCTTCCGCTGAGACGTAACAACTGCCTTCCGCGCCACAATCAAGCGTGCATGGTTGACTGAAGGGTGACATAGAATGACAATAAGAAGAGAAGTTTAAGCATTCAGCAAATAATATAATATAATCGTTAGTCGGTTCAGTGCGTATTAATTAATAAAAACCCCCTCAAAATAAAGGAATACCTTTGTCTGTAAAGACTGCCTTGAGCCTCATTTCCAGCATCATTGTTATTCCGTTCGTATTTATTTAATTTTAAGCAATTTAATCAGATTTCATATCAAAAGAGTAACAATAAATTAATTAAAATGAGCCCTGTTACTTTGCTAACGTCAACCAAAGTTTCTAATGACGTCGGTACCAAAGGGAAGAAAAATGAAGTTATTCTTTTAAGGTTTCCGATATAACGCCAATTTAATGCCAAATAAGGTATAATGATTTGAAAATTTCGTTCTATCCTGCTCTGGAGTATTTTTACGTTTAATATTAATTAATAAAACTATCAATACTCAAAAGTGCATAAGTTTAACCTTAGTTTTACCAACAATTTCTATGAACAAAATATTATTTATACGTTAAAATAACTTCGCATTGTATCTCTTCGATATTAAATCCATTGAAGGTTATTCATTTAATTATAGTTAGAGTAAAATTGCGATCAATTTATAATGCCTTTTTTAGAGTAATGATTAAACCTACCCCCATGTAACTGATGTATTGAACGTCTTTTTGTTGAATCAGAGAATGGTACAAATTATGCATGAACCTTAATTTCTACCTACCTTATCGCAGTGTCTCCTGCTGTTTGTTGCGTAGCATTATCGCGAGGCTCAGGCTGCATTGTCAAACCGTCAGCACTAACGCCCGGCATGATGGGCTCATGGGGACTCACGACACTGCGCCCCATCGCCTCCGGAGGTAATTTTCCATCCCGCTGCACATTCACCAGCACCTTCTGCATACCGTCGTCTTCCTGCGAACCAGCCAACAACGGCAGTGCCCTTATTTCCGATGCATCATCATCAACCGCCAGCAGTGCAGCTGACGCCGATGACGTTACCATTTCCGGTACGCCCGCACGCTGCCACCGATCGCGTTCCCCACCGGCAAGGGGTGAGTGTAATGATATGCCACTGATTTCCATATCACTCGCCAGTGGCATATTGGCAGTGTCAGTGCCGTCAGCAACACCGGTACCGGTCGGTCTCTTGCTGCTGGCGGATGGTGCGTTAAACTTTCGCCGGTCACCACCACCTCGGGTAGCGGAAGTCTTCTGCTGCTGATCGTGTCGCACACCGTCACCGAATGCTGTCACTAGCGACGGGAGGCCATCGTTTTGGATGGATTTTTCCTTGCGGTTTGATGAGCGAGTCCGGCCCTCATTGATATTCGTCGATTGCTTCGAGGACGGCTCGAGTTTCCAATTACGGTTTGCCTTTCTTCGCGCTAATTCATCGCTCGGTGCGATGCTGTTTGGGTTTGCGTTCGACGGTGGACGAGTTTTAGCTGTTCCCTGCCGGACATTACCCGCGTTAGCCGGATGGTTCCGGGACTTAGATTCGCTGCCACCGGCATCATCTTCATCATCGTCATCGTCGAACGATTTCATCGATATGTGCAGATCGGATATGTCGAGCTTGGCACTGAATGATGCACCGCGTTGATAAAGAACATCCTCCTCACCGTTCGATGCGTTATCATCGCTGGAGGTAGAGTTGATTTCTGAAAAGCGAGGAACAAAATTGGATATGGGGAAGTTAGCATCAATCGCACAAACGTAGAATAAAATTGCAAACGACCAAAACGTACGTTTACTCAGAACGACTTATTCAATTATCACACTGAAGTATCTTCACATTTGAAGTTTGATTGTTTCGTTAAGTGTTTTGCAATAAGATCCGTTTAAGTGTCTTAAGAGTAATAAAAATTAATCAATCAACACTATCAGTGTTACAATGAATCTTTTAAAAATAAGAGCGCTGTCAGTGAGACTCACCAACAGCAGTAACAAAAAATAAAAAAGCGAAAAATAAAAAATTTCCAAAAATAAGTAAATATTACCAATGAATAAAATTAAGTAAATATTCAAATTACATCCGAGATAATAAAGAAAGCTCCAAACAACTGAAAATAAATTGTCAAATAATAATAAATTGCTGAATAGCATAAATCTCATTTATTTAAACAATTTGTTTACAATTGTGAAATGGAAACATTTCATGTCATTCGCACATGCTGTCATTAGGCCGAATGTGAGTTGTGACAATGTAAAATTATTCATGTACATCCCACCCCGGCCGTTAGATGTAATGCTAGGCCTCGTTTGCTAAGGCGGGCTGCTGACTTGCAAAACATGTTCGATTTGAAATTCGACTGTCTACCGTATGCTACACGACGCTCATTACTGCAATCAATCACACAACGGTTTCGTCTATTCCCGGCGGTACTCCAGCCGATTCCAGGACGATTCGAGGGTGCTGTGCGACAACAGCGACATTGTTGGATGTATCCAATTACTCAATTACTGCTGCAACCATGCTTCATTGAAGAGCAATTCGGTACCGATTGATGGTGGCAGTGACATACTAGCCAAACAAAATGACTCGAGGTTTCACATTCACTCGCTATTGTTTGCGTAGCCTGATGAGCCTATCATTTGGTGCCGATCAATCTGTAGCCACAATAAATGGATGCTTTTGGGCAAATGTATGCGGAACTGCTTGATTAACTTGGGCTAGGTTAATATTTGTCACATTATCATCGGCTCTGAATGTACGGGTGGCGCTTTTCTCCTATGCATTGGAATAATCGACATTTTACAAGGAACAACTTTTAATTTCATTCAACTCTACACGCATTAAGACGCATGAAATTACACTACTGACGTGTGACCTCTGGCGTGACGTTTAATGCACATTTGCACGCATGGCGTGAGACATTTAATGGGTGAAAAATTGAAGCGCATAACATTACCGACCGAACAAGGGGAGATTATTAAGTTGAAAGTAGCAAATCTAAGGCGAATTCAATCCAAATCGAGGTGGTGAAAAATTTACATCCGTTAAATACGACCGTTCCAGCGCGCGTGTCCACCTCGTCAACGGTTTCTATTCCCGTGTTCCTTTTCCTCGGGTCAAGCTAAGACGCTGAAGTGCATAATTATTTCCTCCCGCTCCTTCTGGCTCTTCCCAACCACAACCCAACGAACAATCGCGCTTGCCTGATGATCGTGCTTCATTCGTCATGTGCTTATCAATTAATGGTTGGGAGTAATTAGTGAATGGGCAGAGCCTGTGAAACAGTGAGCGAATGAATAATTATCTCACCAAAAATCGTTCAAGTTTCTTACGCGCTAGTAAAAGCGCGCTAGAAGCAATGAAGGTGGTGGAGTTGTTTAATTTTTAAACAATTGACCTATTGAGGTGCGCACATTCGTTCAGAGCTTGAAAGGTGCGTTTTGTTTTCACAGCAGTTCAACATGTAGTTATTATATATCTCTTAAGAAGATTTCATCAATTGTATTGTATATTGATTACACATACAATTGATATGATTTGTAAGTTTCTGTAGGCGACAATATCTTTAATTTGAATACTTCCCAGACTTTATTTATGGTTTCATTTATCACCTTTGAAATATAAATAACAAACAAATAAATAGCACCTATACGACCGTGTATGTGTGTTTTTTTTATTTTTCATTTCAAATATCACATCACCGCAAATATGCAAATGAATGTTTAAAAGACCGCTGAAGCGTTAAAATGTGTTTGAAACACATCAGGATGTAAAAGCAAGCCCGTGTAAAGGTCAGCTGTACGCATTTATCACCATATCACAAGCTTTTAACCACCACCAAGAAGTTGTTAACCCTTTGTAAAGAACATTTAACAGAGAACCTTGTTCTTAGCTGGTAGTGTCGTAGCATGTGTTGTCTTGGATGAACACCCGCAGATCTTCGAAGGTCACTTATGTACATATATAGCTACTAGGGAGGCAGCGATTTATAGACTCTGGCGGTACACTCGATTGGGTACACATGCGTACTGTGCGAAAGAAATAACCCATCTGCATGATCGTAGGACAGAGTATGAGTGAAACGAAACATACATCCAACAGCAAAGACGCGCGTATTTCAATGCTGAGAGGATCTTTGTCTGGTGCAAGTAAAGCGCCAGCAACATTGCATCGCTTCAGCTGTTTTGCGATTGGAGCAGAGGTTTGCATGGTGAAGGAGACTTCCAAAGGCTTAGATCGCGTTTGGTACTGTCAGTCGCGCTACAGACCGTTCCGTGCAAAGATCGATTCCGTGTGCATCGTAAGCCAGTACCGCGATGGCTGCCGAAGTGGGTTATTTCACAAACACAGAGAATGGATACGTCCCGGCAAAGTTAGCCCATCACAGTACCGGTACCCAGCCGCTGAGATTGCTGCGTTTCATCGTAAACCATGTCATTCCCGACACGGTCAAGTTCTTGGTGCAACTGGTTCCACTGCTTCTGAGCGGATTGGTTGGATTGGTGTTACCGACGAAGCGAAAATCCATCCGTGACCACATAGCCCTCGTGACCGGCGGTGCTAACGGGCTGGGGCGTGCGTTATGCCTTCGGTTGGCTCAGGAAGGCTGCCATGTGGCCGTGGTCGATATTGACCAGGCCGGAGCGCAACGGACCGTTGAAGATGTGCGCAAGCTTGGCGTTAAGGCGGAAGCCTTTCTAGCCGATATCGCGAACTACGAAGCAGTAGAACGGTTACGGCTGGACGTGGAAACGAAACTGGGTCCGGTCGATGTGTTGGTCAACAATGCTGGTCTGCTGGCAATACTTTCACTTACCGAGGGAAAAGCTTCCGATCTGGAACGCATCGTTAATGTCAATCTGCTCTCACATTTCTGGGTAAGTTGTTTTAATTTTAATTTTGAGGGAAAAGTTGTTGCTGAACAAAGTTTCGTGGTTTTGTATATTTTGGGGTTTATGTAAATAGATTTTTTTTAATGTTTGGGGAAAATTGTTAATAAATAATGTGTTCACCACAATCAAAAGAGTGTTTAATGTAGTGATCATAAAAACAAACTCGAAATTTGAAGAAAAGGAAAAGCTATTTAAAATTTTAACGGGAACGTGTTTGTTATCTAATGACTGCTATGCAGCCATACGGACCGTTCTGTACGAATCAAAAAATAGCTTAAGTGTGATGTACAAAATTAAATTTCGGACAATTAAGGGAACCTTTTGCTTTTTGGAAACATACACAATTGCGGAGAACATTCAACAAATGTAAATATCAGCTTACAGTAACAACTGAATAACACAAAAAGCGAATAATATGAGTTTTTTCTATTAGAGACAAAAACCAAGTACAGCGCATTTAAATACAAAAACATTGTTAATGTATTCCATGCACAACGCCACACGTGAGCAATTACAAAATTGGAACACAAAAAAAGAGTTTTTTTATTATTTGTTAGAAATCAAATCATTCAACCGTAAGTGTTACGACCGCTGTGCGCGCCCGAATGATCAAAGAACAATTATTCTCCATAACTCATTTCCTCAATATCGTTTTCATTTTAGCTGGTAATTTTAATAAGTTGTCAACATGGTAAAATAATTATTAATCTACAAGCAATACAAAGTTTCAGACCAATGTGAATGTGAGAGTGAAAATTGTACAACACCATGTAAATAGTGCACATTAAAACATAATTGGCGAAACGAAAGGAAGTTATCCGGTGAGCACCTTTATTGTATGACGGTTCTGGTCTTACTTCTATCCTTTCCCTATCCTGCATGTACTCAATTTACCTTAACCCTCTTCGGTGGCTTAAGCCTCTTCGGGGCAAACGGTAATGTAACCTTTTTAATCTGACGAGGTTGTTTCGTTTCACACACGTAGACGATACGCGCATTCATGCCTGGCATGATCACTAGGCACCGTGGCCATATCGTCGGAATTGCTTCGATCGCGGGTAAGTAAGTGAAGGTCAGTGCACTCTGCAAAATGCGAGCACAATGCACAAGCGCAATTGCACCCGAGTACCGTACAGAAAACGTAGTTGGAACCATTCTTTGCGCAAGGTTAACCGGTATGATTGATTCGATGTTAACTACCTTACAGCTTACTTCCCGGTGGGACGCTTCATTCCATACACGGTCACCAAATATGCTGTCCGCGCACTGATGGAATCGCTCAACAGTGAGCTGAGGATGGATGGGTTGGAGAATGCGATACATACTACCTGTGTCTACCCTGCCCTGATTGCCACACGCCAACAGTTTATGGATATGCTCGACAAGCTCAAGTACAAGGACAATACATCCTTCGGTCCTTAACACCGGAACAGTGTTGTTAATCCATTTAAAACAAAACAACTTTCTCTGGGTTTTTAGCTTCCTGAAACGGTTCTACGTCTTCACACCAGAACAGGTAGCGGAGCAAATCGTTAGCGGAATGGTCTCGAACAAGCGGGAAGTGTTTGTCCCAAACATTATGGCACTGCTTAGCAAACAGTTCGAGTAAGTGTTGCATACGGCGTACCCAAAGTCAACGATCACACAGCAAATGCGTTTTCTTTCCAGATGTTTACCGGCAAGCCTAAGGCACCTGCTGGTGTCCTGCGTAATGAGAGGCAAAATACCGAAGCTAACGGTACGCAACGAAAGCTCTCGGCAACCTTGAAGTGGGGTAGCGTCTTCACGTGAGCTAGCATCATTTTTCACCAAGCCAACAGTGCATCCGAAATAAACAGCAATTATCGAAGCCATGACGCAACAACGTCCATCAGCGCAACGGTGAACAACTCAGTTCAAACAAATTTGTCCAAGAAAGCACATCATTGGCCAACAATAATAATAACAATAAAAAAAATCTCCTACAACACGAATCATTTTCACATCATGTGAAATGTGATTGACTTACGATTATGCAACTACAGGGCATTTTCAACTTGACCCACATTTGCAGACCGGTCCCACCCGCTGGGTGATGATGACATTGAGATCCGTGAAAAATGCTCTTTGGCAAGTTTCAGGTTCTTCAAATCACCAGTTCGTGTTTGTACTTTTTTTGTTCTCTCTTCTTCGTTTATTCAATTTTGTAGACCATCCGTACATTCATCGATGGAATGAAACAGCGTCAAAGAGGATACATTCTTGCCGTCAGTTCGATACTGGGTATGTAACTGTGGCGAATGCACCTCGACCCGTACTTTGCTGCTCGATGCAAAGTGCTTGGTTTTTATATTTACAAAAGACTTACGTTTTCCATTTCAATTGGTTTTTCTTAAATATCTCCTTTAGGTTGTATTCCGATGCCCCGGACCATCTCCTACGTTGCTACGAAGTTTGCAGTACGCGGGATGATGCAGGCACTAGAGCGCGAAATAGCGATAGATGGATTCAAGGAAACGATTTTTCCTGCAACTCTATTTCCAACGTTCATCGCCACCAGGAAGGAATTGGTGGATATGTTAAACGAATTAAGGTAAGCGCTTACATCCCGCGAGCCCTATCGATGCGGCTGATTATGCATTGAAGAGAAGTGCCATGTGGGGGAGGGGTGGCGGTTCACTTCAAAAGCTGTTTCAATCTTGCCTTATACACGTTTTTGTACCTTTATGCACTTCAAGTTTGGATGAAAAGCTGACCATCCTAACGCCTGAAGCCGTGGCGGACACTGCTGTTGAGGGAATGTTACGAGGGTATACCCAAATCTTTGCTACACCGTTTTTTATCCGACTATTCGTATCCCTTATAGAGTAAGTAGCCCATTCAATGAACGAACGTTCTCGCAGCAATTGCAGTATTTACATCAACCATTCTTATTTGTTTGTTGTGATTTGCCTAGATTACTGCCCAATGCGTTGACCAATCTTTTGATTGAAACGACTATGGGTCACCTGCCAACACTGATGGAGAGAAGTAGTAAAAAGGAGTGCTAAAATTGTAAAAGTTTTCATACAGATGTTCAAAACGGATCTTATAAATGGTACTTTCAAATTGTGTGAGTATGTAAACAGTAGATTGTATTATTTATAAAATATCAAAAATATTCAATAAATTGTAAATTGTACGTAAAAGCCATGGAAGGCTTTGTTCATTTAGTAGTTGTACACAAATCACATGCTATAATTTTTAACGTAAAATATTGGTTTGAACATCAAATAAACCGTATTCGATTGTAATTTTGCGCTACATCGTATAACATTGGTGTACTGATGAATGCGTGGGAATTTTTCAATCAATACCACCTATCAGTTTCTGCAAAATTGATTCTTCGCCTTCTGTAACTTTTTTTTCCAGTCTTAAGCAATTTATGCAGCCGTTTAGAATATTTCGCTTCTGTTTTATAAGTTTCATTTTATTGCAGTCTGTTATATTTCAATCGGTTGGATTGTTAGATAGTTAGTTGAATTTATATTCTTACTGCAGATTTCCACTTCATTGTTGCTGTACCATTCAAATGCTTACTGACTGTAGTAATAGCTTTAAAAATCTGGACAGAATTTTACTCAACCTGTATGAGGATTAATGAAAGGCAAAAAACCTTCTAAATACTGTTCTTTTTTAAATTTATGAGTTTATGATTGGGTTTTTTATGAAAACTCATGTTTTGAAGCCACAGCTGTAAATTAGCATCATCATTTTCAACAGAAAAAAATACTTAAATTTGTTGGGGACGACCTGTGATATAGCCATATTTAATTTTTTATTTAGAACCTGATTGAAGTCCATGTTTCTGAGATCATGTTTGGATTTTTCAAATGGGTATTACAATACTCAAAAGGATACTAAAATATCAAGAAATAGCAGCCAGAAGGTTCTTTATATCACCACCACAAAAGCTACTATAAATAAAACTATGTGAGTTTGTGACGGCGCGATCAAAACAGGACCTAGGAAAGGAATAGAGAAGTTTAGCTAACATCCGGTAGAGGGCACAGGTGCCGATGCCTTCGATCGGGATCCGAACAGTGACGTGGGATCGGGAGGACGATCGGTGACCGCATAAAAAGGGTCGCTCAACCGCCCAACGAAGCGGACGAATTTTTAGCTCGTAAATATAGTGTATCCTAATGCGGCTGTAATTTGTTCGGTCACGCGTTGCGTCTGCAACAGTGATTAACTATCATAAAATTGCTAATCGCCAAATAATTAGCAAAAATATCCAAAGTACTTGATATACCTCAGGAAATATGAGAATAATTCAGTTTTCAAGCGTTCGTCGCTAATGATAAAACCCTTATAAACGCGTTATAAACCCCGGTGCTGCACCCAATAATTACAATCAACTTTAATAGCGTAGTTTTTGAAGGATGAATGAATCTTAAAGAAACTACTGAAAAACTAATTGACTATGATAAGTCTCACGCATTACCCCAACACAGGTTTGAGAAGCTAGCTAGCATCTTTAAGGAACCTTATTGATAATTTAAGCTTATAAAAGTAAAACTATGAGAAAGTGGTAATGAGTCTTCTCTTCTTCTTCTCTCTACGAGGCGCTTGGATGGTACGATAGAGGAATCCAGCTTCCTGGGCCTTCCCCTATTACACTCTCCCTCAGTCCAAGTTTTCCGAGACCGGCAACTTAGACCATATGTCCCTGTTGAAGAGTGCATCGATTCATTCACGCTTCTAAGATGACCAGCATAATTTTAAAGAATAAACGGAGGCCGACCAAATCGTATAGGATATCTCTCTCTATCTCTCTTCTTGGCTTTGACGACCTTACAGGTCATGCCGGCCATTTCTGACTTACTAGACTTATTTTACCACGTAGCCGGATAGTCAGTTCTTGCTACGGGGAGACGGTTCGGATGGGATTTGAACCCGCTCCTGCCGCGTTGGACCAGCGCCGTTTATCAAATGCACCAGCGGGCCGCCCCCGTATAGGATATATAGTGCAGCTATTACTAAAATAATGGGTAAAAAAATTACGTCACCTAAAATATCAACAAACTCTCCGACCGTTCTTCAAGAAACTAAATAAGAACTAAAAAACGACTAACTCGGGTTCATAAATTTAGTAAAAAAGAAGAAGACATTTAAAATGATGTTGTCGCTTATATAATTGTGTTTTTTGTAGTGGTAAGTGTTTGTAGTCCATTTAAAAGAAAAAAAAAACAAATGACTCTATAAATGATATAACTGTTGGCAAAAATAATAAACTACCAATGTTGCACAAGTTCTTAGGCAAGTTTGCACTATTTTGGGAATTGTCTAATAGTGTATCATGCCGCGTTCAAAACATTGCTTTCTCGGACGTTCCAGCCCTTTAGTGCTACCGGGTTGGTAGTCTACAGTCTATCAGGCAAGCTGGAGGGCAGGGTTGGTAAAGTTTGCCAATGCAACTTAACTCATTTGCAGCGGCAACTGCACTTTACGCGCAGCAATTCGCGATCAGTTACGGTTGGGTGTTTGTACGGAGTGGTTCAAAACGCAGCTAAATCAAACAGCACTGTCACGATACCTCAACGATAAACACATACGATTGTGCTAAGGTAAATAAAGTAAAGTAACGAAGTCTAACGACGTGCGGTGTCCAGGTTTGGTGCAGTTCAGTGCAGTAACAGAGCCGCAAAGTACAATGCAAAGTTTACATAACATCGGCCAAACGCCGTACCACAAGGCAATCAGTGGAAAAGCTTCGGCATCGTCCCGTTCAAGAATGGGACCGCTTGAAATGGTCCGATTTTTCGCGTCGGCTATGCTGGATGTTGTGACGTTTTTCGTCCTGCTGGTTCCGATTATCGTACGGTACGTCATCGGCCTAACGCGCAAAGTGTCAAAGAAGAACATTTCCGGCTGGACGGCTCTTGTTACTGGTGGTGCGAACGGACTCGGGCGGGACATCTGTCTACAGCTGGCCCAGACTGGTTGTCATATTGCCGTGGTCGACCTGGATGAAGTCAATGGCGCACAAACGGTAGAGGACGTCAGGAAGCTGGGCGTGAAAGCGCAATTCTTTAAGGTAAAGGTGCAATCGCTTTGTCAAATCCAGCACCATAGGGTGTGTTTTTTTGTTTGTTTGTTTCGTTTGTGTTTTCCCTCTCTTTCGTAGGGCTCGTTATTATCTAACGTCGGTTCTCCGTACTGGGCCAGCGGTAAAGCATTGATCAACCCCGTTGCCAGTAGTGATGGTGCATAACCGACGTAATCAACTGCAACTAGTTTTGCCCGTCTCTTTCCACGAGTTGGCATGCTTGGGGTGCTTTTGCTGGCCGTAAATGCATCCACCTCACCGAACAAACGCGTTGATGACGGACTAATGGTGTACGTTTTTTCTTCACTCCTTTGATAGGCCGATGTTTCATCGTTCGAAGCCGTGAGCAACCTAAAAAGGGAGGTTTCCACAAAACTGGGTCCCGTCGATATTCTAGTGAACAATGCAGGTGTTCTGCCGCTGATGTCTTTGCGGGAGGGCACTCCGGATGATCTGAAGAAAGTGATCGAAATCAACCTGCTGTCCCATCTATGGGTGGGTAAACGGAAACGGATGGATGATTTGATTAGGAGAGAGCATTGAATTAATTGTCCATATTGCTGTTACTCCATTTAGACACTACGCCTGTTCACTGACGATATGATCCAGCGGAAACGAGGCCATATCGTGGCGATCGCATCGATAGCCGGTAGGTGATGTTGGTGAAGACTTTTGTTCTCAGTTGGAAATTAAAATGTTGCTCCCTTCGTTCCCCAGCATACCTACCAATTGAACGTATGATTACATACGCTGCCTCAAAGTACGGCGTGCGAGGTCTTATGGGTTCGTTTGCCAGCGAGCTGCATAACGAGGGCGTTGATGATATCGTTAAAACCACCACCGTCTATCCGAGCTTCATCAAAACACGTCTCGAACTGATGGAGGCACTAAAAAAAATGGGGTACGAATAGTTACACCCGATGTGGAATGGGCCAGAATTTGGTGCTTACGATTTTCTTTCATTTCTAATTATTTCTTTCTATATTTGTAGCATTAAAAATCGAGTTCCCATCATGCGCAGCGAAACAGTGGCGCGAGCAGTTGTTGGAGGAATTCTCTATAACAAGGCGCACGTGTACATACCGAAAGTTTTTGGACCTTTCATTGGAGTTTTTGAGTAAGATAAATAGCACACACATAAAAAATCATACAAAAGGACACACATAAATGAATATTCAATTTGTACTTCATTTTAGGAATCTGCCATCATCGGTAGCACATTTAGCAAAAAGATGTTTGCTAAAAACGAACATACCGAACGTCATGGAGCGATAAAGTTGTAGTGCTATATATTTCATCTGTTTTACCTCTTAGTCTGTACAAACTATGTAAAAAAACCTACCTGGTTTAGAAGCTTTAGTGACACCTTAAAATTTTACAATAAAAAATATTCTACCTTTCTTAAAAAAATTATATAGTTTAAGAAAGATAAACAAATTTACGGTTTTTCCAAGGACTTTTTATTAAAATTGTTAAAAAAAACCCTTTATTACAGGTACATTTTGATCCACGTTAAACAATTTCTTATTCGTAATTTAAGACCCGGCGGTCCGCTAATATTGTACCTTGACATTCGGTCTCATGGACCAAAGGTCACAGAACTAATCTCATCGGAACCGATGGCTTCTCGAAATAAGTTCAAATACAGCCGTCCCTAAAACAAACAAAACAATAATTTCAATTCGTGAAAGACCTCTCGGCTACTTATAAATAAAATAAGCCGAGGTAGTCCAGTGGTGTATGTGATAAAAAGCTTCCACACGGCAGGAACGGGTTTCAAATCCTATCCGACCGAACCATCCGACCGAAGTAAGGACTAACTTATCCGGCCACGTGGTGAAAATCAGTTTAGTAAGCTGAAATGGCCGGCATGACCTTAGTGGTCGTGTTATGCCAAGAAGAGAAGAAACCCATAAATGGCGAGACTAAAATCTCTTAAGTATAGCCACTAAATTAGACAGAAGATTCATATTAATATGCTTTTTAAAATATTGATTTTATCATCATTCGTGGATTAGATTGCTAGTCAAGTAAATCACATGATGAAAATCTTTTTTTTAACATACTTAAATGAACTCTTAAACGATTATTCAGTACACGCAGTATTACAGAAGTAATTTATCCCGGGAATGCTCGATGAGAAGCGAAGTTGTTTTTGCTAGTTTAAAAATACCAAATTATGCACATGAAAGTGAGAACCGATCAGCTGTTTTCTCACTGCTTTTGCTCAACGCACCAAGCAGCAAGGGTCGTCATTGTGATGAAAAAATCAAATTAACAATCATCAAGTGTAGTTCTCACCACTACCATTTTTTTCTTTCTATTTTGACTAGGGGTGTTGATAGGCGTTGTTGAAAAATGAGAGTGAGCGCTTTTGAGAAAACATTCGCGAGAGCTAGTATCCACCATTCCATTTTGTGAGCATGCAGCATGAGAACATGTTTTGAGAGGCAAACAATCAGTGAGATTTTTAAATTGTTCAACATATTTTTTAAATATTTTATTAACTTTAAATTATCAATTGTCAAGACGGCGATAGTAAGTCTGAGCAGTATTACTTAATTTTATTTAGTATTTAATGAAAATAATTCATTTTAAATAAAACAAAAAAATGGAAAATATCGAAGCTATAGCTAAGGATTTTAGGATATGTTTTGTAAATCATTTAAATTTTTCGTATACTTATTTTGTACGCGGTTCGTGTGTACACACCCAATAATCCCTCCTCTCTCGCGTTCTCTTTGAAACTAGCAGCAGCAGGTAAACTGTGATCAGGTTCGTGCCCAGGTGTGCACTTTTGCTTTCTGAGTGTACCCGCGATCGGTCGCATCGAACTGACGTTTCAGTGTAACGCGCGTACCTGTAAACACAACGATCGTGCGTGATCGAAACTTCGTAGTGAGAGAAACCTGTTGTAAGCATTAAGTGCAGAAAAAAAAAACTACCGTAAACATACTCCGTTTAGCAAATGCTGTGCAGTAAAGTTGGCTATCTTCATTTGATGAATTTCAACTGTGTCAAGAGGATCTAGATTGGAGCGTTTCCAAACCCGTTCGATGATCGTGCTTGTGGTTGGTTGGGTTCAAGGCGGTTTGGAATCGTACAGCTGCAAACACAGCGATACTATTGGCAACGGGAAAGAAAAGTGGACGTCGTGACACGATTGTCGCACGCGGATTGGTGAATGTCATATTATTTAACAGCGAGAAGGTGTAAAGTTTCAACCGAAAGAGTTGTGTGACACGTTAGTCTTTAGTGGCCATTTCATCGTAACAATGGAGGTAGCGTGGCGTTTCCGGATCATATTTGTGATGGCCTTCGTAGTGATTATATTTGGCGATCTGCTTGGATATGGTGGTGCACGAAAAGAGCCCAAAGATAAATCACTGCTTTCAGGCTTTACCGAGGTTGAGACAGACTCGTCGAAGATGATTCCCACCGGAAAGGAAACCACATCGACTGCACAGACCCGTACCAGTGCTTCCAACGGTAGGTGACCAGACATGTAACGCGTGTGATGAAAAAGAACAGTGCCTTTCAGTGTTAGTCTCCTCAATGATTGAATATATCTGATCAATAACATTCGTGCGTGTTCGTCTTTTCAATTATTTCGCAGAAATCAGCGACAATGTTGATGGTGACTTCGAACAGGACCAAGAAACGGCCGGTCTCTCGTCAGCAGAGTTGGCGGCACGTAAGGAGAAGCTGAAAAATTCACTACGGGAAGCGTGTCTTCCGAAGCTTCTGTGCGAGATGGCAGCCAAGCCAAACTACTCACTAAACGTCCGTGAACGGGATCTACTCTCACTGATAAGGTAGGGAAGCTTAGCGGGAACTTCCACTCATTTCGTGCGTGCGTGTTCGATCGTGAGCTCACATCGGTTGGTTGTGGGTCATTGAAATGGAAACCAGTTTCGACTTCTTCCCAACCGGCGCGTAGCCATAGGCTCGAATCCCCTTCGGAACTGGAAGTGAAAGGGAAGTTGCGCATGCGTGCAATACCCCGAGCGATCGTTTACACACCCCAGCAACTGCATCGGAACGGTTCAATAACATTTCGCTTCCCAGTGGGGGTGCAATCGAGAAGCCGGTTGAAACAGATTTCTCTGCGTTGCCATGTGCTTTGTTTACGGTGTGAAAATTATTCTCCACTAGCGTGCCTGTTGAAATTGATCTAATTTCATGATTCCAATGCATTCGAATTACCCGTGGGGATCACGATCCCCACCAAAACGTTTCATCACGCTGATCGTATCTGGACGAAAAACTGGAATAATCGCCTGTTCGACGCGTGCTGGAACATTCGAATGCGGAAGCTTCACAATGACGCAGCTCACTGAAACAAAAGCACAAATTGATGGTCCCACATCTAGAAGTCTCTTACAACTGCCAATGCCCGTCGATACACGAAAGTGTTACAAAGAACGCCCTTTTTTCTAGAAGTTTGTGCAATCGAGTTCGCCCGGAGGTCTTCACCAACCAAACCGAGGCACGTGTGTGAATTGTATGAACGGAGTGGCATTATGAGCGTGGAGCCGTGCATGACGCAGCGATCTTTGGTCGACTGAAAACATACACAATACTTGGTGCTTTCGCTGACGGCACCAGGCTGCGAATGCTTGTCACGCTGAAACCGTAACCACCACCGTGACTTGTAGCTGACTCTTCCGTGCCTCGTATGTGGATGCTGAACACAGTGTTGCCAGCAGTTTGCTGTATCTGGCAGTTTCCACTGGCTGCCCACTTGACACCGGACACGCAGTATTACATCATCATCTCAACCAGACGTCCCCGGGAAGAGAGAAAACCCACAAAAGCGATGAACTGGAGAAAGATGAAGTGTTTGGCAACTGTAAAAGTAGGTCCATGGATACGGTCCATCCAGCATGGACGGTGGATAACGATCAATAATTAAACGAAGCAATGTGATTCGCACATGCATGTCGCTGTCTCGCTGCTGAACTGCAGAGTTGATTTCTGCTGACCATTGTTATTGATTTTTGTTTCAATAACCTTGAGCGAGGTGAAAGTGAATAATTTCATTGTGGCTGCGTCTCGAAATGGAAGATAAAATAGGTCATGGTCATTTTAAATCTGCTTTTCACGCTTTAAAAACTGCATTAACTGTGTAGCTTTGTGAATAGTAACAGTGCTTTCAAATGGGGGTTCGTGTCTTAACGCCCTAGCATGTCGTTCAGGTCAAAATCCCTGCTAATTACTCTCAGTAAAAGAGCAATCATACACAACTAGCATTATACATTGAAATATCTACACGAGACACAAAAACGTTCACATACACCCAGAATTTATACACTGGTAACCGTGTGGGTTTAAACTTCAATCGATCGAGGTCAGCCACTCTACGATCAGTTCGTCCGACGGTGGTGCAGTCAACTCGGAGGGGCGCAGGTTGCTTGTTGTTGTTTTGCTAAACCCCACTCTGCCGTACGCTTACCTTCCATCCCTACCCTCCACAACCCTGCAGCAGCTAGTCGCGTTGTTACGCATTTCGAGCGACAATTCATCGAACACTGCGAGCGGATCCGCGATTACGGTTGCTTTACATTAGACGAATGCTCACTCACTCTCGTTCACTCACCGGGAGGTTGGGGTTTTTAGGATTTGACCACCACGAATCCTACCGCCTGTAATTGAGCGGTTTGTACGCAAAACGTTGTGCCGCGAAAATAAAGCCACCCGTTCGGCTTCCACCATGGGTCACTCTCTTCAAACGCGCACGGAATGACAATCAGTAATGGCCTTTTTTTGGCAGCTGGTGCCGTTGGTGGTGGTCCCAACCCCGCTGCTCCCCGGTGGCCATTGTAAACGAACTCACACCGTGAGGCTATGCAATGTGCGTACATATTTGCAACGGTTGAGTAATACACGGTCAAACTTTCGTTCGTTGTACGCGCCTTCTTTGCGCTCGCGGTTTCGTTTCCGCTTCAATGGCCAATGGGGTGTTGCGTAGTACGCTTCGTGCTTTTGAACGAATGCACTTTGACGGATTGCTAAGTTTTTTTTACCCTTGCATAGTACTCTATTCCACAATGACTGATGCGATGCATTAAATTATATGAATAAATCGTCCACATGGAGTGTGCACATGGAAGCGATGATAAAAGACAAAGCTACAAATAGACACCCAATGTACTTTCGAACATCAACAAACCTTAACGGTTTGGCGGACAGCCATCGCTCTTTTACCCAGTTGCAAGGCTTGTTTTGGCATGATTTCACTATGACCAAATGCACTGCTAGATGTCCAAACAGCTTCCTCGCCTCGTTCTACTGCCGATTGCTTTCCATCATTGCGAGGCTCGTTCACCTTCAGCGATAGCCACGCAAAATGTGTCGAATGAAATGTCAAGAGTGTCGTGCAGTGGTGTTTGCTGAATTTCGATAAGGCGTTAGGCAAACCGAATGCATTCTCTTTGTATGCCGCGCTGTTTAATTTTTCTATAACCGATAGTTGACATACTGAAATTTCCATACAGGGTCGGGCAAGGGTCAGTACAACATTGCCGTTGGAACTGTGTTTGGAAGCGATTCTGGGTGAGTTTCTCGCAATGGAGGTGCAACTGGAACGCTAAATTTGCAACTTTTTTAACCTTTTCCAATATCCTTGAGTAGTGTAAAGGATAGAAATCGTACAAACTTCCTACTAAAGTGTGTGATTTGCAAGTCCTCAAGGATTGTGCAGGAATTGTTTTAATGTTCTATGTCAGTTTTGACATACAAGGATAAAAATAATATTATTTATAGACCGATAGGTATAGGTTGCTTAACATTTCCAGCTATGGATATAATATGTAGCTAATCTTGCTATAAATGCAATGGAATGTTTCGAACATTGAATTAAACAAATCACATGAGATGAGTTTGATAATTGAATTTCAGTACTAGAAGCGATAATGTGTTAATGGTACAATTTCTACATTTTTATATACTTTGAAAATATATTTTTATTTATGGTTTTTTATTCAAGAAGAACGGCCTGGGTATTTTTTTAAAATTAAAAAGAATTCTGTTTTTTATCAACACTGAGTTTGATAAATGAATTTCAGTACTAGAAGCGATAATGTGTTAATGGTACAATTTCTACATTTTTATATACTTTGAAAATATATTTTTATTTATGGTTTTTTATTCAAGAAGAACGGCCTGGGTATTTTTTTAAAATTAAAAAGAATTCTGTTTTTTATCAACACTGCAAAGGCGGAATCAAATTTTGAGTTTCAATTTAAAGTACTCTCTTAAACATACTGTTATACAATGTTATAATGCCTTCAAGATCTAGTAGTGCAACAAACGCACAGTACCCAAAACCGCTGAAACCATCTTTTCCATGCTCCAAACAATCATAGCTCGACGTGCTCCATTGCATAACAATCCGGTTCGTGCCGTTATGGATTCCATCGTGGCAAGAAATCATCTGTTCGCGGGTACCGTCGTGTACCGAAACTGTGCCACTTGCCACGTGCTTTCGCGACGCAATGTCTTGCCACGGCATTGTTCGGGTGGGGTTTCCTCCGACTATGCACAGCCACCGATTGCGATCTGGTGCCGGCGGGTGCCGGCTCAGCATCGTCACCCTAAAAACCATCATCGTCTTATCGTACGATCGGCGATCGGGGGAGCTTTTGATCAAATAGATATCGTACAGTATTGGCATTTTAAAAACGTGCGTTATACGCTTCGAAACACTAATGATTTCATGTGTCTGATGTTTCTTCCCTCTGGCAGGTCTACAACCTTATCACTGACGATGGCTGTGAGTCCAACGAAATGGCACTTTGCGGCCCACATGGGACAGCTCCTAAGAGACGCAGGCGATGCGCTCGTGACACCGATCGGATGCTCACACCTTTGGCCCAGCTGTCCTTACAGCTCGAAAAAGCTGCTCAAGCTCACCAATGTGGTGCACCTCAAGTAAGGGGGAAAGAAAATCGCAACAATGTGTTTGTTACGTGCAGCAGAGACCAACCGTTATCAAGCGTTACGTCACGTTACGCGTGAGGGTATCAGCGAAGTAAGAGTAAAAAAAAGGAAAAAGGAAAGCAAAAGACACATCTTACTACCATGGAAGCGAATGTACAAAGAAAAGCTCCTGCAAAACCACCGATTCTTCATCGATTTATGGAACTGACCTTTAAAACGCTCGACAGTTAGGATGTTTTTTGGCGTTTTGTTGCTCAAAAAGAACATTACCCACAAATTATCAAGACACGTGCTTCCGCCAACAATCAAAACGTCCATACCGTCGACGCTTTCTTCGTCAATGGACCAGAAAAACAAAGCTGCGGAACTGATCGTTTTACCCTCATGGTGTTAGCGTGCGATGCGACGCATTCGAGAGTCAATTGTTTACGAGCTAGGAAGTGAATCTCGATACCAGGCAGTTTTTCCAGTAACGTTTTACTTTTTAAACAATGCGCTGTGGATGTGCTCTACGTGGATAGGGCAGTATAGTGTACGGGGTGGGGAAGCTAACAGAAAAAAAACTGCCCCCCTTTGTTGACCTTACACGGCTGATTAAGTTTAGTGGCTGCTGTTCTCGCCAGTTATTACCCACTGGCTCGAAGCGTTCCATTATTTTACTGCTCCTCAAACCACCTCATCAACCCTGATGACGTTTCGAAGTAACGCATTACAACCTGCCTTCAAATATGTAACAGAGTGCTCGCTGTGAGTGTGAACATTCCAATGGCGGACGCTCATCTTAAGCCATCGTCAGCTTCCTGCTTCCGCGTAGGCTCCGATGAGTGTGATGAGTTTTAACCGCTTAACGGACCATACGTGCGAATGATTCGATTACGGACCCACCGTGCACGTGCGGGCTAATTTATGTGTTTATGTGTGAAGAAAAGCGTACGGTACGGGTGGAGATGGGGCAACTGGATAGGTACAGATGTTACATGAGCGCACAACATACCCGGTCCCACAGTTAAACAGTTCGGTGAACCGTAAAATGTGATCGATAAACGTTGTCAAGTGTGAAATAATGGCAACACTGTAATAAATCTCTAGCATAGGTAGGTAGGATATGAATAAATTATCAACCGAAAGGTAGAAAGAAAGCACAGAACCCGCCAGGAGGAATGTCAGGTGCAGAATGTGAGAGAAAACAATAATTAAGTGCACTTAACTCTAGTATAAAATATGAAAACGAAACAAAAAAAATCGAAAACGCTTTTAGGAAAATACGATCAGGGCGCGAATGAACTGTTGACTGTTGTAAATAAATAAACCCGACAATGTTGACCTAGTGTATAATTAAAAAATGCTCCATCAGTAGAATGTAACAAACTGCGTTATAGATTTTCCATCACATTAATCCTACATTCGGCCACCGTCAATAAATGCTTAACATAGTGATACATTCTAGTGATGCATCGACCCTTTAGAAGGTGGCAAGAGTGTTTTATTTAAAAGATTATACCACCATAAGGTTACGTATAAATAATGCTTTATCGGAGCGAAGAAACACAACGATGGCTTGTAAACAGATAACATTAAACTGTTGTATTTTGAGCTACATTTACTGCGCTCACTGAGTCGAGTGCCATACGTCTCGCCCAACATTGAAATATAGTTCGTCATTTAAACTCAAGTTCCATGTTCTAATTCAGTTGTAGTAAATACTTTCTTCCCTATTTTCTCGCATAACACTAACATAGAATGAAAAGTATTCACTTTTCATGATTCCGCATTTCCACTCAGAACCTTTAGCCCAAAACCGTAGCCCAACACAGCGAACGGAAAAGTTTGCACCTTGAAAAGAACCAGCAACTGGCGGAAGATTTATTGCATTCAACAGCTTTCAGCTATGGCATGTGCATGTGTGCTATCTGCGTATATAAGCCCATTGCTCTCATTTTCCCTTGATTCGCTGAAACTTTTTCCAGACTCTGGGATACTACCATTTTCACCACGGGACAGCATCGTGGCGCTATCAGCAAGTGCTCACCAGCTTCGTGCGGATTTGGGCGGAAAGCGCGAATAAAATCTTGCCCGATTAAAGCTTCCGGCAAACCGTTTTTCCCACGACGCAACGGCTAGGGACACATTGCTTTAGCTTAGCATGATTTACATGCATTCTCGGCAGTACTTTCACGCTTCCTCTCTCTCGCTCTCACTTTCGCTTTACCTTTTGCTGTTCTGTCTGATATAGTGCGCTCTGTCCGACATGACAAATCGGACCAATTCGAACCGTATATACCCCATACACTTTGCCATACGATGACCCAGATGGTGGTAGGTTTTTGCTTGCGTTTGGTATTCACCGGTCTCTACCTGGCCACAACCGACGCTAGTCCTTTGGCACGCCGAAAACCAACCATATCTATCCGATTGCTGCAAATCGTTACCCTAATTCTGGTTGTACGCGTTGTTTGTGTCTTCCGAACGTGCAAGAAGGCAACAACTACCAACTCCAACTTCCGCATGAAGCAAAAGCTTTCGGTTCTGATTCGAAATGTTTACCATCCGTCTTGTTTTAATCCGGCGGTGCTACACTTTATCTGCTGACTGGCTGGATTACATGCGATTTGGAGCACCGTGCGTCTGGCAACGGGTCTCCCTGGTGGCAGTCTCACCGAGGACAGCTGTATCTATTCTTTACCCTTTGCACGATATTGCTAGCAGATGAATCCCTCTACTAGAGATGTGCTTTTTTTTGGTTTTACTTTTCAAACATTTCCTTCCTAACCTGCCCTATACTACCGTGCAGTGTTAAACCAATCCTTCCGGGAGGGACTGTTGCTAATTTGTCAGGCGTTTGTATACGCCGTTGGGAAGTAATTTTTCAGCGGCCAACTAACCCGTACGCCCAAGATGCAAAACGTATGGAGCGTGATGGAGCGTACTTGAACCGGTGGTTCGGGGATTGGTGTAAAACGGTGGTGTGCAAGCTATCGAAAAACCGAAAGTTGGGGCGACTTACCTTGGCAACTATAGCCATTTTTGTTCAGCTCGAATCCCTCCGAGCAGTCGCACTCGTACATGCCATCGTGCAGCTCGTAGCACAATTGCTCACAAGGACTCCCGTGGCCACAACGTCCTGAAAACATAAATGAACGGGATGATTACGTATGAGCGATGACATAAAAAGGGGAAACGGAAGGTGAGGCGAAAGATGAGACTTGTGCGAGACAGCTCAACACAGTCACATGCTGGGAAGGACGAAATCAATATTCGAATGGCGTACACTGGATGGAAACGATCGAAACAAAAGGAAATCGGTCCGCAAACAATGAGAAAACAGATAAAAGATTAAAGATAAAAGAGAAAACAAAACAAAAAGATAAAAGTTTACCTTTACTGGTTGTTTCAGTTGTTGTTAACGTGAGAAAATAAATGAAAAAAAAAAGAAATTATGCTTGATGAAGATGATGCCCTAAAACTGCAGTTCATCAATGTGAATCAATGGTTCACTCGCTTGTTTATAATATTTCACTTCATTGTCAATAATTACAATGAAAACATAATCTTTTGAACATTTTCCATTCGATCATTATTGCAGCAGTAGTGCCGTTCGGATCGTCTCTCTGGTGTTAGTCGCGGTGGTTTTAGATTCTGTACACTTTATTTATGCGTGTAGTCGCTTCGAGGATCTCCTAGGTTGTGACGAGCTCTCACCGATTTGTCCGCTAGCAGAGTTACGCACCTATGGTACCCAATTAACAACTTTTCACTTTTATGATTATAATCCCAACAATTGCAATAAACATAAAATCATGAGATCTTTTCGCACTATCTTCAATCAATTACGTTTGAGCGCCGTCAAGAGTAGCTCAAAAAGTCGACGGAATCAGTCCGACATATGTATGTATTTATATTGCATACTTTTAGGCGGTTTCGTACTTCAACCCATGTTGAAAGATTTCAGACCAATTATTTAAAAAAAAAATTGCATCGGTTATAAAAATTAAAGTTAAATACAAGGAAAATGCGTTAATATTCATACTGATGTTATCATTCATTATCGTGAATATAAACAATTAAATAACATAGCGACTATCAAAGCATACATTAAAATAGCAATATAATTCTCGCTTCGCTGAACTCTCATTTTCATTCTTGAAAATCACACCAACAAACATTGATTTGCTGGTAAATAACACCAGCCATATGCATACAAAGAGTTCCAAGCAAAAGGAAAACAAAATGGAACTTTCGAAAAATATGTCATTTGCTCGTTTTATCGCCACAATTTACCCGATCATCATGGTTACAATTTTCCAACTTTTCCGCCGTTCTACGCCAGCAAAAGGAAATGGCATCAAAGTTACGGTTTGCAGAAACCGAAGAAGAAGTGGAAACAAAAAAAAACACTCTTTCAAACCAGCCACTATTCACAGCATTTCGCTTCCAAAAGGCCGGAAACATTGGAGGAAAGGCACTTGTCACCAGTATCCTCTCGAGTAGTTTCATCGGCATCGGCAGGCGCTTCGCACGAAGGTGCAAAGACAATGAAAAGCAGCCGGGAAACGTCATTAGTTTCATATTACTTCCTCAGTGTCAGTGGTTGAGTTATAAAATTTAATCAAAAACTTGTTGATATGCAATTAGCTGTCTTCGTTCGTGTGAACGAATGACAGCGAAAGCATATTTCGGAAAAGTCGGAAAGCTTCAGCCTCTCCCCGTTAGCCGAGTGCTGAAGAAACCTGGTCGTTACAGTTTCCGATGCATTGTGCCGTAGTGAGCATAATGTCGAGCAGACTGGTCTTACGATTATGACGCAAGCCCAACATTGCCGGCGACAGATAGTCGACAAGCGAACTTAAAGGAAACTAGAGGGATGGTGTATGAACCGGGCTATCAGAGTGTTTCCCTTGCGAAGGCATAGTGTACTTAAAGTTAAGTGACTTTTTTCTGCTTTATATTTGCTTTTGTTACTTCTTTTTAACTAATAAAATTTTTGTTGCTAATAATAAACAAGAAACTTTGCAAAACATAAGAAGACGTTTAATAATCCATATTCATTCATATGGTACTACACACAACGAGATTCCTACATTAAATTCTTTTCCCAAATTGTTTGTTGTATTTTTTTTCTGTTTCTTTTTTTTCTCCTTTTTTTCTACGTTATATCAAAATCCGTAAAGTCACACAGCTTACCAAGACGGTGCGACATTGGACAAACCTTCCAAATTCGCCAGTAAACACCTTAGTATTCCACCCCACTTCTCAGAAAAGCAACATTTGTCATGCTGCCACCGTGAACGGTTGCGGGATAGCCAAAGGACAACGAAAAGATTAATGCTTTCTTCTGAAAACGTCGAATATTGAAAGCATTGACAAATCGACGACCTTAATTTTGGTAGATTATGTGCACAAGTATGTTTGTCCTGTAAGAGTGTGTGCGTATGTATGCATACACTGGGATAAAAGAAATCATCGAAAGAAAGCAATAAAAGCATAAAGCTTGTTTTTTTTTGTTTCTTTGCTTTGATAGAATACAAATTGATTTCATGATTCGGAAACTCTGCAGTGATGGTGTTGGTCATTATTTGACGATTATTTGACGCAAGATCGCTGCAATCAATCACTGCACATTTGTATTAGTGTTAAATAATATCTTCCTATGGATTAGAAGTGTGTTTACGCTACTACATCAATTAATATGAACTTTTGCCAAAGTACACCTATAAAATTATTAAACTAATATACTAAATTAGTAGCAAGGGAAAAAATGTGTATAAATTACTTAAATATAATAAAAAAAAACAAGCAAAATTATACGAATAACCTACTCTTCGGTCACAAATGTTTCGTGTTCTTTGTTTCGCTGCTCATCCTACTGCTTATTAAGTCGCTCTTGTTTATTTACGAGATTTTCCTTTCCAGTACGGTCATTCCTGCTGTTTTCTCGGATGAATCAATGAAGAAATCTTCTGAAAGCAACATTAAGAAAGCGAAACATAAGCAGCAAAAAACCTACGCTTCCAAGATTAGAAGCGCCATTTTTATACCCTCGCTTTGACATGTGTTTGTAGGTGTATTCTGTTACGTGTGGCTTTTTCTCATCACGGTTCACATCCCGTTTGGCTTTTGCTTCAATTTTTAAGATATTAGACAAACATTTTCATCGTCCTTTCATTCGAACCGCAAGGAACTCGTTGGTAACCGAAAAGAAAGCGGTTAGCTTTCCAAATCGCGAACAGTGCTAAAATCGGCTAGCCATCCTCTCAGCTCGCAGCACAGCGCATAATTCATCCATAATTCATGACATCCCTTTCATTTTCCTGCCGTAGCTCGTTCGTTATCAGTATTGCATGTTTGACGAAACGGAAACGAAAATGCTAAGCTACGCCATGGTTGTTTCACCCGCTCTCTGGGTGATTACTATTTCCTTCAACTTTGACTTTTCTGCAAGATTCTAACCCTCGCATTGGGACAATGTTTGTCTTTTTTCTTATGCCTCGGAAAAGTAGCGTTCTGTTCGAAGTCTTTTGATTCACACAACTGGTTACTTTGCCTCTCTCTCTATCTCTTTTGCTGTTTATGAACCCTATTCAGAGGTCAGATAGTGATGAAGAGGTTCCCCAGCATGTGGATAGAACACGGGCTAAGGAATAGAATCTTTTGCACGCCACTAGACGTAGTAAGGATGACATTTTTAAAAAGATTCTGCAGGGAATGCTGAGCAAAAATAAAACCCCTTAATAGGAAAAGGTACAGCATCATGAGATAAAATTGAACTAGATGTAACGATGGCGGTGATGCTTGTATCACGAGCCGGCATAAAGTCAGTATGGCATTTTGTGCCCTTCCGTACGGAAAGCGGTCTTGCGTGTACTCCAAAAACCCGACCTCGTCTCCTTCACGGCGAGGATGAAATCATACAGACGTGCACATAAATCATCATTCACAGTGTGTTCGGCGACGACTTTTTGCCCGTTTTGACACGAGATATATGTGTGTCGCTCGGTACAGAAGAACCGTTGCATGACTTACAACGAGCAGCTCTACTACTCTTCATACAGGCGCGGATGGCGAGGCGCGTAAGTACACCGAACGAGCGAGGCGATGTGAAACCTTTACGTGCCATGTTTAGTGCGGAGTGTGTCGTGCTGAAAAACATCACGATGATGCCACGGTGGAATCAAAAGTAAGGAATCCTATTAGTGCCGGAGTTTCTAGTTTTCTTTTGCCTCCGTTGTAAGGAGTGGAGATTTGTGTTTTTTGTTGTTGTTGCTGCCAACAATTGCGCACAAAATAAGCTTTTCATCACGCGAATGTGGATGTGTTTGAATCGGTGAAAGGGTAGGCGTGTAAGGTAAGGGGGTAGAGTAAAAACCGAAACCAGGACAAAAACAGTCTTCAAATTCAACCTACATTTCGCACACCTTACAGAATGGGAGAAGGACTTGTGGCAAAAAAGGACTTCCTAATTGTCCTTCGGTCGGGTCGGGTGTGCTTTACGCTGTTTCGTTTTCATTCCCCGATGAGCAAACCTGTTCAAGAAAATAAGCTTTCATTCTCCTCGTTCGCACGGATCATCATCCGTAGGCTATCTGATGGCACTACCGAATTACCCTTCTATTTATCATGATTTTATCTTTAGTCAACCTTGACTTGCCGCTGCGGACCGAAAATTCGTTGTGCGGGAAAATTCCATGCATGGTTCATGTATTTACAATTTTTCGCGATAGAAAGAAATAAAACCGACGAGAGAGAAGAAAAAAAGAACTAAATCGAACTCACTGAATAGAGAATAGATAGGACAGGATGGTTGCGTTGGGCTGAAGTTTCGGTCCAATTTCAGGCCGCATTACCATTGGTTTAGGGGAGAGTTAGAAATACACGGAACCCGACGCTGGCACAATTCCAGCGAAACGAACATACCACTTGCCGCACTTGGCCGCTTTTGGCCGGATGATCATTATGAATAAATAAATGTTAAGCACCGAAAATTGCATTAAATATTAAGCCTACGGTACGATTGAGGGCGTTCCGAAGGCAACAAACACTCGCGCGCGCGTTCCAAACGATAAGAGATCGGCTTCCGGTGGGTGAGTGGGCCGTGAAGGCGATCCAGCCCACAATGCGTGCACGGGAAAGCTATCTAACAGAAAAGAAAACTGCAAATATGAGATCCTTTTTTTTTGGGGGGGGCAATGCTTTATCGTACACTGGGTCGTATTCTTCAAACCCTCGCGGTACACCATAGTGATGCTGAAGCTGATGATGATGAGGGTGACGCTGAACATACATACAAACTCACACACACAGAGATAGGCTGCTATCTTGAAGCGCAACGATACATAGAAAATCATAAACCAGATTATCATTTGATCGTTTTGACGATGAGATAAACCTCCTAATTGAACATGTTGCCCACGGGAAACGGGCAAAGAGTATCCAAACAAACGTACGAAACATTATGCTATGGCATAGAAACGATACCTTCCTTTTAATATTTGAGAGACTATTTGTACAATGTTGATGTAAGTGACTGCTGTCTGTTTGCATTACATTATTTTGTGTGTAAAATTCTGTTGATGTGTCCATGCGGTTAAAAGTTGTTCTCTTGGTATTGCTCCCTGACCAGCATTATTAAACGATTTCTTTATTGCGTTCACTTATTAAGCTATCAAGTTTTTCCTACTAGCTTTAAAACAATCGTATTCTATTTTTAAATTCGCTAGTTATGTCCTTGGGGTTTTTTCACAAATACCTGAGAGTACCTACTTGGCTGGAATCATTCATGTCCTTTTAAATCAGTATAGACTCAGGAAACTGTTTCTGTTATAACTATATCGTCGATGGTATGGGTTTTATAAATTTTATCTCGTAGTTAGCCCATGCTACGGGGAGGTCGGTTTAAATTTTATTTGGCTTATGATGCAGTAACCCAATCTTTTAGGATAGGTTTTCGGGACGTTATGCTGTATATAACCAGCAAAAAACCAATGAGAACATTGTGTCTGTTGCAATTATTAGGTCAAACGTCTTTCCCTTTGACCAGTTTGTTTTGTGTTTAGGCTAAAAATGTAAATAGATAAATCGGCCATCTCCATCCAAAATAAGAGTTAGTGACGGAGATCATCATCATCATTAATCTAGACCACAAAAGCAGATTAAAAGAGTTTAATATCAGGAATTCAAAATCCTTACCAATAATCTATTGAAAGATTCTGATTACTGAAGCTGTTCTACACCTTGCATAATTGGGTTGTAAATACTTCGGTTATTAAATTGAATTTATATTTTTATTTTTATTCGAAAGAAATTATTCCGTCATAATTTCACAATCAACAAAATTGGTCGAACTCCGTTGACCGAACCATTAAAAGTCATCGGAGGACCTAGATCGTATCGTTCGCCTTTAACGCGGACCATAATAGATAGGGCTGTAACAAGGGCGTGATAAAACGTGAAATGATCGTCAATTTGTAACTCATTAGTTACAAGTGTCGGCATTTTATTCACAAGACTTTAGAATTCAATTGATAAAGTCGGTACCAATTCTGGATTCTGTTCAAATAGAGTAGCACTTTCACGATTTTGTTAAAATCCTAATAATGTGATAAATATAATTCTACCAGTTGACTAGCAAAACCGTTCAACCATAATGACAAAGCAACCAGAAAGAAATAATACACCTCAAAATCTACTACGAGCTCCTTGCTATCCAGTGATAGGGCTCACAAAATCGTTAAACAAAAAATAAATAATCTATTCACGAATAAACAAAAGACTAAATAAATGAAGAAAATTTCAAATGATGTTAAAAATATTCCAAGATTACACACTGCACAAAACCATCACAGTTCACCCTAGAGTTGAATGCTAAACTCAATTCTGTTCCATATATAAAGCTAAAGAAAGCTTACAGCGTATATAAAAACCAAGTTGTTTCTTAAGGCTGGTAAAAAGAAACATCAAAGCAAAAAAAAATACATAAACACTACACACTAGCAGCGATTCGCTCTAGGCGCGTTCCATGTCGAAGACGAACGTTTGTTATTCATAGAATACCACGGAAATGTTTTCTAATTTGCCCTCATATCCATTGTAAAGCATCGCGGCACAAAACCTCCTAATGCGCACATACATACATGCGCCCTTGGTGATCCTGCATGTTTACGGTACGAAACTGGCCTGAAGAGCGGTGAAGGGTTCTTGTTCGTTTGCCATTTCAGTTTTTTTTTGCGTCTGTTGTCACAGTTTTACTTCTACACGTTCTCCCAGGGCTCAATTGACATTTGAACCTCAGCAGCCTTCAAGTTGTGCAAGAGTAGCCGGCAAGTTTGATATCCCATTCGGTGGAAGTGTTTACTGTGGTACTGCTTTAAAAAATAAAAAAAGAGAAGCAGCACAAGAGTCCTAAAACAGGACGAAGCAGGGAAAAAAGGGAAAAGAATTTGGATAGGAAAAAACGAACACCGAACAGAAACTGGCTGAATAGTGGGAATTGCGCAACATGTACATGCACACGAGGGAATTACCATAGATCAAAGGGTACGAAGCTCATGAATAAGAAGGATATGCAAAGGACTTTGCTCTGTACGAACTTCACTCTCTATGGCCGTACACGGTTGATGCTTATTGTTCCTTTTTCTCCGTTTCTTTGCGTTGTTCAACCCACATTGCTACTATCGATGAAGCGTAACGAATGATGTGCCAAGAACTTACCTTCTTCTTTCAAAAGTTAGCCTTCCAGCAAGCCTTCTTGCTGCCGCCTTCGTAATTTAACAAGTGTCATAATTGAGCGGACTTCGGAATCGTCACGGATTGAGCGAAACATAACAGGCTTAGTTTATCGTTTTCTACTATCTGTGGGACGAACGATCCTTCAATACGAAGTTGCTGCCAACTGATAGGATGCAAACGATCGGAACTGACATACTGAGCAGCATTACGCACACCAGACACGGCAAGCCTATGATAAGCTTTGTCACCGCTATGTTCCACCCGTTATGCGAATCTGTCACAAACAGGATGGACCTCATACATCAGGCAACTCTACCACGTTGTACATGGTACAGTGATGGTGAACGAGTCACTTTGAGTACGGCAGCCACCTCGGTACACACTAAGCCCTTAAACTAAGCGAACCGGCCGCGGTTCCGTTTCATAACACCATTATGCACCATAATGTATGATGCAGTCGTTTCGCGCATGTTTTCGTTTGTTTGCCACCCAAAAACGGTACCGGTGACGAATGAAAAATCCAACACAATTTTTACGCAAAACCACTCAACTGCACGCTTGCATCAAAGTCATTTCTAGCACAATCCAGCTATTCCCAAACACACCCACCGATCGCGGAAAGTTAAATCCTTTTGCATGCATGTGAAAAGCTCGACAACGACAGAATAGGCTTGAAATGTGTTTATCTCTACGTGTGGGATGTGTGAGTGTTTTTCCCGCAGTTTTGTGTGTGTATGTATTTTTTTTGTTCTCTTTTATTTGTAGCTCAGTTTGACGTACTTCCATCTTGAGGCCACTTTATCAAACTCAAAGCCAGTGAAAGATTGAAGCTAGCAACAATAACAGCAACAGCAAGGATAAAAAAGAGCCAGCTATGCCTTTGCGACAGATGTCGCAGCGTGTAGGACGGGAAAAGGCAAACTTTGGTCGTCCAAACTGCAGGAACATTTTTGCCGATTCAATATTTAGACGTAGAGCTTTTGTGTGCATGCACGTTGCAGGAGCGTGAAGCATACTAAACATATATATACACAAAAACACAATCGCCTGCGTCGAGTTGGCGAGCGTTTCATCCTTCCTTTCCCCCTTTTTTCGTGCATTCAAACCTGTACAAAAGGGAACTCGATTTCCAACCATTTCCTGTGCGCCAAACTTGCTTGGATTATTTATTTTGTCCCTCCCTGCTCGTTGGCATAAGCCTGCAGTTAGACAAATTCCACGAAAACGGTGCGGCCCGCTAGGAACGAAGCGAAGGATGCTCAATCGAGTCCAGGCCCAGTAGTGGATGGAATTTAGTTTTCGGGAAAAGTGTCTCAAGTGCGACAGATGTTGGCATCGTTACATCGTCGTACGCGGCTTTTCGCGCTAGCTGAAGGCACATTCCTTGGTGTCCTCAGGCGAAACGACTGTCGCTACCCTTCTCGTTTGCTTCACCGTTTGCTTGCTCGAAACTTTCCACCATTGAGACAGCCTTCGCAGAACCTTTCCCTTTCCTATGCTGGAATTCCGGGCATACCCAATGATACGGTGCAATCAAAGACAGCTGTGATGCAATCACAACTGTGCCGCTTAACGTGTTATTGTTCTTGTGCTGTACAGAGCGACAACAGTTAATGTGAAACGCTCTGGACGTGATCATGAGTTTCATAAGCTTGCAAAGTGACACGAACCAACCATATTCGGTTGAATCGAAAGTGTGTAACACATTTGAATAAGGACGTTTGTACAAAAGTTGAACAAAGACTACACCAACATTGCTGTCAGCTTTAAAACTGGGCTACATGTACGTGCAGAGAATGTAATGCTTTTAATTTCATTTAAAAATAACCAATTAAGCGGCGTATTGATAACGCAAGAGAGCAAACTGCAACGAAAGTGATGCGAAAATTTCGACCATTAAAATTAAGCTATTAGCGGAACGTTACGTGCCAGTCGAATCCCACTTTCCGTACTAATGCTATTTATTTTTACTCATTGATTTTTATGCTCACAAATAAACACATCCCCTCAAAACAAAAAAAGCTGTCGAGAGAAAAAAAATCTTGTTACTTTCATTGCAATCGTAAGCGCAAAGTTAAAACGAAGTAACTCACGTCAAGCGCTGGTATGATTTCCAATGCACCAGGGAGACGCAGCACAGTGTTTCGTTAATCAAGCACGTGCCTTGTTTGGGGCAGAAAATGTTACCCCGAATCATCTTACCCGGGTACGGAACGGTCACCATCTGGTCAGTTGAACTTTATCTGCCAGCTGTTATACGGTTGGCGTTTGGTTCGCCTCTCCATCAGCAGCAGCCCTTTTTTGTCTAAGCTGTAACTACGTCTTAACTTTTATAGCGCGTACGTGTGTATCGGCAAAAAAGGGCTCCCAAAAACCCGCCACAAGGCAGTACGAACAGTGGCATTCGACCGGGCACGGTTGCTGAAATCAAACCGGTTGTTCGGATGACTTATTATTTCGTGTCCCAAGATAACCGAAATACGTTTCGGTCGATATACGTGCATCTTCCCGGTAGGCGTCCATTTGTTTCCTCCTGCCCATTTGCTCCCGGAGGTAACCGGGAGCCAACATATCATAAAACTCGATGTCCCATCGAAAGCGATACAATTCGCATGACAACGTGAAGCCACAGCAGTCGTAAACCGGGGCAATGAGCAACGAATTCACCTCGATTCCAACCTCCGTACGGTATGCCGTGTCAGATGGTCACCATTTCTAAGGTGATGCTGGGATGGGTGAGCCACACACAGACACAGGAGATAGCCGGATCCTGTCATGTCCGGTAACCGATTGGAGTGCCATCTTTAGTTTCCAAAGGCTTCGGTCCCATACCACACAGTCTCAACACAGTCGGCAAGGGAGTGAGGAAAAAAAAACGACAACCTTCATCAACCGAAAAATCGGAAAATCAGACATCATAGAACAGATCTGTCGTGCAACGTTTCCGGACCATCGGCATTCAGCAGGGTGGAGAGATGATTCAAGCGATTCCGACAGACATGTCCGATGGTGGTCGGCTTTCCTTTTGCCTGGATTAGGATATATTCAGCCCCCTTCTTCCATGACACCGGGTGCGCCTAGATGAGCGAAGTTTTTGTGAGCTGACACACATATGTATTGCTTCGTCTTTTGCTGTTCTGTGAAAGGTAGTCTCCAGATCTTCCCTTACACTTGGATGCTTTTCGACGAGTGTGGTCGAACAGAAATAAGCGAAATGAAAAGACGCAGAGCACGATACCATGCATGAAAAATGTATGATTCGTGGTCACCTGGCATGGTTGGAAAGCTGGGGAATTTATCTTTTTCCTTCCTGGTTTTGTGTACCACTAGACCATCGGTGTCGTACGCTTTTAACTATCAATCCATCCATCCTGTTTGTACTCCCACTGCCAAATGATGGAAATTATCCCATCTTAAAAGGAAGAACGGTAACTCAATCCGTAATGTATCGTAATGTTGCAATACAGGTAAGATACAGTGTGACACTGTGTACGATGTCCTTAATATGATTAAGTTATCCAATTGCTGGCTCATTGCACTATGCATACTGTGTAAGTGAACCATTTTCCAAGAACAGGAGTTTCAATTACACCCAGAGAAACTATTTATTGCACCATGAAGAGCACTCAATTAATGCTCTGCATATGAATCGTTTCCCTTTTTTAATGCAACACGTGCATTATTCCCCCGGGGGAATCGGGTGTTTTTGCAGTTAAATCAAGACACTCCATTTTCCACGCCGAAGTCGGATATGACCGGGAAACAGAGGAAGTACATTGGAAGCGGCTTTGTTTCATCATTACCTCCGTCTTTTCATCCCATGTCGTTTCCCTCTCAAGCGGGAAGTTGGTTTCCTTTCATCTTTAAATGGAAAACAAAATGCCCTCCCACTACGGTGCTGCAAAAGGATACTAGAACCATACAGATGGTTGTTCCGTAATGGAATAAATCATGACCTGTAATTATATAATCTTTCTGATAGTTTTGTTGTAGCTGCTTTCAAGGAAAGGCGCATCAAGCTGGACACTACAGACGATGTTTGCATTTATTGAAGCAACATTGTGGAACGATAAGTGAAGTAACTAAGAGATCGTTTGATGTTTTCCTAAGTTGCCAAAGGGCTGAAACATTGTTTTAATCAAGGTCGGTTTTAGAATTCATACGGTGATGATGGTGATTGTTGAACATTTTGTTGTTTTATAACAGAAGAAGGGTTTGTTCGGTAAACGAATGTTTTCCCAAATCTTGATAATCAAACCAATGTAAGTAACAATGCTTAGAATGCATATTAAAAGGTAAGTCAAAAAGTAAAGACAAAGATTTCTAATGACACCAAAATTGTATCACAACCTAGAACAGTCAAAACAACTGCTTTGCAATATTCTTGGTACATATATTGGTTTTTGTACTTATTAGCTGTGGTCGTTGTAGTTCTAACATGTATAGTGAAAGTAAAACGAGCTAAATTGTATCTCCAAATATTGACCGACCTTCCTGTAGCAATGGGACGCGCACATTGGAATATTTGAGCTTTCTTCCATTGACATACCTGCAAAAGAAAAAAATGCACGTCAGTAATATAAATCAAAGACAATCAATTGTTTTACAAGAGATATATATTTTTTAAATGTCGTTAAGATACTACAAAATGATTAATTTTACAGGAAATTTGCTTTTTTTTAATTTTAACACAATTACGCGCAAATTTGTTTATACTTTATGATTGATTTGTTAAAATCAGGTGAGGATTATCTTGGGCGGTCCGGTGGTGTATGTGATAAACGGCGCCGGCCCATACGGCACCACTAAGGATCAAATCCCATTAGGACCGTCTCTCCGTAGCATGGACTGACTATCCTGCTACGAGAAAAAAAGGTGAGGATTATCTCTAATATTTTAAATAGTTTTTCAGTTTGTATATGTATTAAAACATTGAGCTTATTAAATTTTTTGATAAACGGATTACGACTCATTATAAGTAGCAGAGCCAAGAGCGTTCCCAAAACTTGTTGTGATTTAACAGCCAAAATATGTATTTTATCCTTAAATAGATACCAACCAGGTATTCACACCCGTGCTCGATCAGCAAAGAAGCAACTTGCATTAGTTCGTATAATGTATAACCATTAGAGCGATCAATATCCAGGCTTCCTTCCAAATCAACTGCAGAAGCGTTGATTGCGAAACAAGATCAACAAAATCAACCACGTGCTGCCGCAACACAAACAAATTGAGTCTTTGCTTGGGGAGCGAACCAATCAATGCATTTCGTTTTATCGGAAGAGAAGAGAAAGGAAAAAAAATCGACAGTGTTGATAAAGATGCAAACGAGGGACATGATGTTTCGAACGAGTTTCACGCTCAGAGGCATGATTGAGCTGAACGAGTGTCCTTTCCGATTGATACTCGCATTCCTGGAACTTTCCGTTTTCTCGAGATTCGTATAGCGATGTATGTATCATTTCATAGATCTTGGCTTTTAGTTTAGGTGTGCTCCCTTTCATTGAATTTTGAGAATTTTTCAATTTAGACATCTTATATTATGGTCATTGTGAAGAGTTTCTTTTTTTACGGATTTTTCCAAAGATTTAATAAAACGTTTATGAATCAGTCAATGGAAATAGTAAATGCTATTTGTTATTTTGATTATTTTACTTCCATTTTTAAATAAATTTTACCCTTGATCGATCGTAGCGTATTAAAAATACAATCTTTAAATGTTTAATTCTACACTTTTGTTTAGTCATGTAATGAACATTCACCATAACTTACATGTATGTAAGCAGAACATACATTCCACGCAACAGTGAGATAATGTGCAAGGGTTAATTGTTTAGCGTATTTTCAATTTCCACCGCGTACTGCGGAATCCTGCGGGAAGGAAAAACCTGTGTATATCATTAACTTGGCACACGTACGTGTGCCCAATGGTGCTGTAGAAACCACAGGCCAATAGTTCGGTGTAGGCTGAACGTGTATAAAGCGGAAGGATATGGTACAATTAAACAATTTAAAATATTTCTTTGAAAAACCGACGATGGTGTCGATGTAGCATGGGCAGCCCATAAGCACTGCGTACACGGTAAAACTCAACCGAAAGCATCGCTTACCGCCGTGTCTCAGCAGAACAGCCGGCAGCACCATAGCACTGGGTGGCTTCTGATATCTTAGTTTTTGCTGGGCAAGTGGCATAAAACACACAAACCAACCATTCTTTGTTCTAGCGCTCAAGCGATGGTTGTTCATGCACCGTTTAGCCAGCAGTGTACGTGCCCAAACGAGTGAACGCACGCGTTCCTGTGTCCCGTGTGCGATTGTGTGCCTGTTAGCTCGGTTTCTACTCGGTTCAGTCTTACTGAGCGCAACGGAACTCCGGATGGTGGAGACGGTGATCCAATGGACGATCTCCACGTACGAGAGTTTCTCACCCACATGTCTTACCCAACCTAACAAGGCCCACACCAAGGATCGAGTAGAAGGCTCCAGGAACATGGCAACACACACTCACGCACACACACACACTAGACGACAAGCGGCCAGGATGCACGGAAGGGGGTTGAATCGGAAGAAAATTGAGTTTTCAGAATATCATTATTATGTTTACGTATTCTGTGCACCTTAAGCACGAGCGCATAGCCAGGGAGTGTACATTGCCACTGCGGCAGTGTGAAGTACGAGTTGGGCATGGCGGATGTAAGTGTATCCCCGTGTGGTATATGTGTGTATGGCGTGTATGGTCAGGAATGTATAAGTCTTTCACGTTCTCGGTGTGGTGTGCACTATGTGCCCTGAAATCAAAGTGGGCAAAATGGACGAATGAAAGATAACAGTTTAAAAACCCCAAAAACCTTTGTTTTTTGGCAACTCTAATTATTATTCAAATGGATTTTTTTATTTCAACAATACTGATATGGGAACATGTTTTCAAATTACGAAAACTATAGAAAGCATGCAATTGCGTTTTATAAACAGTAATGGTTGAACATATATACAAGCAACTCAAAAAAGCTCAAAAACCAAAAAAAGTCTAAACATACAAAAATGAATTGCTTAAAACTTTTACCATTACAACATATTTTAAAAATGTCAAAAAACTTTGTTCTTCAACAACAACTTCTTTTGTTTCTATTCGTAAGGAATGGCGAAGCATGATTCTAGATTTATTTTATTGAGGAACGGTCCGAAAGAATTTGTACAGGTCCTATCGCGTGGAAGTCAATTACTCAATTACCCCTTATTAAAATAATGTTTTCAAACTAAAAAAAACATGTCTATGCTCATTAACAATTCAATGTCCGTACGAAAATCAATCTTCATTTTTTAAACAAACATTTCATCGTATTAAAATTTATTTAGTTGTATAAAGTAGATTTAGTTTTCTTCAATGTATCTCACTATGTGCATACTACTACAAACCAACTCGCGCCAACTTCGACGGTTAGAGGTTAGATGCCGTAGCAAAGCACCAAATCCCACAGCCTCGTTCCGTCGGTTACCGTACCGTAGCCGGAATGTGTGAGGGCGAGAAGTAAGACATTCCAAGGATATGGAACGGATATATAACATCCCGCTTGAGAAAACTGCAGCACGTAAGAAACGAAACCAACCATACCCATAGCGAACGCCTGAAGCATCGCATCCCCATCCAAAAGTACGACAGGAGACGCTATACAAGCCACGGTTAGACTCACCGTATAGCAATCCCCTGCAGGAGGTCGTCTAAACGTGAATAAGCCCTACCAGAGACTCGACTCGGTTGTTCCAGGTAGCGTCGAAAAGACGGCGCAACGACAGCACTAATGCTTCACCGGGAAAAGGTGAAATTGCATCGCATGCAACGGAGTAATAAAAAATCAACATTATCGTCCAGGATTATAAAAATAATTCCCAACAACGACCGGTAGCGGTGCAATCGATGCCACCCATCCACCCGCGCTAGCTGTCTAGCGAGAGTGGTTTTCCTTGGCAGACAAAAAAGGGAAAGAAAAAAAAACAGGTTAGTGTGTATCCTCTACCGAAGAAATGGGGCCAGATATGTTGAGTGTTTCTAGTCTCTATACGCTCCGACAGTCGTCGTCTAAGGGCGAAACGCCCAATGTACAACTGGCAGTAGAAGGACCCACTTTCACGAACACTTCACATAGGGACTCCCGTTTGCAAGCGAAATATCTACTTTTCTCCGTAGCATTTGCACTCCGTTCCGACTATGCAAGCGATCCTTCAAGGGCAGTTCGCTATACTGCTGTGCGCCAGCAGCGTGACACATTGCTTTTCTTCTCAGAATATTGCTCTAGTTTCGTTTTATGTGTTTTCTTTAAAATCTAATTTCTCCTTACGGCACACTTGGGAGCGCGACTGATTCCCCGTCGTCTTGGCGGGTTCGTGCGTTACATTTGATTTTCTTTTGCTTGCCGCTTACATGATCCTATAGTACAGGATGACATCCTAAAGTAGGAACACACATATAAATATGGACTAGAAAATATATACCCTATGAGCTACTTACATTGACGCGCAATACATGTATACTTCCTCAATTGCAGTGTTCTGCAGAAACCAGAAGAAGTTTCTTCAGTATTGCAATAAAAACAAAAGCTATCTCTTCGAAACGAGGGCAATTTAAAATTTATTAGCAGCGTCTACGATCGGATCCCTTCTCGAAGGGAAAATAAAATGGTTGATAGAACGCAATAATATAGGATGCTTTTAAAGTTTCTCCAACTGACCTTTGTAGTTCTGAGAAAACTTCGAGATTGTGACGTTCTACTGCTCTTTGAAGGAAACCTCAAAATTGAAGACACTGTTATCAATACAATGAACTCAAAAGAATGAAATAAACTAAGCATAATGCTGCACGGCTTCTAGCTTTCACTTTAAAAGGATTTAACTCAACTTACTTTAAGCAATTTCTAAACGAAGCGTAACAGATGGGGGTTTTGTTTTATGACATCGATTACCTCCAAACCATCGGTATATCTTGGATAAGTTTGGTCAAATAAAAGCAACCCTGTACCGTTCGTTTGCTAACCTGTAACCTCATCAAGGATTCTGAAGCATCTAAAAATATCAAACTAGGTCGCAGACAACTACTAATATCTGTCCATAGATCAGTGACGAGTTCTCGTGTCAGGTGAATGTTTTATGTTTGTGGTGTTGTTTATGGCCCTCCGCATAACAAATTGATAGCGAGCTCAACAGTTTTCGTCTAACTTACAGGACACTTTATAAACACTATTGGGGTTTGTTTATGAAATAAGAACTAGGTTGATGCAAGAACACACGAAAAGTTTCTCAAAAGATGTTGTTTTTAGTTAAATCGAGTGAAAATTTGAAGATAAAACAATATGCGAAGTCATTTTTGCAATATGAATGGTTATGTATTCTGAGATTTATATTTTTAACAAACGTGTTAAATATTCCTTTCATTCACTGTTTCTGAAGTTGGATAGGGGAAACCCCCTTTATTTGCTACTATTTATGAAAAAAACCGGTTGCGAACCAAATTGATACTGAAATGGATTGTTATCAGGATTCTGTATGATGTGATTACTACAATAGATTTCTTGAAGAAATTTCTACGCCATGTTGTGGGTTAAAAAATATAATTTTTTATCGTTTATACGTTACAACCTTGTACAGTGAATCTAGTACCGACAATTGCTCTTAATTATCTTGTAAGCAATTCAAGAAAGCAAACAGAGCACAACTGAAGCAGTCGAGTGAAGCAATTTGTCATTCGAGACCAACAAAGATAAATATATAATGCCCGATACCCTTTCGAAGTTTCACTTTTGAGCAGCGGTACTATCGATTTTCAATTCAGTGATTTAAACTTGATCTCGTTTGCCATTTTTCTTGTTTCGTTTCGTTTCGTTTACCTTCCGCTGGCTCGCAACACTTAGCTCTACGATTTATATAATCTCGCTGTTATCCTCCTCCTGCCCGATTCATTCTTCAAATCCCTGTGCTCAGTGGCCCACAGGATATAAGAAACCCTTCCCCTTTATTTTTTGCGAAAGAAATTTCATCACAAAATCGAATCCTCTCCTTCTCCGCTGTACTACTCGAGTTGCGTTAGATGGAAAACTGATCGAAAAAAGGGATACACCGTTAGCAAATCATTGCATTCTGAAGATGCCTTCTGCAACTAAACATTACCCGTGCGGTAATGGTTAAGTGTGGCTGTGGGAGTGTTTATGTGTGTGTGTTCGTGCATATATATGAAGGTACTCTAGATAGAAGATCCTTTCTTTTTCACTTAAATCGATTCTTCTTCCCCCGATGTGTGATCCCATCTTCAACGATGGGCGACCGTGTTTAGTTCTGTTGTGTAATCTTTGTCTGCCTTCGCCGGTTCCATTCCATTATTCTTTTCCTCCCATTCCCACCAGCACAAACCCTTCCCTTAGGTCGGAAACCTCATTCAAGGTGGCTGGAGTGAGGACACAAATCGTTTCACGAACACTGACGAGGTGATGGTTTTTATTCCCCCTTTTTTTTCTTCAACATCGCAGACCCGGCGGATGGATACAAACGCTGGAAGCCTTACTTTACTTCGCCAGTAAATCTCAATTTGCTCACCATCTACGGACAGAAAACAGAAGGCATTCAAAACGGAAGAGTTTCGAGGTTTTTGGAAGGATGAATGGAGAGAAATGTGCCGAATGAAACGGGACATGAACGGTATGAAATTCCAAAGGGAACGAATCACCCAGACTTGTGAGACTACGGGAAAGAAGACCCTTACTATGCAACAACAACAACTACAACAAGCAGAAAAAAATCCCACACTCTCACTTGGGCCGGGGGAAAATAGATGAGATTATTTCCTTCCGGCCCCACCATTCGGGAAGAACCATGCAGAAGAGGAAGCACTACGGAAGTTCCGGAATGCAGGTCGGTTTAGTGAATGCGGCTGAGTGCAGAAGTGTGTAGGAAAAACAAACCCACAGCAGGATTGATCATCCTGCATCCCACTGTTCAATTTTACCAATCCATACACAACGGAAAGGGCAATGTATTGTCCCCAACCGATGATGCTTACGGAAAAGCTGACTAGTGGAATTGGTTTCAAAATTTCCTCATTTTTCGTGTGGTTTCCTGTTGCGGAAAAAATATCTTCAAGCATATAATTTGAATGCTCTTTTACGATGCTTTTCCTATTTGCTATTACACTGTGCTTTCGTTGTTCCTTATCGACATCCATGTTCGGAATAAATGTGAAAGAAGGATTTTTGCTTCAGCAATTTTTATTTTCTATTTCATCTCTCTTTTGTGACCTCTCAACTATTGCCAGAAAAAAACTATGCGAAAAAAACCGAGTATCGTTAATACTTCTGCAAGTAATCAAATGCTGATTTCATTCATCTATATGTCCCTTGCTGTGCTTGAACGACTCGACGAAGTATTGAATGGGTTTGAATGTCGCATGAAGGTTGCTTTTAGGTTTTTTTTCTTCACTTTAGAAACACTAGTTCTGTTCCGTTTTATATATTCTTCAAAGCGGTGGCTCCAAACTTTCGCTTTGACTTTTTTCATTCCAACACTACAAAAAACTGCTCCCTGTGTGTGTGTTTTTTTACTCCCCATTTTTCGGCAAGCGTACACTACAATCACGTAATGGACAAAAAGGTTATACTGGCAAAGGCGAGAAATAGTAATTAATTTTCATTACACTCGAAGCATTGGGCTTGTGGGTGTTTGAGATTTTTATTCTTTCCCCCCAGCGTTGTGCTTCTATGCGCGGCAATAAATTATAACGTTTTACTGCCATTGGTAGCTTTACTTATTCATAGGTTGAACATGTTTTGCTTTCACGTGTTCAGATGCTCCTTTTTTTCTATTGCTATTCTAAAAACAATTGGTATAATGTACACTATGAAACTAAAAGCTTTTGGTTTAGGTGAATTTCATTTGTATAAGCTATAAATGCTTATAAGAAAAATAAATATATTAAACCATCATATATTATACGATAATACGATAATACGATAATACGGGGGCGGCCCGATGGTGCATGTGATAATCGGCGCCAGCCCACACGGCCGGACCGGGTTCAAATCCCATCCGGACCGTTCCCCCGTAGCAAGGACTGCCTATCCGGCTACGTGGTAAAAAAAAGTCTAGTAAGCCAGAAATGGCCGGCGTGACCTGTGTTAGGTCGTTAAGTCAAGAAGAAGAAGATTATACGATAATGCTACAGGTAAGTTAAAATGAGAAAAAAACCTTTTCTTATTATAGATCAAATTTGATAATTAAACTCCATAAAACAACTTATTAGATAAATTGTTTGACGTTTATGCTAACGAAGACATTTGGTCACATTAACATACACGTCGACGACTCTAGCAAGGTTATGACAATGGCTCTGAGCTGGAAATGAATTTTAATGACTGTTCGAATCGCTTTGCTGATGTTCGCTCATTATTCCAGCAACGTAATGCTACCCATGGATGACAATTTTACACGGCACAAAACGAAATACTAATCACATAAACAGCCATTCTTTGTCGTGTTTCGTTGAAAGGAAATTTCAACACCAACAGCGCACCAGATTATCACTCGTCCCGGAAGAAGAAGCGAACCCCGTTTGTGTTATTTAAATTCAATAAAAACACTTTGCTAATTTAATGACAAGACAGTTAAGGATGAAACGAAATCTATGGGGGAAAACCCAGCAAAAACATCAGAGACAATTAGCCCGAAGCACGGGAATATGAGGCGCACTCAGCCCAACACAGCTGATAGATGGGGCAGGCCTACAGGCACGTCGAGATTCGTTGAACGGAGCGTTTGCTGGTTGAATTGAGCAAAAGCGAAAACAATAATTTCACCGTTAGAAAAATAAACAGACAAATTACATTTCCTTTGGGGAGAAGCTAAACTGATGTGTGTGCCAATTCTTGATTCAGCTAGTTAACCCTCTTAAAGGCATTATGTGAGCAAGCAATCGTTTCAAAAAGAGGAGTTTTGGTAACATATTTAACGAAGAGTATAAATTTTAATATCTTAACAATGAAAACAAGGCTACGGGGTGACTCTTAAAATAAATGATTAAAACGGTTGCTACAAACTAAATTGTAATATCTATAACAGTTGTTATTAATCTTATATATGTATAGTTAAAATTAGTTCCCTTTGGTTATCAAAACTTGTAATACAATATGCAAATGGAATTTGTAGAACAATACAAATCTGTTCAAACCAACAGCAAAAATCGATCAAATATCATCTATCTAGATGGTACCAACATTGGATTGATACCGACTGTAGTGTTAGCCTTTGTTCGGTGCACAACAGATAAAATGGATTATAAAAGACAATTCTCCTACAATTCTTTTCTCCGTTGCAGTTTTTGCTGTTGAAATCTCTAACGTAGCGACCGCGACTTACTGACTGCGAAAAGGGATAAAGCCCATTGTCAAGCGGGTACAACGGAAACGCATAACAACCACCGAAAGCATTGATGGGAAAAGGAACATAGACCATAGACGAAGCTGGCGAAAAACAGAATCCATTCCCGTACCAGCATGATGTTGTCTGTCGCGTCTGACTATATGATTCCTTCCCCGAGAGTCTGTCGCTTGATTTCTATTTTCATCCCATTCTCCTCCCCGCCAAACTCCAAAAGCCGCTAGTTCAACAGAACACTGAGGCTGTCTTTTGAGTGCCATCCTTCTCAACAGGAAACACATCAAAGACCAATGTTTTTGTTTGTTCTCGGTCGCTGGGTCGCAAAAGGGTCACGCAAGAGCCCACGGGTTGCTCCCTGCAAGCGAGTGCGCCTCTGTCCAGTGCGACTGCAAACGACATAGAACGGAACGACCATGAAGAAACGGGGTAAGGAAACAGATGACATGAAACTGTAACAAATAAAAAATGAAACAGGTCATCATACTATGAACGTAGAGCGCATAAATGGACCGTAATGGTAAGTCGGAGTCGACACTAAGGCACGGCGGCGAATGGAAACAGTTTACTTTTCACAGTTTCCACCAACGAAGAAGAGCGAACGAGCGAACCCCAAACCAGAAGAAAACAACAACAAAAAGAATGCGTTTGTCCTCCCTGGAAAAGCTTCATTAATTTTCATTTGTTTAATGAAGGAAAGTAGCTGCAATCCGCTCTATCGCAACGGAAAGGTACGGTTTGATGTTGAACAGCTGCAGGGAACTTCAATTTCTTCGATATCACCTCCACTATGATGCTCGTTTTAAAAGCATAATAAAAAGGATATCAGCCTCACATAGAATGCATGGCTGCAAAAGAAATGAAAAAATGACACAAAAAGCGCAAGAGAAAAAAAAGCTTCACTCACTCAATATAAAAGGATTACTCGGTAAGCCGCTGTTCGCATTTATTTCATTTTCTTGATGGGGTATTAGCGAAACGCTACTCCGCTAGCAATCAATGCTACGAACGCGTTGCTGGAATGCGTCCGTCTACGAAAGTTTTGTGTGAGATTATTGACCGAACTGAAGAAAAGTTCATCAGAAGTGGTTTCTTAAACTTCCATTTTCAAGGGAATAGCTTAATGTGAGCGGATAAGCTTGTTTGGTGAGGCAAACAAGATACCGTAACTGGGATGAAAAATACGTAAAATTATGCGAAATGAAATAATTGAATAAAGTTTTCCAAAGATTTGACAAACTCTTGCATTACGTTAAATATAATTATTTGTTTATTATTTGTTTCAATTTTCACAAATTGTTAACATGTTTTATGCTGCGTTATTTTCCTTGGGTGTTTCAAGCAGAACAAATCAATCAACCGTCACTTTTATTTTCGTTCAACCCATTCACATTCAACGTCTTAATGTACGAAACCCTTTTTGGAATCTTTTCCGATTAACAACCCTTACAAATTAACATTTCTTCATTAGGATGTAAAAATAACCACCACTAAGT